>NC_090730.1:61390231-61400231 GCF_036898095.1 Palaemon carinicauda
AAGATCGCAAAAAACCTGCAAGCATCTGTATGTTTTTGAGAATGCGGGCAGTCACCTGTTCTGCAATATGCGGCACTCCTTGGCCAATCTACTAGGCTATCAACAGGTGGCCACTTGCCGTTTTCCCGGGAAAATCATTCATCTTCCCGCCCTTCTCTTATAGCATTAAGTATAAGGTATTCACATGTACACATTCTCTAACACTGTCTATCCTCACGGCTGAACTTTAATCACGCAGCCACTTGCCATTCGGGAACCGTCCCAGCACTAGCAACTAGGAATCATATAATACATGAATAATACAGCATCCTCCTTACTGATCTCACCTGACCTATTTAACCTCTGATTGTTTTTAGGTTCACTCAGCAATATTTTACGTATTACCACACACTGCAAAATTACCACAACATTTTAAGTATACATTAAGCATCAACATAAGAACACATTGTTATCATCAAGTTTATTTAAAACAAGTCAAAAGAAGAAATGAGGTCTGTTCAAACAACAACAACAGCAAAGGAAAAAAGTATGTAGGGGTAAGCAGGAACACTTTTGAAAACTACCTCTTTAGGTACCACATGTATGAATGTCCTAATTCATATATATATATATATATATATATATATATATATATAGGTTAGTGTTGTACGTCAAGGTAAATGAACTCAATATTCATGAGTATTCCACAAAAACCTATATCTCAGCATGTAATTGCAAAGATTGCATTTTGGGAGCGAAGAGAGTTTAGTTGCCTTTGGGCGCTTGAGTTGACAAGTCCCTCACCTGAGAGGGTAGTTGTGTAAGGTGTGCTTACGATCGAACCTTTTGTAATTAATGAAGAAACCCCATACTCCAATGTCTCATCATCCGTCTTCATGGGCCATATTGGTATCAGGTGTATAAATAGACCTGTTTGTGTATGCTGTGAGTGATGTTGTTCTTTGAGCCAGTGAAATAAAAGTTTAAGATGCCTAGATAAACAAGGACTAACAGAAGCAGACACTGCTACTGCAGGAGATGAGAACGAAGTAGCAGTGGGATATATCGTTCCCGATGAAGAATATAGACTGGAAATTAGAATGCAAAAATTCGAAAATAAGTTAGATAATTTACAACAGATAATGAACAGATTATTGGTGGAACGAGAACAGGAGCGGTGCGCAACCACAGCTTATCCGACGTACATAAACAAAGTTCAAACACACACAAGTGAAAGTACATATGCACAACCGAGTGAAGAAATGCACATTATAATTCGAAATTTGCCAGAACTCCAGGCAGGTCTTAGGCCTTTTGATGATCAACAGCCTAACAAATGATTTCAATCAATTGAAGTGTTTTTGAAAAACATTGGAGTAGCTATATATGGGTGGTTGGAAAGAGAAAGAGCTATTCAATTACTTAGATTGCTGAAAGATGCTCCTGCAATGTAGGTAATGTGTTGGCCGCATGACAGTTAAAGAAGTTATACTGAAATAAAACAACTTTTGATTGAAAAGTATGACTTACCTGAGGCGAGGAAAGGGGACCTAAAAGGAAATTACAAACCCAAAATTTTGGATGGTGAATCCGTTCTTAGTTTCGCAACTAATTTTTGGGAATTACGATTCGATTTGATAAATATACACGATGTTGCTCAGTTGAATAGTTTTGTAATTTTTACGAATTAACGAGTACCGTATATAGTGATAGAGGAACATCTCCATACAGTAAATGGAAAGGCGTGCATTATATGCAATGTTCAAAGTTAGCTCATCTGTAGGAAGCATGGTGTGCCAATGATGAGTCATCAGCCACTAGTTAACGTAAAATTCGCACTACTTCCCTATTATTCGATTCCTCAAAGCCATTTACTGAAGGCCTAAATGCGGTTACTAAAAAGTGTTCAATTTGCATCAAGTCCGTAAATGATTTCACCACCTTATTTATAAACTCGAAACCATTATCAATTTGTCCATTTTTCCAACATTGCATAAGTATGAGTGTGCCTGGTAAATGCATCCACAAATACACATATATACTTATGAAGTTGTATTAAACCAGTAGGAAATGGTCCTACCACATCTACATGCACTCTATAAAATTTAATAGGAATCACAGGTCACTTTCTGGCTTCCGGTACAGTGTTTTTATGTTCTTTGAAACAGTTACAAGCATGACAACATTTTATATAATTCTCTATAGATTTTTTCGTTCTTAACCAGAAGAGGGATTCACGTGCTCTCCTTAATGTTCTATCTTTCCATAAATGCCCTGCAAAAGACTTGCATGTACAATGTGGATGGCTCGATTAATTAAAGAGGGATGAAAAACTACCGATACACAAAATCCACCCCCCCCCCCTCCATCTTCTCGTAAGCATAATATAAAATATAATTTTATAAAAAAAGAAAATTCTCACGAGGCACATTCAGAAATGACGGATAACTCTCCAATTCCCCTTTAATCACTGCCCGTACTCTATCCATCCATTCAATTTTTTTTTTTTTTTTTTTTGTCCCTCTCGGACTTCTTTTATGTGCCAACCTCCCAAGTCAATCAAACCTGCATCATCATGGCCTTCATTCTCTGGACATCCCTGGTCATGTCCTCGGCCACAAACATATATTCACCTTCGTCGCTCATATCTATTGCTTTCTCTCCCTCCCTCTCTCTCTCTCTCTCTCTCTCTCTCTCTCTCTCTCTCTCTCTCTCTCACCCCATCTTCTGACTGCTTATCGGGAGAATTACATCCCGTTCTCTATTTTCTCTATTTTGATGGGGGTCTTCAATATTTTGGTTATGTTCTTCAGTCCTCTTTTGTTCACTAGTTGTTACTCCTATTACTGCACCTCTAGAGAGAGCATCAGCTTCCTGTTTAGTTCTACCTTCTATGTGGTGAAAACCCTTTATATTAAATTCTAACAATCTCTCAATCCATGCTCTACTATATAGTATTCATTACTTCCTCGAAAACTTTCCACTATCAATGTCTGTTTTATCTCTCTTTTATAGTATCCAAAGTATCATTTGGTAATATCCATAGATTTTTCCTTATATCGACTTGTCCCAAAACTTCGCTATACCATTCTTTTTAATTGTTTGCTTTTAGTGTCTTCAAGTCTCTATGGCTGTAAATTGATTCCTACATTCGACTGCAAATTTTCCTTTGTGTCCATCTTCTAGAATTTTTGTTGTATTAAATCTAGACACTCTGTATACATTGCTGTAGGATGCTTTCAGTTTTAATTTCAGTGTGGCAATGAGGACTTGCCGATCACTACCAATATCTGCACTTCTATAAGTTCTTACATTTCTCAGAGTCCTTCTCTCTTTATTAATGGAAAAACTAGGAAAAACTACAATAGAAGCAACAGAACAATAACACTAAAAGAGATTTTTAATATATAAACTATAAAAAAACTTGAAAATAACAAAATGATAAACACTTCAAAATAACAGGAAGGAGAGAAATAAGATAGAACAGCATGCCCAAGTGTACCCTCAAATAAGAGATCTCTAACCTCTAGACAGTGGAAGACCATGGTACAGAGTCTATGGCACTACCCAAGACTAGAGAATAATGGTTTGATTTTGGAGTGTCCTCCTAGAAGAGTTGATTACCATACCCAAAGAGTCTCTTCTACCCTTGCTAATAGGGAAGAAACCACTAAACAACTAAAGTGCAGTAGTTAACCTCTTAAGAGAAGAAGAATTGTTGGGTAATTTCAGTTTTGTCAAGTGTATGAGGAAAGAGGAATGCGTAAAGAATAGTCCAGACTATTCTGTGTGTCAGCAAAGACGAAATGAGCCGTAAAAAGATGGAGGGATTCAATATAGTACTGCCTGGCCAATCAAAGGACCCAATAACTCTCTAGCGGTAGTATCTCAAAGGCTGGCTGTTATCAATGTCGAAAGTAAGAAGTCAGCCGGCGTGCGGATTAAAATCTAAAGGTCGCGGCCGGTGACGTCAGTCTAGCCATCTCAAAGGTTGTATTTTGTTGTATTCAGTATCCAGTAAACAATATTCAGGGACTGAGTCCAGGAGTTAAAGATCTACCTATTATATTTGTCTCCCAGGAATATTGTTTTATTATCATTATTCTGTTACTTTTTTTCTACGAAAATTACCAACGACTGTTCAGTCTTTGGGTTCTTGTACAAAACTTAGAACAAAAGGTTCAGACATCAAATATTTAAATTTTCTAAAAGATGGCAATTTTCGAGTGCGCTGGAAACAAGCATGTCGTGGAGCTCATAGAATGAATCTTTAAAATGATGTGGTTTGTTCTGTTCATTTTGCAAACAGTGATTTCATGGATGATATGAAGTCTCATTTGTTGCATACTTATGTTAAAGTGAGAGACTTCTGACAAAAGCCGCAATATATTCTTTTTTCCTGTATGAAAGTAACTGTTTTTACAAATTATTCTCCACTGCTTCGCAATGAAAACAATTATAATTACCAAAATGATGAAAAAAAAAATAAGATTTATTATAATTATTACGAATGATAATTGTAGTGATTGGTTAGCCTATTGCCTAAAAGAAAACCTTGGTAAAGAATGTAGATTATATTTGATCTCAGGTTTTTTTTTTTTTTTTTTTTTTTTTTTTTTTTTTTTAACTCTGAAGAATAGCATTTGAAAATAGGTGATTTAATAAAAGAAATGGAATATACAGGTTATTTAGAGCCTGGATTGGGGCCGTTTAATCTTAGGTTGTGGAAAAAAAATTGTAATTGACCCTTTATGTGAGAAAACATCTACCTAGAATCTAAGTGGAGACAGATATTTCTTTTTATAGATGTCCTCATTCACTAACCTAATAGATTCTGGGTTTATGTTGCCAAACGAAGATCATCGGATAAGGATGATCTGAAAATCTTTTAATTAAATGCTTAAGACGTCTAATTCCAACGCAGTAAATTTCAAATACAATCTGAAAGAATATTTACTAAGGAAAGAATCAGCCCCGATAAGTTAATTGTAATAGTAATACATGCAATGAAAATCAAGACTGCCTATCTCATGCATTATTGATCAAGTGTTCATCTACACAGGGGAAAAGAACAAATGGAGTACGATGAATTGCCATGGAAATTTGTCATACTAGTCTCATTTTGAGATATATTGGATTTAATCAAGGATCATGGACGGGTGATGAAATTCTTGACGTAACTAACTGAAACGTGCAGAGAATGAAACGCCTGCAAATATACCCAGTAAAAGGGGGCGGGAATCGTTACATATGAACTCTTTATGACAAGATGAAACTTGTTAGAGCGGCCTTACCTTTTGATGTTATATTTCATTGCATAAAACATCTGATTCATACAATTAGGCATTTGAAAACAAAAAAAGCAAAATCAATAAAAAAAAAATCAAGAGATTACAGGAGTATAAATCGGAAATATATGAAAATTGTAAAATAGATAGTGTAAAATAATTGATGACCTATTTTTTAATCTGAAAATAATATTTAATTTATATATGAAAATTGTAAAATAGAAAAATCTTAAATAAATTGAGAAATGGTTTATGGAACTGCCTATTATATCCTATTTATACGTCTATACAAGTAATGAACTGAAATTATTTTGTTTCATGTTTTCTCTAACGATGTTACATGAGTGGAGAGTGATACAGTAAACAATATATCAACTGTCATGATAATGAATATGCAAATCAGAAAATAACGTAATTATTAAAGGGTAAAGAGGGAATAAACATAGGTGAATACGCAAGGGTTGCTTTGAGGCAAAGGCTTTGATGACGTCATGCGCAGAAGTGGCCTAAATTGTACGGCTGCCCAGCAGACTTTATATATGTAGATTTTGGATGTTATGGACAATGGCTAGGTAAATATTTACAAGGATAAACTATGTCAAAGGATTTGGCCTTCAAAAGGGTAGAGATTTAATTTAGTCATTAGTGGATAGCTTGTAGACATGTGACTAATCTCATGTGGGTGAATGACATGTAGAAATTCACGAGGGACAACCTACGTCAATGACTTTTGCTTTTCAGAAAAAGTAGAGATTTAGGTTAGGTTAGGTTGGGGTTAGGTTAGGTTAGGTTAGGGGAAATATTAGCAGGTTGTTTTGAGAAGACAAGCGACTAATCGTATTTTTTTTTCTTAAAGTTGCTTCAATGGTATAGAATGTAGGTGAAACCTGGCCACAGGTGTTTTTCTCGGAAGTTTGGCATTCCTATCGGATTAATGAGTTGCTATTTTAATGATACAGCTAGCTGCCTTTATCTCCATTGGGATTTTAAGATCCAGGTGTCGGTCGGGAAAGTAATCGTATATGGTCATGGGGGATCAGGTAATCTGTTAATTAGCAATGCAATTATTGATATGAAAGTGCAACATGTTTGAAGAGAGAGAGGTTGAAAAGTTATACATTTTGATGTCAAACATGGATATATAGGCCATAGGATTATGGATATGCATTTCAGTTTGAATTAAATAATATACTTTTTAAAATGTAAATTTGTTAGTAGCGAAGTTATTCTAATGTAGATTATTTCAATCCTTATAATGCGATCTCTTATTTCTAAGTTTTGTAGAAAATCCCTGTAAGATTTTGGACACCTCTAATGACGAGATTCTTTGGCAAGCAAAAGCTTAAAAATGTGCACAATATTCATTTGCAACTTTGTCAAAAACCTCAGCCACCATCATAGTCTATATACCTAGAATATTCCTTCTAACTTTAGCACAGAGGTCACCAAACACAATTTTCATTTATCTCTCTTGGATCTCATCCGTTACACTCTGCAGTCATTCATAGTATTCATCTTCCCTTTCTTTAGATGAATCATTTGTTGGCAGATAACAAATTAAAATACTCATACTGCACTTCAATGATTTAGATTTGGCAATTAATAATCTACTATTTACAGCTTTCCACGTTATTTATCCATTTTCTGCTTTCGGAGTCATCATCAGTTTTATCCCCTCTCTTCCAACGTCATATGGTCTTCTTCAAAAACAAATACACACACATACACACACACACACATACACACACACACACACACACATATATATATATATATATATATATATGTATATATATATATATATACAAACATATATATATATATATATATATATGTATATATATATATATATATACATATATATATATATATATATATAGATGTGTATATATATATATACCCCCTGTGGCCGTGGGGGTAGCCCCCTGTGGCCGCGGGGGCATAAAACAATTAGAATAGCGCCAACGTTATCCCTGCGTGTCGTAAGAGGCGACTAAAAGGGACGGGACGAGGGGGCTGGGAACCCCCTCTCCTGTATAGAAAATCCTGTGAGACAGCAACAAAGAGATGGAGCTGGGGGGAGAGTGACTGCTCCCCACACTCTAGTTTTGGGGTGTTTGAATGTGCGTGGATGTAGTACGATAGAGAGTAAAAGATGTGAGATTGGAAGTATGTTTAGAAGTAGAAGGATGGATGTATTGGCCTTGTGTGAGACAAAGATGAAAGGAAAGGGTGAAGTGATGTTTGGTGAAATGTCTGGTAGAGTGTCTGGGATTGAAAGGGGAAGAGCGAGAGAGGGTGTGGCTTTATTGTTGAGTGAATGGATGACAGGTAAAGTAGTGGAATGGAAGGAGATATCATCTAGGTTAATGTGGGTAAGGGTTAGGTTGGGTAGGGAATGTTGGGAGTTTGTCAGTGCGTATAGGCCAGGTAGTGAGAAAAGTGAAGAAGAGCGGAATGAGTTCTGGAATGATTTAACTAGGTGTGTAGAAGGACTGGGTAGAAGGAATTATGTAGTTGTTATGGGTGACTTAAATGCTAGAGTGGGTGCTGGAGAGGTAGAAGGTGTCATTGGGAAATATGGCGTACCAGGTGAAAATGAGAGTGGTGAGAGACTGGTAGATATGTGTGTTGAACAAGAGATGGTAATAAGTGCTAGGTTTTTTAAAAAGAAAGATAAAAATAAGTATACATGGGTAAGAGTGGCAAATGGAAGAGTAGTAGAAAGGGCATTAATGGATTATGTGTTGATAACGAAAAGAATGTTTGGAAGATTGAAAGACGTGCACGTGTTTAGGGGTATGGCTAACGGTATGTCTGGTCATTTTTTGGTGGAAGGAAAATTAGTTGTAGCAAAAGAGTGGGGGAATAGAGTAGGTGGATGTAAAAGGGAGCTAGTGAGGGTTGAAGAGCTAATAAAACCGGGGGTAAAAAGTAAATATCAGGAAAGGTTGAAAATGGCATATGACGAGGTGAGAGTAAGAGAAACTGGTAATTTAGAGGAGGAGTGGAAGTTAGCAAAAGAAAATTTTGTTGCGATTGCAAGTGATGTATGTGGCAAGAAGGTAGTTGGAGGCAGCATGAGGAAGGGCAGTGAATGGTGGAATGAAGGAGTGAAGGTAAAAGTGGAAGAGAAAAAGAGGGCTTTTGAAGAATGGCTGCAGAGTAATAGTATAGAGAAGTATGAAAAATATAGAGAGCAAAAGGTGGAAGTAAAGCGCAAGGTACGTGAGGCAAAGAGGGCAGCTGACCTGAGGTGGGGTCAGGGACTGGGTCAGTCATATGAAGAGAATAAGAAGAAGTTTTGGAAAGAAGTGAAGAGAGTTAGGAAGGCCGGCGCAAGAATTGAAGAGACAGTGAAAGATGGAAATGGAAGGTTGTTAAAAGGAGAGGAGGCAAGGAAAAGGTGGGCGGAATATTTTGAAAGTTTGCTGAATGTTGAGGATGATAGGGAGGCAGATATAATTGCGGTTCCAGGTGTTGAGGTGCCAGTGATGGGAGATGAGAATGAGAGAGAGATTACAATAGAGGAAGTGAGGAGAGCACTAGATGAAACGAGAGTAGGAAAAGCATCGGGTATGGATGGTGTGAAAGCTGAGATGTTGAAGGAAGGGGGTGTGACTGTACTTGAATGGTTGGTGAGATTGTTTAATGTGTGTTTTGTGTTATCAATGGTACCAGTAGATTGGGTCTGTGCTTGTATTGTACCACTATATAAGGGTAAGGGAGATGTGCATGAGTGTTGTAATTCAAGAGGTATTAGTTTGTTGAGTGTAGTTGGAAAAGTGTATGGTAGAATACTGATTAATAGGATTAAGGATAAAACAGAGAATGCAATCTTGGAAGTACAGGGTGGTTTTAGAAGAGGTAGGGGTTGTATGAATCAGATTTTTACAGTTAGGCAGATATGCGAGAAATATTTAGCAAAAGGTAAGGAGGTGTATGTTGCGTTTATGGATCTGGAGAAAGCATATGATAGAGTTGATAGGGAAGCAATGTGGAATGTGATGAGGTTATATGGAGTTGGTGGAAGGTTGTTGCAAGCAGTGAAAAGTTTCTACACAGGTAGTAAAGCATGTGTTAGAATAGGAAATGAGGTGAGCGATTGGTTTCCGGTGAGAGTGGGGCTGAGACAGGGATGTGTGATGTCGCCGTGGTTGTTTAACTTGTATGTTGATGGAGTGGTGAGAGAGGTGAATGCCAGAGTGCTTGGACGAGGATTAAAACTGGTAGGCGAGAATGATCATGAATGGGAGGTAAATCAGTTGTTGTTTGCGGATGATACTGTACTGGTAGCTGACACAGAAGAGAAGCTTGACCGACTAGTGACAGAATTTGGAAGGGTGTGTGAGAGAAGGAAGTTGAGAGTTAATGTGGGTAAGAGTAAGGTTATGAGATGTACGAGAAGGGAAGGTGGTGCAAGGTTGAATGTCATGTTGAATGGAGAGTTACTTGAGGAGGTGGAGCAGTTTAAGTACTTGGGGTCTGTTGTTGCAGCAAATGGTGGAGTGGAAGCAGATGTACGTCAGAGAGTGAATGAAGGTTGCAAAGTGTTGGGGGCAGTTAAGGGAGTAGTAAAAAATAGAGGATTGGGCATGAATGTAAAGAGAGTTCTATATGAGAAAGTGATTGTACCAACTGTGATGTATGGATCGGAGTTGTGGGGAATGAAAGTGATGGAGAGACAGAAATTGAATGTGTTTGAGATGAAGTGTCTGAGGAGTATGGCTGGT
>NC_090730.1:61402671-61415171 GCF_036898095.1 Palaemon carinicauda
TGATTCGTATAACTTGAAAACTATTTGACTGTATCTCACGAAATTTGGTGGAGAGATTGGCCATATTCCAAGGACAATATGAGTAGATTTTGGGAGTGATTGGGTTGAAAGGCCAATGTCAAGATCACGAAAAATTAAAACGTCTTTTTGCTATATCGTGGTAATTTTTTAGCCGATTTGCATGAATCTAGTAACAAATTGTGCACATTTCAATTGCCTATCGCGTGATATACAGCATGGTATAGTGATGTTATCACCCTTGTTTGAGTATTTATTTGTTTTTATATCCGTCGGTGTGTTGTGATTCGCATAAATCAAAAACTATTTGACATACTCCTGGAAATTTGGTAGGATGTTTGTCCATGATACGTGGACATTTCATTACATTTTGCGAGTGATTTGGGTTGAAAGGTCAAGGTCAAGGTCACGAAAAGTTAAAACATGTCTTTTTGCTGTAGTGTGGTCAATTTTTATCGGATTTACATGAAACTAGTGCAAAAGGTGTATAATTCAATTGCCTATCTTGTGTTATACAGCATGATATAGTGATGTCATTACCCTTGTTTGAGTTTTTATTTGTTTTGTCTGTTGATGTCTTGTGAATCGCATAACTCAAAAACTATTTGACTCAATCTCAGGAAATTTGGTGGGATGATTAGCCATGATCCAAGGACCCTTTTGTCACATTTTGGGAGTGATTAAGTCAAAGACCAAACTCAAGGTACAAAAGAGAGAACAAAAAAAGTGTTTTTAGCTATAGGGTGCTCTCTTTTATCCGACTTCCATGAAAGTACTGCCAAAATGTGCATAATTCCAATGCCTACCATGAAGTATATAAAGGTATACACTCTACCTAATGCCCTTCAAGTTTGGATTGAAAACATTAGCAGTTAGGTTCCGACTTCTTTTATGTCTTCTGGTGGAATGGTTGGAAGCGACCTGTCCTTTCATTAGAAAGGGTTAGGGTTCGATCCCAAGTATGAGGTAGAAATCTATTTCTATTTGAGCACGATATTGTGTTGATATTCATCCATGTTGACTCATTAGGGGTAATTTGAATGAATTACTATCAATTGTGTCACCTGGTGGGCCGGGAAGTCGGAGAAAACTCGCTGGTAAGAGACTGATGTCTCGCCAGATAAATCCTGAACTGCAGATTAGCAGTTAGGTTCCGACTTCTTTTATGGCTTCCGGTGAAATGGTTGGAAGCGACCTGGCCTTCCATTAGAATAGGCTAGGGTTCGATCCCAAGTATGAGGTGGAAATTTATATCTATCTGAGCATGATATTATGTTGATATTTATCCATATTGACTCATTAGGTGTAATTTGAATGAATTACTATCAATTGTGTCACCTGGTGGGCCGGGAAGTCGGGGAAACCTCGCTGGTAAGAGACGGATGTCTCGCCAGGTAAATCCTGAACTGCAGTTAGCATTTAGGTTCCGACTTCTTTTATGGCTTCCGGTGGCATGGATGGAAGCAACCTGGCCTTTCATTAGAAGGGTCTAGGGCTCGATCCCAAGTATGAGGTAGAAATTTATTTCTATTTGAGCACGATATCTTGTTGATATTTATCCATATTGACTCATTATGTGTAATTCTAATGAATTACTATCAATTGTGTCACCTGGTGGGCCGGGAAGTCGGGGAAACCTCGCTGGTAAGAGTCGGATGTCTCACCAGGTAAATCCTGAACTGCAGTTAGCATTTAGGTTCCGACTTCTTTTATTGCCTCTGATGGCAGGGTTAGAAGCGACCTGGCCTTTCATTAGAAGGGTCTAGGGCTCGATCCCAAGTATGAGGTAGAAATTTATTTCTATTTGAGCACGATATTGTGTTGATAGTTATCCATATTGACTCATTAGGTGTAATTTGAATGAATTACTATCAATTGCGTCACCTGGAGGGCCGGAAAGTCGGGGAAAACTCGCTGGTAAGAGATTGATGTCTCGCCAGGTAAATCCTGAACTGCAGTTAGCAGTTAGGTTCCGACTTCTTTTATTGCTTCTGCTGGGATGGTTGGAAGTAATCTGGCCTTTCATTAGAAGAGGCTAGAGTTCATTCCCAAGTATGAGGTAGAAATTTATAAGGGAAAATACCCAACAATTTTAACAACAGTTTTATGTTGAATCAAAAGTACTGCGTAGCATCTCCTATGGCTCATTTAATATTTGGTAATTATCAACATTTCATTTATTGCTATTACAACTTATTTATGTATATGGAAGATTAAAATTTGTACATATCTGAAAGCTAATTATGGTTACTTTTTTACAACGTAAATAGCATCTGTTATTATTATTTTTATTATTATTATTATTATTATTATTATTATTATTATTATTATTATTATTATTATTATTATTACTCGCCAAGCTTCAACCCTTGTTGAAAATGCAAAATACTATAAGACCATGGGCTCCAACAGGGAAAAATAGTCTAGTGAGGAAAGGAAATAAGGAAATAAATAACCAATATCAGAAAAAAATCAATAATGAAATATTTTATTAACAGTAACAACATCAAAACAGATATTTCATGTATAAACTATGAGAAGACTTATGTCAGACTGTAGGACATAAAAACATTTGCTGCAAGTATGAACTTTTGAAGTTTTACTGATTTTAGCTACCCCATTATGAAGATCTTTCCACAACTTGGTCACAGCTGGAATAAAACCTCTAGAATACTGGAGAAGGCCACATTATTAGAATTAGCTGCATGTCTAGTATTAAGAACAGGGTGGAACTGTCCAGGAAGATCTGAATGTGAAGTATAGTCTGAACTATGAACAATTCCTATACAACATGTATAATGAACTAATTGAACCACGGTGCCAGAGAGTAATATTTAGATCATGAATAAAAAATCTAACATACTTCCAGTTCCTGTTCAACAAATTGAGATGAGAATCAGCAGCTGAAGACCAGACAGAACAATACTCGAAACAAGGTAGAATGAGAGAATTAAAACACTTCTCCATAATGGATTGATCACCGAGAATCTTGAAAGCCTTTCTCAATAAGCCAATTTTTTGAGCAATTGAAAAAGACACAGACATAATGTGTTCCTCAAAAGTGAATTTGCTGTCGAGAATCACACCTAAAATTTTAAGAGTCATACAAAGTTAAAGAAACATTATCAATACTGAGATCCGGATGTTGAGGAGCCTCTGTCCTTGATCTACTTACAATCATTCTTTGAGTTTTGAGTTTCGTTAGGATTCAACTTCATGCCCTATAATTTGCACCATGCACTAATTTTAGCTAGATTTCTATTGAGGGGTTCAGCAAACCCAGATCTACATTCAGGAGAGGCAATTAATGTAAAGAGAGTAGCATCAACTGTATATGAAACAACCCTGTTTTATAGGCCATACCACATGTCATATGTATATATTATGAAAAGTAAGGGGCCAAGAACACTACCCTGCGGAACACCAGTTATTACATTCCTATATTCACTATAGTGCCCATCAACAACAACTCTTTGACATCTATTACTTAAAGATTCAATAATAATGCTAAGAAACGACCCACACACTCCCAACTGTTTGAGTTATAATACAAGGGCCTCATGATTAACACGGTCAAAGGCAGCGCTAAAATCAAGGCCAATCATTCGAACTTCCTGACCACAATCAAGGGATTTCTGTACAGCATTGGAGATTATAAGAAGGGAATCACATGCTCCAAGGCTTTTACGAAAACCAAATTTCAAACTAGGGAACAAAAGATTGCCTTCAGCAATCCTATCAAGACATTTTGCCGATAGACGCTCAAATACTTTAGATAATATGGGAGTTATGGATATTGGGCAGAAATCAGTTAGAATTAAGCTACCACAAACACATTTATATAGTGGAGTAAAATTACCAATTCTCCAACAAGTGCTAAAAGCTCCTCTTCTTGCTAACTTGAGAAAAATAACATATAACATCGGAGATAAGAAATCTGCAGTCTTTATTAAAAACAAAGTAAAAATACCATTTGGGTCTACACCTCATTAAGCATCAACATCCAAGAACAGAGCTTTAATTTCATGAGATCGAAAAACTATACTAGTTAGTTTAGCCCCAGGAAAACAGGAATGAGGAAGTTCGAGCTTCTCATTACTCTGTTTACTGTCAAAAACATCAGCCAAAAATGTTGCCTTTTCCTTTGTACACTAAGCGTCAAAGGTAAAAGGGATAATTCAACAGTGTCAGTGCTAGAGTGTGGACGTGTTGTGTCGAGCTCTGCTATTCATGCCCTGAGTCATGTTTTAGCTTTGTGTTTCTCATTTGGAATATCATTGAAAAGATATTAGTTAGTCTGATGGAGAAACCTAAGTGATAAGAAACAGTACACCATGTCTACTCCTAGCTGCGTCTGCTTCATATGTAATGAAACGGATGGAGAACGGAAAAAATGGATAGTATGTGAATGTAGAAGACTGTACCATAAGAGATGCGTGCATATAGTGACAGCTATCAATGAGAGTGGACGGAAAAGCCTAGACTGGTTATGCCCACATTGCGTACGTGAAGCCAGACAAAACAATTTAGTAATATCAAAATTAAAGGAAGATGTAAACGTGAGAAATCTGGCCCTGAACGAACAAGATGCGAAAAATAGATGACTTGGAAAACAAACTTGCGAACCTTAGCACAGGCGCAACAAATTCCACTCAGACCACCGATCTCGCTGAGAAAGTTGTCTTTTTTGCCATGAATATGGAATCAATTAAAGCAACACTTCAAACATTGATAGACCCAAAACCGGGGAAACCGACATTTGATGACAAAGTTAAGGAAAAAAATCTGTTGATAATTAAATCAAATAATGCAACAACTAGAATTACTGAAAGAAAACGTTAGGTTGAACAAGCACTTAAAGACATTCTTATACTTAACACGAGGTTAAGTACAAATGAAAATGTTTTTGTAAAATTTAGAAAACAATGTTATCAGAGAAGAGGCGGCAAACAAAATTCAGACATTGGTGGCAGTCACTGAAACGAGAAAAATCGGAAAACTAAAACCCAAAATAATGATATGCAATGTATACAATGATGAAGATGATGTAGTAAATACTTTGATTCAAAGTAATCGCTGCCTGGACCAAATCCAAAATATAGAAGATATGATAAGTGTAGGCCTGAAGGAAAATGCCTCAGTGGGGGGGGAGGGGGCGGACCACCCACCATGTGCTGAAATGTGATCCTGAAGTTCGGAGGGCTATTCATGATAACGATGGGGTATCTATAACATACGTGATAGGTACGTACAGTATATGTGTGTATATATATATATATATATATATATATATATATATATATATATATATATATATATATATATATATATATATATATATATATATATATATGTGTGTGTGTGTGTACAGTATATATATATATATATATATATATATATATATATATATATATATATATATATATATATATATATATATATATATATATATATATATATATATATATATATATATATATATATATATATATATATATATATATATATATATATATATGTATATATATATATATATATATATATATATATATATATATATATATATATATATATATATGTATACACCGCGGAGGTAGCAGCAGTAGGGGATTCAGAATTCTTAAGCTTCATCTATGGTGGATAACGGGGGAGGGTGGGCTGTGGCACCCTAGCAGTACCAGCTGAACTCGGTTGAGTCCCATGTTAGGCTGGGAGGAACGTAGAGAGTAGAGGTCCCCATTTTTTTGTTATTTGTTTCATTTTTCGATGTCGGCTACCCCTGCAATATTGGGGGAAGTGCCTTGGTATATGTATGTATATATATATATATATATATATATATATATATATATATATATATATATATATATATATATATATATATATATATATATATACAGTGAACCCTCGCTACTTCGCGGTTCGACAATCGTGGATTCGCCACTTCGCGGTTTTTTTCCAAAACCCATATATATATACATATCGCGGATTTTCCCGAAAATTCGAAAATACCGCGTAATCTGAAGACAACCAAATACGATATTTTGTTACCTGTAATTCCATTAATACTGTAATTAGTAATATCTGCTTTTACTGATTGTTCATTGCATTACACATGATATATAATTCAGCACAGAAAGAAATAAAACACGAAAAGAGAATGTGATCATACGATAATGTACTGTATATAGTACGTAGTAAAATTAAATCGAGCATGAAACGCAAATCAGATGCAGTCATACAATATTAGAATGGTGTACAGTAAGGCTGCTGTTAACTACTACTGTACGTACAGTACTACAAATGTAATGGATGTGCTTCTTTTCCATGAATCTTTTGTATGTATAGGTACGTAGTACTGCATCCAATAATATTCTTTGTTGCAAAAATCACATTTCGAATAAGCGTACGAGAGAGAGAGAGAGAGACACACACACACATCCTACAGTACAACAAAAGCGTAAAATAGCGTACGTAAAGCTGTATTATTTTTACAGTACTGTATTGTTATTATTACTATTATTGTTGTTGTTGTTAATAAAATTATTATTGTTATTATTATTATCATTATTATTATTATTATCATTATTATTATTATTATTACTGTATTACTGTACTGTACTGTATTATCATACGATAATTCAGTACTGTATACAGTACGTAGTAAAATTAAATCGAACATGAAACGCAAATCAGATGCAGTCACACAATACGTATTAGAATGGTGTACAGTAAGGCTGCTGTTGACTACTACTGTACGTACAGTACTACAAATGTAATGGATGTGCTTCTTTTCCATGAATCTTTTGTATGTATACGTACGTAGTACAGTACTGCATCCAATAATATTCTTTGTTGCAAAAATCACATTTCGAATAAGCGTACGAGAGAGAGAGAGAGATATATAGAGAGAGAGAGAGACACACACGTCCTACAACAAAAGCGTAAAATAGCGTACGTAAAGCTGTATTATTATTATTGTTATTATTATTATTATTGTTGTTGTTGTTAATGAAATTATTATTGTTATTATTATTATCATTATTATTATTATTACAGTACTGTACTGTATTATTATCATTATTTATTATTATTACGGTATTATTAATCTACGTACGTTCGGTATGCGCGGGGCATCTTCTATGAGTTGGTAACCTACGCATCATAGTACTGTAAGACGGGTTGTGATTGGTTCAAGCGCTGATAGATGACGAATCAGAACTCAAGTTTTGTTATCTAGCCTGTGATTGGTGTTTTGCCATCATCTCCTACCCGCAGCATCTAGGTTCTCGCGGGGCTGGATCGTCCACTTTCTCTTACCGCGTATCGCTGAGTAGACGTTCTTAAGTTTGTGAATCTGTGCTGTGTGTGACTTTTTTAAGTTGAACTTTTTGTCAAATCGTACTGTAATGGCTCCCAAGCGTTCTGCTTCTCTTAAGGCTGGTAGTGAGCCTAAACGCCACCGAAGGATGATGACGATAGCTGAGAAGGTTACGCTTCTTGATATGTTAAAAGATGGTAGAAGTTACGCGGCCGCTGGGCGCCATTTTGGCATCAACGAATCTACTGTTCGCTATATCAAGAAGGACGAGGCGAACATTAGAAACACGGCTGCAATCACCTTTAGCAGATCAGCGAAGCGAGTCGTTACAACGCGTAATAAAATGATCGTACGCATGGAAGGTGCTTTAGCTGTGTGGATTGCCGACTGCCGGAAGAAGAACATAGCGTTGGATACGAACACCATCCAAACAAAGGCTTTGAGCTTATATGAGAATTTTGCTGCAAAGGAATCTAAAGACGACGACAGCAACCATGCTGAAGATGATGATGATGCAGATGATCATCAACCAGGGACATCCACTGATTCCTAGCCTCAGAAACGTTTTTCCGCCAGCAAAGGATGGTTCGCGAAGTTTCAGAAACTCTTCGCCCTGAAAAGCGTTTCCCTGCATGGAGAGTCTGCTTCCGCTGACACTGCCGCTGCTGAAACTTACGTGAACCAGACGTTCAAGAATATTATCGCCGAAGGTGGATACAAGCCGGAACAAGTCTTTAATATGGATGAGACCGGCTTGTTTTGGAAGAGAATGCCGTCGCAAACTTTCCTGTTCAAAGAGGAAGCCAAAGCCTCTGGCTTTAAAGCATTCAAGGATCGCATTACCCTCGTGATGTGTGGCAATGCTGCTGGATTTTTGCTAAAGCCGGGGCTTATTTATAAGTCGAAAAATCCTCGCGCTTTGAAAAATAAAAATAAGAATCTCCTTCCCGTGTACTGGATGAATAATCAAAAAGCATGGATTACGAAGATGCTGACCTTCAACTGGTTCCATCAGTGTTTTATCCCGCAAGTCAGCAAATATCTCGTAGAGAAGGGCTTGCCATTCAAGATCCTTCTCCTTATGGATAACGCTGGTGGACACGCAACTGACCTGTCGCATGAGGTCATTCAGGATGAGTTCCTGCCACCCAACACCACGTCATTAATTCAACCGAGGGACCAGGGGGTTATCAGGGCGTTCAAGGCCCTCTACACGAAGAACACCTTGGCGGACCTCGTTGCGTGTGTGGATGCTGCCCAAGATGATGAGGATGAAGATTTTAACTTGAAGGCGTACTGGCGGCAGTACACCATAGCCACGTGCCTGCAAAATATTCAGAAGGCCCTTCAAGAGATGAAACCTGCAACCGTGAATGCGAGATGGAAGAAGTTGTGGCCCGAGATTGTTTACGACGACAAGGGATTTACTCCGTCGGAAATCCAACACTCTGCAATACGCAAATCTGTGCAGTTGGCTGCCATAATTGGAGGTGACGGGTTTGGCGACATGATGACTGAAGACGTCGACAAGTTGTTGGACTGCCATTCCCAGCCCCTAACTGACGCAGACCTCGAAGACCTGACAAAATCGGCAAGCGAAGAAGAGAGTGAAACCCAGGAAGAGATCCAAGAAAATGTCGAAGAAATGGGCTTAACATTAGAACGGCTTGCCAAGGCCTGCAACCATGCGAAGGAGTTGAAAGAAATGTTGCAAGAGTGGGACGAGGATATGGTTCGCTCGATGCAATTCTGCAACAAGATCGATGAAGACATGACTCCCTACAAAATGCTCTTGGATCGAAAAAAGAAGCAGCGGCAACAACTTCCTATCACAATGTTCTTCCAGCCTCGCAAAAAGAGCCAGTTCCTCCTGCTAGTACGCCTTCAGAAGAAATTGAAGAAGTTTCCCAGGAAGAAGTTGAAGAGGTGTCCCAGGAAAAGACACCTCCGTCTGAAGAGACGTAAAATACTACCTGGCTGCACAGTAGAACACATCATCAGCTTCATCATCATCATTTCTACTGTGCAGCAAATTCATCGCCATCATCATTCAAGTTTTTCTTCAACTTCTTTCGTGGTGAGTACAGTAACAATCTTTATTTTTTACTTTAATATTCTTACTGTACATTCTAAAACTGTATTTGTGCCTGTTTTATAGTTTAGTACTGTACGTACTGTATGCATTAAGTTAAAGGGAAGGTTTTAAAAGTCTACATGTTGTAACCTATCATATTTTTTTTTTTAAATTTACATTTACGTACGTAAAATATCTCTCTCTCTCTCTCTCTCTCTCTCTCTCTCTCTCTCTCTCTCTCTCTCTCTCTCTCTCTCTCGTAAATTGATTTTTTATGTTTAAAATTTACATTTACTGTACGTACGTAAAACAATCTCTCTCTCTCTCTCTCTCTCTCTCTCTCTCTCTCTCTCTCTCTCTCTCTCTCTCTCTCTCTCTCTCTCGTAAATTGTTTTCCTGCTTGGCTACGTACAATACTGTATGTGCTGTACAGTAATGTATGATTTTATATAGATACGGTAAATTATATTTGTAAGGTAACATATTTTGTAAATGCTTTTACTGTAAATACTGTACTGTATCATTATTTATCACTATCATCATGCGCGTTAAATGCCTTGTTTGTTCTGAGCGTGGTTGTTTACTGAGCGTACAGTACTTTATGACGCCGTCGTTTCAGGCGGCGTCATAAAGAAAAACATTGGAAGTCCTAAGAAAAATACGTAAACTAAAACATTGGTAATAAAAAAATCAACATACAGTACTGTATAATCAATATAATCGATGCAAAAACTAACCTATACATATATGTGTACACTAAATGAGTTTGTTTCTTCATTATGATCAGAGATGAACGTAAACAAAACATTGGTTGCCATTTTTTATCGTGCTTTTTAGGTGTTTAGGAAACGCATGATATAAAATCGCCTTTAATATTTGTGGCTGTTTTAGTTTAGGGTGCTGTAGTACATGCATTAAGTGTTCTGTACATTGAAGGGTGGTTTGTTATCAGTACTACGTACAAGGGAAGGTTTTAAAAGTCCGAATATACATGTTAAATAAATAGGTAAATATGATGTCACTACTTCACGGATTTTCACCTATCGCGGCCGCGTCTGGAACCTATCTACCGCGATAAACGAGGGTTCACTGTATATATATATATATTTATATATATATATATATATATATATATATATATATATATATATATATATATATATATATATATATATATATATATATATATATATATATATATATATATATATATATATATATATATATATACATATATATATATATATATATATATATATATATATATATATATATATATATATATATATATATATATATATATATATATATATATATGTGTGTGTGTGTGTGTGTGTGTGTGTGTGTGTGTGTGCGCGCGTGTGTGTTTAAAATAAACAGAGGAACGAAGAGTGTGGACAACATATCTCATGTTTATTAATGCCGAAGTTGCGGGATTCATCCCATTATCAAGGCTAAAAAGATATAAAATATTGTGACCAAAACTCGGTAAAAAACGTATTTTAATATAAATAACAAATCAGTTAAAAATTCATGTTATATGCACAGATACAAGTAAATATTTGTAAAAAAAAGAAGTTAACTTAAAGAAAAGTATCTTAAAATTCAAAAAGAAAAGAAAAAATTAATAAAACTTTCTTAGGAGACCAACTTTTATTGACTAGACCAGAGAACTGTGTAGCTATCTGAAGAACAGCGCTCAGAAAGAAAATTCAAAATTCACCAGATTAAATTAAGCGATGTGGAGCCGGACAGAGGATAATTTTGTCGTTTAGTACAGGAGTCTGTTCTTTACTTACCAACAACTCTAATACTAGCAGAGAGGAGTAGCTTGGCGCTTGTGCTATGATTTTAAAAATTTCTATATGAAATGTTGGCCTTACATTTATTTGCAGATCTCTGATTGTTGAGAACTCTTTATTGTTTAACACACATCCAAACCAATAACTACCTCCCCCGATGAGCATCTATGCGAACTTTCAGAAAGCTCTTTGTGGAACCCACATAATTTCCGAGATTACATCTGGGACAATTAAACTTATAAACCACTGAAGAACGCATTTGATCGGCGAGAGAATCATTAAATTCAAGCATAGATCCCACTGCCAGAGGATTCTTAAAAATTAGTTGAAGATCTGTTTAAAATTACTTTTTTTAATTTGTTTCCCCTATTTTTTAAAGTATTGATGAAAGGTAACGCAGCATAGAACTTCATTTTTGGCACATCAGGAACTTGAAATTTTGGTTGGTGAATTTTATTCAGGAATTTGTTAACTAGTCTATTCAATATATTGGTTGAGAAACAGTTATCCTTGAAATATTGGTTGGGAAACAGTTATCCTTGAAATATTGTTCCCAAAAAATTATTTCATTTTGAAAGGATGTCCTATCAGAGGAAAGAGGAAATGCTTTATAAATCAAGGTGGTTATGGCATTCAACTTTAAAATGTGAAAATTAAAGAGAGAAAAATTGGCGCCTAAACCTGTGAACGTCCTTTTTCTAAATATCAAGATATGGTAGCTTATTATTTTCTTCGTGCTCAATAGTGAAATTAATGTTTGGATGAAAATTATTGATGAAATTTGAACACCTAGCAGTATGTCCCATTTTATTTAAAGTATCATCTACGTAGCGTTTATAAAATACAGGTGTGAATAGCAAAGTATTTTGATCTAAAAACTGCTCTCTAAAATGATACAGACAAATGTTAGTGGATGTGGGTTCCATAGCCATACCATTAAGTTGTTCAAATACCTTACCGTTAAAAATAAAATGAGTGTCAATCAAGTTCAAGTAATTTAAAAAAAAAATAGACTTGTTTAAACCATGATAGAAGTCGTCTAGAGACATAAGGAGTTTGTTTAAAATCAAATTAATTGTTTCTTTGAAGGACAGGTTCGTAAATAATGATTCAATAATTACACCAGTTTAGAGTAGCAATGTCAGGTATATGAGTGGCAGAATTCAGCAGCTTGTATTCATTTGCTGTAAGTGATTGTAAAAGGGGCAAAAAATTCTGCAATATTAAAATTTGTTGATTTATAAGCAGTTATAATAGGCCTGAGTAAACATTTTCTTTGTGCATC
>NC_090730.1:61420171-61455171 GCF_036898095.1 Palaemon carinicauda
TATATATATATATATATATATATATATATATATATATATATATATATATATATATATATATATGTATGTGTGTGTGTGTGTGTGTGCGCGCGTGCGTTTGTACATATATATATATATATATATATATATATATATATATATATATATATATATATATATATATATATATATATATATATAAACCCCAAAGTCCAGAAATTTTGACTGAGCAGCAAAATTAATTAAACTACCGTTAATTTTAAATATATTTCTTTAGTAAAATGATATCTACGTTTTATTATTCACTAATAGAGATTATGAAATTAATGAGAACTTAATATTTTAGTTTTCAAAATAAAATTTAGTTCAAAATCAGGAACTTCAAAATATTATCTTTTCAAATTTGTTCGAAATACTATTGCAAAAGAAATATTTATATCACCAGAATTCGCATTATCTTTACTATAAATATCTGCACCACTCTTTTTTCAAGCCTCTTCTAGAAATTAAATCTACACGAAAAAGAGATAAAAAAAAATTGGAGCATGTACTCACCAGCACAGTGAGCTATACATTTACTGCTAAGTTTCATCTGCAAATTTCATGAAAATTTATTTTCCTTTCTTGGCAATATACCATTCTCATATCTTTTATTAAGTGATCAAGTTGTTTAAGTTATTAAAGCGAACCAAAATACCACCAAGGAATCATATTAATCTATTTTTCCCACGGGGATGAAATGTAATTATTCACCACAACAATCCACTCTTGTATTTAGATATATACGACACTTTCAAATTCGATTTTGCATCAATATTGGCAATGTTAATGACCGCCAATGTCTGAACTTCACAGCAAAGATTAGTTAAAAAAAAAGAAAAAGAAAAAAATAATGTTTTTTAAACAACATCTAGCCCAAAGAGAACGTTTCTTTACAACAGAAGATTTACAGCGTTCGGAAATGTTTGAGAATTGATTAACTTAACACATAATTCGCTTAATTCCGTTATACAAAAGAGATAGAGGTCACTCAGATGTGACTACATCTTTGCTAATTCCCACAATCCATCCATCCATATACATCATATTTCATTCGTAGAATCTGAATCTTAGGCTAATTTGTATCACATAACATTTATTAGTGAAAGTAAATCTTTAAGATTCCATTTATTTTCTTCATATATGGGAAGCTATTATTAAATCGAATCATTGGCAATGAGCTTATGTAATCTTATAGCGACAGAGAGAGAGAGAGAGAGAGAGAGAGAGAGAGAGAGAGAGAGAGAGAGAGAGAGAGAGAGAGAGAGAGAGAGATTATATATGTTTATACTTACTTTCATATGTTTATGTTTTATCCTCAGTATTCAACTCTTATTGCGTTTAAACTCTGTAGTTTCATATACAATAAGACAAAAAAGGACAGGGGTACAAGGCTGACATGAAGAATACCTGAAGGGTTATATGGGAAAAACAAGGCTGAAAACCTCTGCTCTTGCTCAACTAGCTAGGGGACAAACGTGACGGGGTCGTATCAACTCCCCCTTTCCCACCCCTAGCTGTTATGAAAAAAGCCGAAACTAGGCGAGTGTAAAACATTTAAACAGCATAGAAGTTAAGCCTGATAATATATCAGTAATATTTATAAAAAAAAGAAAAACAAAATTGTACCCACTCCTGACGTGTAGGTTAATGAAGGTTGGAATGTGTAGTGAGGAACCTTGCTTTATTTAGAGATGCAGGATAATTGTGATATTGGGAGGTTAAAAGAAAGCTTTTGAGATATCTCTCTCAAAGCCTGCATTGTAAACCGTTGTGTCAGTTGTGCTGTTTGTCAGCATTTATCATAAAAGAAAAGAAAGATAGTTTTGTTAACGGGAATAAAAGAGCAAAATAAATGAATAGCCTATATGAGAGTATAAGCAGAAATGCACGTGAGAAATAGAGCAGCATCGCAACATGGCAAAACCTACGTGTCTTATGGGATGGACACGGCGTGGGATGCTGGTAAATCCTTCAATTTTGACTCCAAGGCAATACATCAAAACAATGCCGGTCCCTAGTTAAGAAATCTAGGCAATGGATGGTAAGCGACTTTTTTTTCGAAATTCCTTACTGTTGTTGCAACCCTCCATTAGCTGCTGGCTTGAGTCAACGCCCAGTGGGAAATTTGTAGACGTAAACCGGAACATGTTCGCGACCTTGTTCATTGAATGCCAGACAGACCGAGGGAGGTAATAAAACCTCCAATACTCTTCAGAAAATGAATTGAAAATCTGCCAGAGTTATATCTTGGTCGCAACACTTTTACGAAGAGTACAATCCAACGATGTTTGTAGAATGATAAATTCTTTGGATGAGGGTCTCTTGTATAGGCGTAATTACTCAGACAATTTTTAGATATTTGATCGATAGCAAAATCAACTGAATCTTTCAAGGGAGTTCTTGCAAAATAGATTTTGATGGACCATAATTTATTTCTTCGTGTTCCCTCTTCATTGTGGAAGATGTATTCATTTCTATCATGTTTTGGCATATCCAATATTCCTGTGTGCTTTCTGCCTACATCTTCCTGGCTGGAGGAAGAAGGTGATGGAAAATACTCCTGCCTTTTATATATATATATATATATATATATATATATATATATATATATATATATATATATATATATATATATATATATATATATATATATATATATATATATATATATATATATATATATATATATATATATATATATATATATATATATATATATATATATATATATATATCTTTCGAATTCGATCCATGCTAGCTTTGTGTGTATAATTTCTTAATTCTAAAAGCCACGATATATTTTCATCTTTTAGTTCTTCAGGTGTGGTGGTCCCTAAAGGAAACTAATATTCTGCTAAGGGAAATTCCTTTTAGTTTCAGTATGTGAAGTCATTGTAAATTTTTGCTACGGTTAGGAAATTTAAGTCTACTGTTAGGAAACTTAAAATATTTTGATGTTTTAATACTATAAAAAAGAATTAACGAACAAAGCAATTTAAATGTGCATACGGTTTAAACCCGTTTTGTTTCTCAAGTATTCAAAAATTCAAAATACCAAAATTAATACATTCATAGGAATATATATATATATATATATATATATATATATATATATATATATATATATATATATATATATATATATATATATGTGTGTGTGTATATATATATATATATATATATATATATATATATATATATATATATATATATATATATATATATATATATATATATATATATATATATATATATATATATATATATATATATTTTCAACAAAAGATCAAATAGAAAATTTATTTGCGTACTCTGATATGAAATTGCCCTTTGACGTTCATTCCAACTGCCCAAGACATCCTCATTATGTTAGCATGGTGCAATATTCTGTTCTAGTATGATTTTTATGCTGCATTGATCTGTCCTCGTTGGCTGCCTCTTGATTTTATTTCACAATCTCTTCAATCTCTAATTAACTGGTATTTTCGGCGACACTGTAACTGAATATTATTGAATGACAAGAGACGTGTTGTCTTATCCGGTGATTTTAGCTAACAAATATAATTGAGCAAGTCCTTTTTATAGTGAATTCTAAAACTAATAATGGGTTGGAGGAAAATACAAGAAAGCATCTACATATTGGTGGCCATCATAGACTGATGACGTCATACAGGACTTTAGCCACATTTACATTCAAAACACCTGGTGTGAATTTTGTGGTAGGAAATTAAACTTTAGCAAAATTAGGTCGAGGACAGCGGACGCCAAACGTCCAAGTCTCATTATTGATAATATTTCTTTACACTATATAACTCCTTTACAATTTTACGTGTGATTCTTGATTAAATATTAACTTTAGAGAAATATATCAGGTTTGTTTCTTCTTCATTTGCAAGAAAAAAAAGGGCTTGCTGATATTTTTTTTTTCCACATTTTCTGTGATCAATCTATTGTGAAGATTTGTTTAAGTATTTCTCAATATTATTAAGTTGTTGGGTATTCAGCTTCTAGATATCATTATCATTTCTCAGCCAAAAACTTGTGATCAACTCAATATTCCTATTCCTAATCTTGATAGCAATCTCTGGCATATTTGTTCTGTTAGTTTTTCATGAGTTTTGCGGAAGATTTTCCATTATTCTGACCATTCATTGTAATTTTATCTTCCCAGACTGCACCATCCTCTGTATAATACTATGTATGCAGTTAATTCTAACAGTGTTACTTTATCCATCATGTGGGTCAACATTAAATAAGAATGATCTTTCTAGTCAGACAGTTGAATAGGTGGAGGTTTAGAAATTGAAACTTGTAGCAAATGTTTTTGTGTTGAACCGGTTGACAAAAGTTTCTCTTCTTAGTTCATATATGATAGATCTTTATTGATGATACTGATCTTAAATATATTATATGTTTTTTTTTTTATTTATTACTTCTCACATTTTTTATGTATAGTTTATTTGCTTATCTATTTTCTTTCTTCACTGGGCAGTTTCCTCTTTTTGAGCCCTTGGACTTGTTGCATCTTTCTTTTCCGACTAGGGTTTTAACATAGCTAGTTATAAAAATAATAAAACGTTATAGTAGACCACATAAGCAGTGTATTCCGGATATTCACTACTTTCTTTAATTGTAAGTCACAGGAAGTGAAATTTTTAACATATGCTCCTCTACCATCGGCATTTAACCTCAAATGTTCAACTTTATAAACGCCATATAAAGAGAAGTTGTTTTGATGTAAGTAGTCAATCAGATAAGGAGTATCTAAACCATAAAAAAAATCCTTGTCTTGTACAATGGCTACAATGGTTCCTCACCACCTTTCGGCTACCCTTCAGTATTCATTTCAAAGCATTATCACCAGAGAATAACACGTCATGGTTTTATCGGCTATTTTTACATAAGGTTTCATCCCCCCTTCATAAGGTAAGATAATATATACTGTAGGTAGTAATATATTGGTAGGATATCTATGAGTTCAGCATACTACTTACTTACCTGGAAATAATAATACAGTAGTTAGATGATGATATTAAATCCCAGCCTCGTAGCCGACTTGTCTTCTGAGTTGAATGGGTTATAATCAGAGACAAACTTCTTAAAATAATACATTTTAATAATTCCTTGTAACTACATTGCTCTGTGACAGCCAACTCTCAAGTGTGTATGGAGCGTCATAAACAATCTGACAAAACCAAAACATTGTTCAAGAACAAAAGAGCATCGCTCTCAAAAGACTTAAATCCTACTCCAATACAAAACAATACAGAATCACATCATATCTTTGAGGTAATTAATGAATACTTGAATCCTAATATCAAAATAATTTTTTTTCTAATATACAAAGCATAACAAGTTTTATTCAAGCAATATAATGTAATGTTGCGCAATACATGTAGCACTTGAAACAATGAAGTACATTATTACAATAATACATACCAGTGTCCTCCCCCTTAACTTAACATTGTGAAAATCTTTATAAACCTAATCTCTCAGGGGCTTTCCTCTATTACTCCTATTAGGAAGCAATTTAACCTCATCTTGTACTGGTATTTGAATTGGTTCTGAATCTATATTTGATGTTGGAGCTTCTTGGTTAATATTTGACTCATTTGCTCTAACTACTTCTTCAAGTTTCTCATCTCTAACATTCACATGCTCTACTGAATTTCTGTTCAATGGCTGTAATTGATCAACATAACGTTTTACAACATTATCACCAACAAGGACATCATAATGTAAATTCCCTATCTCTCTTACAATCTCTCCTGGTACCCACTTCTCTGGAGTGTTTTACGATCTTACCATGACATCGGATAAAGGTAAAAAATGTCTTACATTAGGAAACTTTAGTACTTGTTTATACCCTTTATCTTCTAAATCACTTTGCAAACTTGGATACAACAAATCTAACTTACACCGTATCATCCTCCCCGTCAACAAATTTGATGGTGCTATGCCTGTTGTGCTGTGCGTCGTTGTTCTATAAGACAATAACAACTTTGATACATGACAAAATATGTTACCTGAATTTTCTTTTCTACACTTCATATTGTGTTTAAACGTTTGAACGAACCTTTCGGCCTCTCCAATGGTAAATGGATGATACGTTGCTGAAAATGTATGCTTTATACCATTGACATTACAAAATTCTTTAAACTCTTGTGAAGTACATTGTGGACCATTATCTGTAACAATTCTTTCTGGAATACCATGTGTAGAAAAAATTTGCATTAACTGTTTTATTGTGGCGTAAGACGTTGATGTCTTCATTAGGATAATTTCTGGCCACTTACTGTAAGCATCAACTGCTATCAAAAACGATTAATTAAAAAAAGGACCTGCAAAATCTATATGCACTCTTTGCCATGGATACCTGGGTAACTCCCACAGGTGCATTCTAGGAAATTGAGGATTGTTCTGTTGCATAACATAATTCATACAATTCTTTAAATAAGATTCCACATCTTTATTTAAACCTGGCCACCATACAAAAGTTCTTGCAATCGACTTTGATCTTACAATACCTTGGTGATCAGCATGTATTTCAGACAAAACCTTATTTCTCGGTGGATTAGGAATAACTACCCTTAAACCTCTCATCACTATTCCTTCTGTTACACTCAGTTCATACCATATATCCTTATAGGGTTTACAATTTTCCTTATTTCCACGTAAGTCCCTACCTGTCATTAAACTTTTTAAAACCTCACTAAGTAATGGGTCTCTCTTGGTAATGTGTGCTACATCTTTTGCAGTTATGGGTACATCATATACAGAAATTAACAGAACACTGTCATCCTACTCCTCTGGAGCTTTGTCTACTGGTAATCTGGATAAAGCATCTGCATTACCCATGTTAGATGTTGGACGGTATTCTATATCATAGTGGTAACGTAATTGTCCAACATTGTAGTCTTGCAGCTACCAACGTAGTTAAACTTGCTTTTGGACCCAATATTGCTAATAAAAGTTTATGATCTTTAACAAGTGTGAACTTTTTCCTACCATAAAGATACATATGGAATTTCTTAACTCCATAAACTAATGCTAAACCTTCTTTTTCTATTTGAAAGTAATTCATTTCTGCCTTGTTCAATACTCTAGAAGTGAATGCAATTGTTTTTTTCTGTTCCATCTGCAATTATATGAGATAATACTGCTCCTAAACCTATGTTCGATGCATCACATACTACTTTAACTGGTAAATCCATTTGATAATGTATCAGGAATGTAGGTGATATTATTTCCGGTTTGATTCTTTCAAAAGATTCCTGACACTTTTTTGTCCACTTCCATTCTACACCCTTATTCAACAGATTATACAATGGATGTGCAAATGCAGACAAATTCTGAAAGAAATTCCCATAAAATGTTACTAAACCTTGAAATGGTTGTAATTCCTTTACATTTTCTGGCACTTCAGTTGATTGTACAGCTTTAATCTTTTCTTTAGTTCTGTGAATACCCTTGCCATTTATTATGAAACCTAAGTATTCCACTGAATCAACTTCTAATATACATTTGCTCTTATTTACTCTAATATTATGTTCCTTCAACTTCTTCAGAACTGTTTGCAATCTTTCTCTACGTTCTCTTGTGTCTTTACCACCCATTTAAATATCATCTATAAAAATGAATAATCCTTGCATTCCTGAAAAAATCTTATCCATAGTTTGTTGCCATATAGCTAGATTAATTGCAACTCCATAAGGTAATCTCTTTGGTCTAAATAAACCTAAGGATGTATTCACTAGACATAATTTTTGTGAAGTTTCATCCATGGGAAGCTGTTGAAATGCTTGTCATAAATCTAATAAAAAAAAAAAAAAAAACACTGCATCCTGACATAGGTGCAAACATGTCTTTTGGATTTGGTAAGTGATGTTGAGCTACTTGCAGTTGTGGATTCATCGTTACTTTGTAATCTCCACAATAGGAACTAATAGTGTAGCCCAATCTGAATATGTAACCTTCATTTTCTAATCTCCTGATTTCTGTTTCAACTGTACTTTTCAATGCATACGATACCCGTCTGGGAGCAAAAAATCTAGGAGAACTGTCACGTTTCAAAACTAAAATTGCCTTCGCGTACTTTACTGTACCTACTTTATCTTCAAATACGTCTTGAAACTCTGATATGATATTATCCACCGTTACCTCATTTTTGTGTTCATCTTGTCTACCTGTAACCTTCAAAATACTAGGCCAATCTAACTTGAAATACTGTAGCCAATCTAAACCTAACAAAGTTTGCCCATTACCTTTTACTACTGTTAATGGCCTTCTCTCTAATTTCTGTTCTTTGTACTGTACTTCTACGTTCGAAGCACCTATTACCTGAATATCAAAACCATTATAACCTTTCAAAACTCTGTTTGTACTTTTTGATAACAAATTAGGAATGCTTTTAGTAGTTTTCTCAGACACAATTGATACATCGGCTGCTGTGTCAAGTTGCATCAAAATTGGTTTACCATTTATGATTACTTCTTCCATGGTACGTTTCTTTGCACCTTTGTTGGTGGAATTAATGGCGAAAAATCTATTTTTGGGTGAGATAGCAATGACCTCCTGATGGAAGGTTCCTTTTTGGTAGCTTCCTTGGGTATACTGACTCCAAGGATATTCCCAGAGAATTAAACCACAGGTTATCACAGAATTCTTACTTCTGGTGCGAGTATCCTAAAGGTTTCCCTTTAAGACAGCGTATATCAACAGGGGACGCATGTATTAACACGCCACATAGCTATCTGCACCCCATATAGAGTTAACACTTCGATATGGAGAGGTGGAGAATAACTGGGGAGCCGTTCCACAGTTACACTCGTCCGTGGCTACTTTTGGTACTCGAAACGTAAACAAACGGGCGCCATTGCTAAATGACGTCACGTCCGTCCTCATCCTGATGCCAGCTGCTTGCTAATCTCCATGATACAGCAGGAGAGGGTGGGGCCTGAAAGGCTGGACTAGAATAGCAGGGAGGGTCCATGAGGACGTCACGGCTATCTCACCCAAAAATAGATTTTTCGCTTCGCTCAAAATCCGTTTTTTGGGTTGAAGCCATGACGTCCTGATGGAAGAGTACCAGAGAATCAATGTACCGTGGAAGATTTCCCCTTATAGAGTAAGTGCCAAGGGCTTTGAATAAAGGTAAGCATTGTGACCTCGATAGAGGTTCCGTGGGGATACAGCTTCCTGCCCCCCTGGCAGAGAAGTCCCAACGGGTCATACCAAAGTTCAAAGTGGTCATCGAAGGGCTACTCACCCTGCGGAGAGTACGTGAAGGACTCAGAGATAAGACAGAATGGTCAATATTCGTGTAGGAACATTCTCAACAATAGATAAGTGGTGGTTAGACACTATATTTCATGGTTAGAGAACAATCTGGTCTCGAAGGTATGGCTCAAGTAAGTATTCAATTAGGAATATTACACAGCATAGGTGAGTATATAATACGGATAAAACATATTATTCTTCTTATTTCAAAAGAAAGGGGTAATGAAACTATGACAATCATGTATTTCATAGTGTAAATAGGAGCGGAGAGAGACGCACAAGTAATAAAATAGACATTTTATTTCACAATTGCAGGTTATAGTAATAATAAATGCAATAAATGATGTAAAGTTAATTCACAAAACAAAATTATAATGTACATAGAAATTAGAAGACTTCCATCTTGAATCTGAAAGAAATTTCAAATTATTAGAAAGCACAAGTTCCAGATGAACATCAGTCTTTAATAAGGAAAAAACACATCATGCTCTAGGCATGTGACACTCATGTGAAAACTATGACATTTCACCTTGTAAAGAACAGTCTATGAGAAACACTAAGTGTCCATGAAATCACTATGTATCACAAGAGGGTCAACACAGGCACCCGTAGAGTTGAAGTCCCAAGTAACACACTGTTCTATGCAAAGTTAACTGCAGGTTTCATAACACTACCTGCGGCTACCACGAAATGTTTGACTTCATGCACTTGCTTCGCGTAGTGCTTGAAGAAAACGCGCGAAAATTTCCATCCTGTGAAGCTCTTGAGGCTTTCGAAATCCATACTCTGGAAAAAATTCAGAGATGACGCGACTTTTCTAGGATGGTGACCTGCGGGTGTACTGTCAGGATCCACTCTGCGAATGAAGTAGGTGATTTTCGCTCTTAGTTGTTTCAGTGACAGGTCGCTACCCGATGTTTCTCCTTTGAAGAGTTGGCCTCCACCAAAGTCTGAAGTTCTCTGAAGATGGACCTTGAGGCTCTCTACCGGACATAGAGAGGCATCTTCTTTCAGGGGGCAAATTCTCCAGTGGCCCCATCTCTTGGTGGGTAGTTCGTTTTTCGCGAGAAACGTCGGATCAGGGAAGAGGGTAAGTTCTCCTGAGTCTGTAAACAGGATATGACCCTCGTCTCTTGATAATGCCACTATTTTGCTGACTCGGGCTCCCTAGGCAAGAGCAAAAAGGAATATAACTTTTTGAATCAGATCCTTGAGAGGGCACGAATCGTTGTCCAAGTTGGAGGCAAAATGGAGCACCTTGTCCAGGGACCAGGAGGTAGGTTTTGGCGGAGGTGCTGGGCGTAGACGAGCGCATGCCTTTGGTAGTTTATTGAAGATATCGTTGGACAGATCAATCTGGAAGGCGTACAGTAGTGGTCTAGTCAAAGCCGATTTGCAGGTAGAAATCGTGTTGGCTGCTAAGCCTTGTCCATGAAGGTGAATGAAGAACATGCAAAAATCAATGGTGATTTCCGTAGGGTTTTTTGCTTTGACGAATGAGACCCCTTTTTCCAGGATGATTCGTATTGCCGTCGTGTGGATTCGGTCTTGTATTCCTCGAGGAAGTCTAGACGTTTTTTCGAGATCCCAAACCTTTTCTTCGCGGCTAGGGAGAGAAAATCATGAGATGAAGGTCCCTGACTTTCAATGATGAAGCGAAGACAGTCGACTTCTGTACTTGGTGGGAGAGAACTGGGCCCGGGAGGGGGATCAGCTTGGGCTGCAGCTCCAGGACCAGGGGATACCAATTGTTCCGGGGCCACTTGGGAGCCACTAGGATCGCTGTCCCTTTGAAGGTTCTCAGCTTGGAGAGCACTTTCAGCAGAAGGTTGGTGGGAGGGAACAGGTAGATCCTGGACCATCTGTTCCAATCCAGTGACATGGCGTCCACTGCTCCTGCCTTGGGGTCCTTGTACGGGGCCACATAACGAGGAAGTTGATTGTTGTCGCTCGTTGCGAAGAGATCGATCTGAAGTTCCGGGACTTGGCGAGAGATGAAGGAGAACGATCTTGCATATAAAGACCATTCTGACTCTATCGGGCTTGTCCGAGATAGAGCGTCCGCCGTCACGTTGCGGAATCCTTGTAGGTGAACTGCAGACAGGTGCCATTTCTTCTTTTCTGCAAGGCGGAAGATTGGGAGAAGCACCTAATTTATCTGGGGCGATCTCGAGCCCTGACGATTGAGACATCTGACTACCACCGAATTGTCCAGAGTCAGACGAATGTGGATCGAGGGAGGCGGAGAGAGTTTCTTCAGAGTTAGAAGGACCGCCATGGCCTCCAAGATGTTGATGTGAAACGTCTTGAATAGGGGAGACTATGTCCCTTGAGCCTGTTGTTGGTGGGAGTGACCTCCCCAACCCTCCAGCGAAGCGTCCGTGTGGATGTTGAGTGATGGAGGTGGGTGTTGAAGAGGAATGGACCTTTTCAGGGCTTTTGCTTCCGACCACGGCTTTAAGAGTAACCGAAGTCTGTTTGGGAGCCGTCTCTTGAGGTCTCTTCGAGCGATGGATCCAGAACGTCTCCAGACTCCCGTGGCATCCTTTAGCTGTGCAGGAAGCACTGGGTTTGTCACCGAGGTGAACTGTAGGGAGCCTAAAACTTGTTCGTTCTGACGTCTTGAGATCCTTTTGGATTTCAGCAGTTTTCTGACAGACCCTGCTATTTTTTTCATTTTCTTCTGTGGAATGGAAAGGCGGTGTGACTGAAGATCCCACTGGATTCCTAACCATTGGAACTTCTGAGCTGGAGAGAGGCGAGATTTCTTGGTGTTTATCTTGAATCCCAGGTGTTCTAGGAACTGGGTGACTTTGTTGCAGGATTTTACACAATCTTCAGGCGATGTCGCCCAGACCATCCAATCATCTAGGTAGGCCATCACCTGGACGCCGCGGAGGCGGAGCTGTTGAACGATGGCGTCTGCCAGCTCGGTGAAGATCCGTGGGGCCACGTTGAGCCGAAAGGCATGGCCCTGAAGGAGTAGCTTTTCCTTCGGAGTCGAAATCCTTGGTAGGAGGAAGCGTGGTGGTTCATTGGAACGTGCCAGTAGGCATCCGACAGGTCTATCGAGACCGTGTAGGACCCTTGAGGCAGAAGGGTTGGAATCTGTTGAAGAGTCAGCATCTTCAACTTGTTGTTCGCTATGAACTCGTTGAGGGGGGAGTCCTTCTTGGGGACGCAAAACAGTCTCCCTTGGAACCAGGTTGACTTTACCCTCCTTATCACCTTCTTGTTCAAGAGTTCTAGGATATATTATTCCTGGAGGGGGGTTGACTGTAGGAAGAATTCCTGGAAGGTTGGGGGTGGTTGAGTCCAGCTCCAGCCTAGTCCCTTCTTGACGATGCTGTGTGCCCAGGGATCGAAGGTCCAACGATCCTGGAATTGGCGGAGTCTTCCTCCCACCGGAAGCACTTCATTGCTTCTGGCTTTCCGAGGGTTTGCTACCTCGGCCGCTAGCTCCCCTTCCTCCTTTGCCTCTGGAGGGACGGCGAGATGCATCTCTGCCTGCGCCTCTGTTTGAGCCTCTTCCTTTGGGACGAAAGGTAGTGGATTGCTGCTCAAATGCAGGGGTGAAGATCGGTGACTGTGACAAGACCGGTAGGGTGACCAACTGAAAGGTCTGTTGTGGCTGAGCTGCCACTTAGGGGGTAGCGGATCCCGGAAACTGCCATCTCTGTTGACGTTGCTGGGGTTTTGGTTTCGTGGGTCTCCTCTTAGGTTGAGGGCCGTCGTCCTGAGAGGATTTCCTTTTCTTTGACATGCCTCATTTGTGGAAAAGGTTCCTGTTCTCCGTGGCGGCTTTGTCAGTGATCTCTTTCACTAGGGAGGAGGGAAAGAGGTGTTTACCCCAGATGTTGGAGGAAATCCGCCTCCGGGGTTCGTGTCAAACTGTAGCATTTGCGAACACGAATTCACGACAGGCTCTACGAGCCTTCGTGAAGCTGTACAGATCCTTCACGACCGTTGCCAGATGTGTTTTGGCAAGGACCATGTAGAAGTCAGGGACCCTAGTGTCACCAGCCATAACTTCCAGCTGTACCTGAAGGGACATAGATGCGGCGAGCCTTTCCTTCGTATCATGTTCCCTACGAAGGAGGTGATCGTTGAGTTTTGGGAGGTCCTCGTTAAACTGGCGACCAGCGACGTCAGGCTCTAGCTTCCCCACTATGAAGGTTGACTGGACGTCTTTCCAGTGTCTATCATCAGGGGGAGTGGTCAGGGAGAAGGGCCTACACTCCTCCAGTACAGGACAAGGTTTCCCTTCTTCCACTGCTTTATGTACCGCAGTGAAGGCCTTTTCCAGAAAGGGGAAGGTCGCATTGTCTGGTGCGATGAAGGTCGGGTGCTTCTTGCTAAGCGCCGTCATTTTTGAGTTGGTGAACCCCTTACTTTTCACCGCGTTGGCTAACATAGCCTGGGCCTTCGAGAGATCGAACACAATAACCTCCTTCGGTTCGATCTCTTCTTTAGAGGCGGGTTCGGACCTGAGTCGGACGTAACAGTCCGGGTAAGCCTAAAAGTTCAGGAAGAATTCCACTTCTTCCAACACGATCGAGCCGACCTTCTCACTGATAAAGATCTTGCCCGTGGTGATCGGCATGTGCTCGGCATACCTCCATGGGTTAGTATCCGAGCATGCAGGGAGGTCCTTAACCGAAATCCTTTTCGGTTGCTTAGAACTTCCGAGGTTGGACTTGAAAAATTTATGAGTCTCGCAAAGTTTCTTATCCATGAGAGCTTCAAGCATCTTGAAGATCTCCTGAGTGCTAGATGGGGTGGGGTCCGGGGTAGCGGATGTAGAAGGAAGTGATTCCTCAGTCGGTGTAGGAGTTGGTGCAGGGGTAGAAGCTGGAGCGACCTCATGCTCCGAATTAGTGTATTCCACCTGATCTTCCTCATAGTTCAGCTCTTTGCACATGAGGTTCCTCTCCGTGGTCTCCGACACTTCCGACATACGTTCCATGTTGTCAGAATCTAAACGGCACTCGTGCATGGACTGACCCATGACCACATTAGGTTCCACCACTATCTGGATGGTGGGAATCTGATCACTAGGGACCACTGAGTCTTTTGATGCCTTCGGAAATAGCAATGCCCTCAAATCTTCGGTAGCGAGATACGGTCCGGTGGCGTTCTTCTGGAAGCCACGCACCCACTTGCGTATTCTCTCGAGCGTTGTCCCTTACCTCCGCTGAAGGAGGATCTTCGAACGCTTCGACCAGACGGCTCTTGCAGACTGTACAGTGCTGCGGGTCCCCAGATTTCAGGTCGCCTTTCTTGGCGGCGCAGGGGGCGTGGGTCCGACACGCCGTGTGCCCATAGAAGTCCGGGCACTTCACTCCACAGAAGTTGTGGTCACACTTGATGTACTCCTCCTGTAAAAGAAAGAGATTATGATATACGTAAGGCATAAGAATGACTTACATTACTCTAAAGTTAAATTTTAAATAGTTAAACTTTCACTTAACATTAAATAATTCAAGAATATTGTAATGTTGAAGAGAGGAGCGGGAAAAGGAACTAGATAGACACATACTTGCGAATCCCGCCCAGTTGGTTACCATAACCTTATCAATAGGCAATTTAATTTGTGACCGAGGACACAAAACGGAAATCTTCATGGATCACCGTAGTGGGTAGAAGTTAAATTCTAGCAGAGATTGCCTGCGAGGTGTATCAGGGACTGAGACCACTCAGACACTTGGGGTAAAGGGGTAGCAGGAGACCCCATATAGATCTAGGTTCAGGCAACCAACCATGCTAAGACACACATAGTATGCTGGAAATTTGTAATATGCAAGAAGACAGCACAGCCACTAGTAGAACGGTAAGACAATACCTATCTATCGGAGTAGCCAAGCCATCTGGCTGCAGTTTAGGGCTATCGGCATGCAGTCGACAGCCAGTAGAAGGGGTGCAAGTCCCTTGGTGCTTTCGGGGGGAGCCGGCATACCGGCGGCACGCCGAAGGCCGCTCCAGCAGGGTTTATGGCATTAAGGTAGACACATTGAGGATTTAAGCATAATACCAACTTGGCGGCCGCCAGCACGGCGGGGCATGCTGGCGGGAGGCGGGGGCTCCGGCAGTCGGAGGCTGACGGCTTGGTGACCAGTTCATAAGATAAGGCAGAATTGGTTAGTATACCCAGACCGCCGGCAATCAATGCTGGCACGCCGGAGGCCGGCCCGAAGGTTGGACAACAGAAACTAGGTGATAGAGGGGTGGGCCATCGGCTGTATGCCGACGGAAGGCGGCAGCCCTCCGGCACACGGAAGGCTGGCGACTTAGAGGAGGGAGGGTATCTCAAGAATGTGTCACCAAGGGAAGGGCGGTATCGCCGGCAGTAAGGGACCTGCACCAGGATAGGTAGAGAGACAGATAAGGAGGGATTGGAGGGGTAAGATCACAAACCCCTTTGGCATCCCACCTGAGTGAGTGTACCCATGATAGGAGTGGGTCCTATCATCCAATGGCAGGGGGCCGGCAGTCGCCCGGGTGCCAGCGTAACCCAAGGGAGGGTTAGGGTACACCCCAAAAGGAGGGAACCCCTGTTGGACAAATCGCTTCCAGTGGCTAACCCCATAGGATGCTAGGAAGGGTATATGTACCAGAGCGGCCTGCTCAACAGGAGATCAAGATAGCCCAATCGCCCCACCCGAAGGAGGAGTTGTAGGACTAGGGACAGATATGTATAGGCTAGCCTATGTATAGGCTAATCTATGCCAAGGGATAGGTGTGGAGGGAGAAGAAGAGGGGTCTTCCATAGGGAAGGCTCTGTACAAGAACGGCCACCAAGGAAGGGAGGACGCTCTCTAGCATAGGGAAGGTAACCTGAATGAGAACAGTGCACGAGTAACGTCTCAAACTATAAAAGTACTGAACTAGCGCCCCCCCCCCCCCCCCCCCAAGGTCTAACCTAGATAAGGAGTGTTAAATCCCAAGCAAGATAGGCTGAAAGACACATCACAAGTTGCATGGAAGGTTAAGTAACCTAACCGTAGCAACTGAGGAAGGGCAGGCCGTTCCTCTTTCTCGTACGCAACCCTAATGGGGGGATCATTCCCTTAGGGAGGACAGAGAAGCGATAAATACTCTGATTATGGACACAATTCACCTATATAGAAGGGGGAGCATGGCCACACAGAGGGAACGCCTGTAGGCAGGGGATGAAGGGAGCATATAGGGGATCCTACATTTAGGTTAGGTTAGAAAGGAACACAATCAAACCGGTCCCCTATATGGTCCCTGAAGGCGAAACACACTTGCATCACAGAAAACAGTATGGTAAATAATGCCACTTCATAACTTAACCTAGGATCACTGGAATATATCATGCATGAACACTGGTGCTAGGCAATCTGTCCTAGGGGCTATGCTAGCAATCTAGTATGGGGTCAGTCGGTGACCGGATAATAGAGCGTTAAAACACGATATATGAAGTTCCTAGCTATGAACACTAAATTAGTCAAGAGGCCGGAATAAGCTGTTTTGACTAGCTAAATAAGGTATGCAAGAGAACAGCGACGCCATAAAATGGCACGTCCTGTAGCAGCACAGCTCCGCCAGAAAACATGAAATATCACGAAAAGTATAAGTTACTTTACGGCCAGAGCTTATTTAAACAATACTGGGACCTAGTACTCAACTTTCCAGAAGAAGGCGAGGCCGAAGGTAGCGACATAACGAAGATGCAAGCCGATAAAAATTGCACAAGGGGAAATCCGTCTATGCAAGGCAGCTACAAGCAGAAGGATGAGGACGGACGTGACGTCATTTAGCAATGGCGCCCGTTTGTTTACGTTTCGAGTACCAAAAGTAGCCACGGACGAGTGTAACTGTGAAACGGCTCCCCAGTTATTCTCCACCTCTCCATATCGTAGTGTTAACTCTATATGAGGTGCAGATAGCTATGTGGCGTGTTAATACATGCGTCCCCTGTTGATATACGATGTCTTAAAGGGAAACCTTTAGGATACTCGCACCAGAAGTAAGAATTCTGTGATAACCTGTTGTTTAATTCTCTGGGAATATCCTTGTAGTCAATATACCCAAGGAAGCTACCAAAAACGAACCTTCCATCAGGACGTCATGGCTTGAGCCCAAAAAATCAGTTTCTGACCTAACCTGATTATCACGAACATTTTCCGCATTATTCTCTTGACCAATTGTATCAACTGTAGCATTTCTTTTCTTTGCGTACTGTTTAGGGAATCTACAAGCATTTGTAAAATGACCCATTTCTCTGCAAATCTGGCATGTTTGTCCAGTAGCAGGGCATTTCTTTGTTTCGTATGCAAGATGATCAGTTTTACCACACCTTTAACACTTGGGTTTTTCTTGTTGTTTCTGTGTATATTCCTGATTCTGATATTCATGGACATTGGTGTTAGGCACTTTTCTATGACTAGGCTTTGACATATTCCTTCTCTGATTCTCATTGTTTTTCCACTTAGAACCTACTGTATTAATTTTAGAATTTTCCATTTTATTGCTTGTAGAACTACCTATTATGTTACTTTGCCCATTTTATGTTTCTAAAGCTCTGCCTGTTATCAATATCTTTTCAAATGTTAAATCTTTATCTTGCAATAATTGCTTTGTTAGCTCTTGTAACGTGCAATGTGTAATAACTTGAGCTATGATAACATTTTCTAACTCTAGAAATTCAAATGAAAAAGCTAAAATCTCTAGTCTAGTCACAAATGCATCTGAACTTTCATTTTCTTTCTGATACGCCTGTGCCGTAAATTGGTATCTTTCAAAAACATTATTGACCTGAGGAGCAAAATATGTGGTAAGAGCCTTAATTGCAGCTTAACTTGTGTCATATGTAGGCTGCAATGTCTTAAACACTTCCCAAACTTCCCTACCTGCTGTATCAAGTAATAATGCTTTCTTTTGGGCATCTTTCATGTTCCCTAATGCTTCTAAATAAATCTTAAATTCCTCACACTACTGTTGCCATCGTGTTGCAACAAAATTGGGCTCAGCTGTGATGTTAAATCATTCAGGATGTTAAATATCAAGAGGCATTTTATTCTTACCTTATTCCTTACAAAAGGTTACTGTTCTGAAGTCACTTTGTATCCTACCTGTTTTGTATCCTACCCAACCTTACAATATATTTTTTTAGTCTTGTTTGCTTTGATGAAATTCCTCCGTTCTGCTGCTGGGAAAATCTTCATTGGGCTTTTTCTCCTGCTCCTGGCCACTGATCTACAAAAGCTCCTTTTCCTCTGATGGCCATCAATCTACAAAAGCTCGAATGTTTCTTCTGCATGTGTTCGTCCTTCTGGTTGTCGACAAATAATACGTTGGTAGGATATCTAATGAGTTCAGCATACTACTCTCTCATCTGGAAATAACAATACAGTAGTTAGATGATGATATTAAATCCCAGCCTCGTAGCCGACTTGTCTTCTGAGTTGAATGGGTTATAATCAGAGACAGACTTCTTAAAATAATACATTTTAATAATTCCTTGTAACTACATTGCTCTGTGACAGCCAACTCCACAGTGTGTGTGGAGCGTCATAAACAATCTGACAAAACCAAAACATTGCTAAAGAACAAAAGAGCATCGATCTCAAAAGACTTAAATCCTACTCTAATACAAAAATATAAAGAATCACATCATATCTTTGAGGTAATTAATAAATGCTTGAATCCTAATATCCAAATAAATCATTTTACTTATATACAACTCATAACATGTTTTATTCATGCAATATGATGCAATGTTGCGCAATACATGTAGCACTTGAAACAATACAGTACATTATTACAATAATACATAACTGGTAGGTGCTGCTTAGATGCAAGCAGTGGAAAATCAAATGTGGAAATTAAATCGCTAATACACAATGTTGGTTACCCGTGTTTGAGGTATATTATCAATTCATGCGGAATGGAAATAATTTATATATATATATATATATATATATATATATATATATATATATATATATATATATATATATATATATATATATATATATATATATATATATATATATATATATATATATGTATATATATAATGTTGTCTGGCAGATCAACATTAATATTAGCGTATTTGTTTAGTTTTTGACCATTGATATTATGACACTAGAAATATTACTCATTCCTCTAGGTACCAGTACTTCAGTAGCCTATGTAATCCATTTATTGTTATTGTTGTTATTAAGCTACAACCCTATATGGAAAAGCAGGATGCTATAGACCCAAGGGCTCCTTCGAGAAAAAATAGCCTAATGAGGAAAGGAAATAAGAAAAATAAATGAACAGCGATATAATTAAATAGCAATTAAAACAACATATTTCAATAGGAGTAAAACATTAAAACAGATCTTCCTTAAAAAACTAGGAAAAGAAACTTAAGTCAGCCTGTTGAACATAGAAATGTTTGCGGCAAATTTGAGCATTTCAAACATAACGAGGCACATTTATTATTAATATTGGTATTATTATAGAATCATGCAAAAGCAGAAAAATCAATGGAGGTGTAAATGATAATCCCTATGAGACGATAAGAAAGTGATATTAGAGGCCCAGACAATATACAAAACTGAAGCAATACACTATGCAGGGAGACTTATTTAAGCAGAAATTAAGAAAGAAAGTGATAAAATATTATCTTTACTTCTCTTGGCACAATTCCCGACGGTGAGGACTGAGGAGTGAGCACAAGGATTTGCATTTATGAATTTGGGTCAAATGGTACCACGCTGAGTACGGGGAGGCCCTTCAGCATCAGGATATTAGGCCTCACGAGGAGAAAAACTGCTCTGGAAGAAATAATTTTTCGGAATATACTCTAAATTCTAATGATTTTTTTTCTTTTTTTTCTTTTTTTTTAGTTTTTGTAGGTTTCACTGTTATCTAACACTGAGGTGTATCATCCTTTGGCCTTTTATTCTGTATAAATACTTTATGTATCCTTTTATTTAGTCGACGAAATGTCCTTCACCAATGTGATGTGAGGCTTTAAAAAGAGGAACACTGCTCTTAAAGGGAATCACTATGATGAGGATACTTGATTTTTTTTTTTTTTTTTTTTTTTTTTTTTTTTTTTTTTTTTTTTTTTTTTTTTAGTATCTCGTATCTTTCTGTGTCATTCATCGCTGAGGTTGAGTATCCATTCGCCTTCATTTAATTACAAATAGTTTTAGTTTCTTTTTACCTAATAAAATGAAATCATATCTTTGCTCATAACTTTAAAAGGCAGTGGTCGCTTTCCCTTCTACGTACTGTAGAAGATTATAACATTCAGGCAAAACGAAAAGCAAAAGTAAAGTAAATACACAATAAAACTAATTTTCATGAAACTCAAGTACGAGTGTTAGTTATTTTTATGAACATTGTAGCTAAGATATGTTTCACGATTGATAGAATAAATATTATTTTGGAATCACAGGAAAGTATAGTGTTCCAGATGTCCATACGTAGGTAGTAATATGATTATACCGTTATACTTCATTTCGCTCTAATCCTAGAGGCACAATCTATCAAGTTATTAAGCTTTCATCGTATTCAATTATCAAATTTTAGAATGGGGTTCATCTTCTAATTGCATTTCCGATTCCTAATTGTCTGGAAGATTCTTAAACCAAAACGTTGACGTCAAAACTCACCAATTTTAATCTAATTTTCACTAAGGCTGTCATAAAATCCACAAGGATAAAAAGAGCGTAGTGATAATCGAGTATCGAATTGCAAACTGTAACTGTATGATATGGAAACTTATAAACTTTTACAAGTACAATAATGGTCCGCGTATTTTTTTTTTTTCCTTTTTTCATGCCGTTCCAAAGACGTCGCCAACTTCCGGATGGTTTTCTCATGAACAAACTTCCGAGAACTAAATTGTTCGTTTGTGGTCCCAATGGAAATCAGAAGGACAGGAACTGCTGGAAAAAAGCAAATTGTATCTCAGTGTTGAGTTTTCATCCTGGAATTCTCACGACTTCCTCGACGGAAATTTTCACGGGTGAATATTTAGGAGCAAAATTAAATTGGATGTTAAGGAAATGAAAAGAAAGTTGCAAAAAGGCCTCACAGAGACAGCAGTTTAAACATTAAAAAAGAAAGAAAAATTATTATATAAATGATAAAAATGAGAGAGAAACGGAAGAAGCTCATCCATGTTGACCTACGAAATAACTTTTGAAATGTGACGGGGAAATTTAAAATTGTGTTGTCGATTAATATTGATATCATAGAAACAAGTCACAATCTAAAGCCGGTTGCACCAGAAATAAAAGCTCTAAATTTAATCAGAAAAAGGTTTTGATTAATTCCATTATATTTAGGTCGAAATTCTCAAATCACCACTAGTTTTATCATAACCCCAACACACCCCACCACATTTCACCCTTCATAGCTGGTTTGTGTTTCTGGCAAATCCATTCCCTTGTTACGTGCTCTAAGTCTATGAAGAACAAAAACCTTATTTCCTTTGTTTATTGATATCTTTTATTAATATAAGTGACTTAAAATTTGCTGAGTAGAAACACTGTGAAATGTTGTGACGGTGTCGAGAGAGGGTTATGAACTCAAAGGCAGGAAGAAATCAACTGAGTTATTTATTAAGGAACACTCTCCTTTTATATACAAAACCTCAAGGCAAAAGGACATAACCTGTTCGAGAGACAGACAATGTTACAGAGAAAAACAGAGACATGATCATTCAGGTTCTTTTTAGTGCTAGGGAAGAGCGCAGATACAAGCATAATATATACAGAATAATTATGTACAATTGTGTGACACACGGTTGGTACATGGCTCCCCCCTTAAAAATGACATACTGTACATGTTATATAGGGCGCCCTGATCTAGAGAGACGAACTGTAGGCGGGTCATCTGGCATGAAATAAGCAGGTTTTAGACGATCAATGGAGACCCAGTCTTCTTTGTCCCGAATGTTTAGAAGGAATGCTTTCGGACTGCGTCGGATCACAAGGAAAGGGCCCGTGTAAGGGGGCATTAGTGGTGGCTTACTGGTGTCGTTGCGCAGGAAGACGTGCGTTGCAGAGTGCAAGTCTGTTGGTATGTGATGCTTCGCTGGGGGCTTGTAAGTCCGGCGGCACGGAGTAAATTTTCCCACGACGTGACGTATGCGCTGGAGATCGTCGGAGGAGGTTGTAGAAGGAAAAAATTCGGCAGGGACGACCAACGGGTCGCCATACACCATTTCAGCTGCTGAGACCTCGAGGGCGTCTTTAGGAGTGGTCCTTAGTCCCAGGAGGACCCAGGGAAGCTGAGTAAACCAGTTGCAATCCTTGCAGCGGGACATCAAAGCTGCTTTGAGGGTGCGATGAAAACGTTCAACCATTCCATTGGCAGTGGGGTTGTAGGCTGTTGTCTGATGTAGGGTGATGCCCAGGAGATTTGCTAATGACGTCCACAATTGAGAGGTGAAAGTGGTTCCCCTGTCAGAAGTAATATGTTCAGGGATACCGAATCTTGAAATCCATCCAGAGAGTAAGGCAGCTGTACGTGAGGCGGACGCTGCAGTTTCCATGGGAATGGCTTCAGGCCTACGAGTGGAGCGGTCGATGACGGTAAACAGGTAACGATGTCCTTGTGATGTGGGTAGCGGGCCTATAACGTCGACGTGAATGTGTGCGAAACGAGACTGAGGTTGAGGAAAGGTGCCAACTCCTGAATCCGTGTGTCGATGTACTTTGGAAGTTTGGCAAGAAGTACAGGCGCGGACACAATCCTTAGCATCCTTAGAAATACCGTGCCAAATGAACTTTGCCTTCAGCAGCTGTGCAGTAGAACGGCACGAGGGATGTGAAAAGCCGTGAATGAAATCAAACACCTGTCGCTGCATGGGAGCAGGAATCCAAGGTCGCAGTCTACCAGTACTGACGTCACAGAGGAGGGTGGTGTTGGAGTCTTCGAGGGGAAGCCGCAGCGCCAACTGCTGTAGTAGAGTCCGCCATAGTACCAACGATGGAGGGGCGAGGGAGGTGGGGGTGGAAGGCAGTGGGAGTGAGTCGACTTCCGGGGTCACCAATGTGACGGTGCCGAGAGAGGGTTGTGAACTCAAAGGCAGGAAGCAATCAACTGAGTTGTTTATTAAGGAACACTCCTTTATATACAAAACCTCAAGGCAACAGGACATAACCTGTTTGAGAGACAGACAATGTTACAGAGCAAAACGGAGACATTATCATTCAGGTTCTTTTTAGTGTGAGGGAAGAGCGCAGATACAAGCATAATATATACAAAATAATTATGTACAATTGTTTGACATACGGTTGGTACGATGTTTTTACATTTTGTTTCCCATATTGGTTTGATCTTTCTACCTGAAAACATTATAGCATTCAATCCAAGTTATGTAGTTTTCAGATATCTTTGATAACTTCTATCGTATAATAAATTTTATTACTCCTTTTGACAGCATGAACAGCTCAAACCCTGAAAGGAAACCTGACAAGGACAGGTGAAAAGGAGTAAACAAGCAAAGCTACCTAAAGAGAATTCCAATAACGCAAGATAAACGCTAAACAAATTTCGATATGAAATTGCTCGCCACTCCTTGGCTGGTTCATCTCTTTAATCCTGTGCTTTCGGTTCCATTGACAAAACAGACATTTCACAACTTCATGATAACCTATTCCATTTTCACTTTACAATAAGGTGCGTTTACCATATCATTATTTTTTCAAAAGTTATTTTCGCATGGCCAGCTGAAAGTTACAAAGTAAGGCACTCAGCCAATAGTTTAGGAATCAGGGTTAGATATTTCAATAAACGATTCTTATATTTAACAATGAAAAGTAACAGTATATGACTTTTTAACTATTCCTAGAAGAGGCCAATGATGATTATCCCGACATTGCCTTTAACATAAAGGAAAAACTTTTAAAATCCCCTAATGCCTTATATCATTAAATATCAAAAATTCTAAATAAAAAAATATAATTTAAGCACATCGACTACCGCCTTCTTTACTTGCACTTTATATTTTTATATAATTGCACAATGAAACTAATTTGAACATTTTCCATCTGTATAAAACATACAAAGGAGAGAATACCTAACATCACCACCCTTATAGAGTACATAAGTCGATGGAAAGTTACGTCTTTAGAGAAGCAGCATAATCAATAGGAATAAAATATAAATTTTTCTACTATAGATGGTGAAATAAAAATCAGAAAATAAACACATATCAGATAATCACGGCGATAAAGCAATTATTACTTAATGAACGAACAAAGGTTTTATCTGGCACCTGGCTAATTCTAAAATGACAACAGGTGAAAGTGAGAAACCACCTGTGATGCGCAGAACTGACAGATTGATTCTCTTATTCAGAATACGTACACGAAAAATTTGATTAAACATTTTACGTTACTTCAGAATCGAATAATATAACTAATAAAATACCCATATACTGTATATATATAAATATATATATATATATATATATATATATATATATATATATATATATATATATATATATTATATTTAAGAGATATATAGCATGCTTGTAGAGTGGGTCCCACACATGTAGATTTAAATAAAGTATGTAGGTTACATAAGTCTGTCATCATTTATTTAGTTCTATTTTCTTTTAGTTTCTTATATGTAAAGTTACATTATTTTAAAGAATTAAATTTTTATTTAACATAATTGGGTCTTGTGGTCATATATACAGCATTCTTGTTAAGTTATGTTGTATGATACGCACGAGGTAGCACGAGGAATTTCGTAATTTTTCCACGTGGTTAGAAAAGTTATGAAATTGCTAGACCAAAGTTTTTCTTTCTCTTTTTTCAATGTTACAAGAGGAGAAGGGTGGAATTACCTGATAGTGTTGCCCCGTCAAGCATTGGTAGTACCCTTCTTCCAAATTGCCGAGTCGGCAACCTGATGTGTGAAACCGCCCAGACCATGTGCACCGCTTTTAGCATGAGGAAATAGAAGTTTCTAGAAGAATTAGGTCTATATATATATATATATATATATATATATAGCATAGCATTCATAGCAGACAGACAGAGAGTTCCAACCTGATATTGTGAAAGCCAACCAATCCTCTCATAACCAACTCCCCAACCATAAAATCTCCTCCCAAACATGAATAGTGTGGTGTCAAAAGTGTAGTGTTTGTGAAACATTGGTATATTTTGTATCTGAGTAGAAGTAAAGTGAAGTGAGTATTATAAGTAAATTTATATTGATGATTATTTGTAACTAGCCCTGTGTAATTAGGCTAAAGTGAAGTGCATTAATTTTTAGCTTAACCATTCTTTAATCTTGTATGAACCGAAAGACGTAAGAGTAATAGTTACGTATATGTAAGTGTTATTATTGTTTATTCACTAGATTGTCAAAGTTTTAACTTTTTCATTAACCCTCAAAGTTGAATATTATCATTAGATTAATTATTTGTGAAACAAGTGATTGTATTTTTTAAAGGGTTTCATCAAAAGTATAAGGTCTAGTTCAGATATAAATTTCAAGTGATTTATTTTTTATGTTAATTTTGAATTGTTATCTTTATAGAATATATATATTCTTTTCAAAATTTAGCATTATTTTGATTACCAAAACTGATTTCACTACTTTCCTCGCATCCGTGACTAAGAAGCGAAGTAAAAAGTTGGTTTAAGAAAAGTTCATGTTAACGTAAAGAGGCCTTTGGATATTCAGTGTTCATATATACTACTGTCTGGAAGTTGGGGAATATTTTCAGAGCTAGACGTATTTTTCCTGTGTATCAGACTTTTATAATATAGAGGAGGTGAGTTTGGGAGCCTGTTGATTTACGTTATTCGCTAGTCACATTTCATCTTTTTCGTTGACCAGACCCGGGATCAAAGGAGTCTGTTATAAACATTGTTGATAAAAAGGCCGTGTTTTGATTAAAGGTTCGACCAGTTTATTTTTGATAAAATTCTGTATTCTGTTAGGATATATTTTTCGAGAGGAATAATTTCTTGTATGGTACAAGATGGAGCAATTAAATGTACAGGAGTTTTTGGAAAACAAAATAGTTCAGGAATTGTTGGAAGCTGATGTAACTAGAGCTCAGTGGCTCTTTATTTTGATGGTATGTGGCGGCCCTGCAACAAGTGGAATGATTAAAGACCAAATCAAGTGTCTAGACTTAGAAGGGCTGATAAACTCAGGAAAGTCGCCGGAAGAAAATATTGCAGCAGCTCACAAACTATTCGAGAAAGCTGAAGAAAAATTTGTAGAGAAGCAAGTATCAGTTGACCTAAGAACTGAAGGAATGAAAGTAGAAAGTAATGTAGAGGCTGAGATTAGACTTATTGCAGCCGAAGAGAATTTTGTCAAGTTGAAGATGATGGCAGACTGGGAAGAAAGTGAGTGGGAAGATGCAAGACGAGAAGAATAAGAGATAGAAGAGGCAAGACATGCACGGGAAAGGGAAGCCAGATGAGAAAAAAAAGAGCACCGGAAGAAAAAGAGAGAAGAGGCAAGAGAAATTGCAAGTCATGTGAAGAAAATGGATGACAGACAAGAAAAAGAGAGAGAAAAGAAACAAGACATGCAATGGAATTGGAACTGTTGAATGCTCGTGCAACGATGTCATCAAAACAGACAGGTGTGACCCCTGCAATGCACAATCCCATGTATAATGTGATGATTGCACATAGGTTAATCCCGAAATTCACAAAAGACCCCGATAAATTCTTTGATAATTTTCAAATGGTCAAGTCGATGAAGGAATTATCTGCATATAAATGGATTGTACTATTGCAGAGTGTCTCCATTGGAAAAGGACGCAGTGTGTATCTTGCCTTGTTTCATATGCAGAGGAAGGAGTATCAAGAAGTTAAGAGGAGTGAGTGTGCTGCAAGTGTATCGGAGGAACCCTGAATATCATAATGAGAGATTCCAAAATTTGCGGGCAGACGAGAAAAGGACTTTCCTGGATTACACTTATAAGGTATGTTGATGTTTTAAGAGATAGATAAAGGCTGCCAAAGTGAGGGAGACGACTGTATTAGAAGAACTGATAGTACTGAAACTATATTTACTAGGAATTCCAGGACATATTCGAACGTACTAGAGAGAGAGACAGGTGAGGAAACTTGATAGAACCGCTTCGCTGAGTAAAGATTATAATATTATCTGTAGTAAATCCTCCTCATGTATGAAGTTTTAACCGTCGTTCTGACCAAGTGTCGTTGAGTATTCAACGAAACATGGAAACCAGTCTAGTAATAGTACATAAAGAAAGCTCCCTTACACCCTCTTGAACGGAGTTTCACAAAAGAGCGAAACTATATGTTAAAAGAGCGGCAACATTTTCTCGAAAGAGCGACAGATTTACTATTAAAAGAGCGGCTACATTTTACAACAGATGAGCGTCTTAATTACCTCTTCCGTTAGCCAGATGTAAATACCTGTTGCCCCCTGCTCACCACGGGGAGGTGGAAGTAGGCTTTTGAGCAGGAAAATATTTTGTTTTAAAGCGGTTTTAAAGGTTTTAAAGGTTCATATCATATCTTCGTCACTTAAATGAGTTCAGATCGTATTTTCGTCACTTAAGTGTGTTCACATCATATCTTCCGTTCACATCAAATCAGTTCTTGCCATGAAACTGCAACCCATAGATTGTAAATATTGACGTCGGTTAATATCCTGCGACTTGTACTTGGCGAACTGAGTTATGGCATATTCACACTTCTCCTTATCCACTTTCTTTGGGACAGCTGGCATGCCGGTACTTCTGATTTTCAAGTACGTTGTTGCTTGGAGCTTCTTGACTACATCCATGAAGATGAAGATGGTTGGGTGAGCTTTGTAAAATTGTGCGTTGAAATGCGCATGAAAGGATTCAGCCGCATTGTTTGTGCGTTTGTCGTTAGAGGGTACTTCAGCCCAAAGCACTGGTGGAAACATGGAATGAGGTGTGACATAGTTATCAACGAGATAGTCTGCATAATTAGTACATTTTTCTTTCTGTGGTGCGCATGACATCAGTTCCTCAATAAAGCAGTCTTCAATATCAGCAGGATCAATGAAATGGAGACCATAAGATAGCTTTAACCACTGTCCTATGTCACTGTTCTTGTCTTTGTATTCTTTACTTAAGCCAAGGTTTTGGATTTTCCTCCACCACGCCTGCCCTAAATGGAATCTACAGCATTTGATTATTGCATCTGGAAAAGTTTCTTTCAGGATAGTGAGTATGGGGAATTCAAAATCCACGTGTATTACAGTGGGTTGCAGTTGCAGATTTTTTGATACACAAATATCATGTAAGCATTTCCACATGGTTCGGTAAATCTCCTCCGATTTACCTGGTAAAAGAACATATACTAAAGGAATATAGTGGCCATTACATAGGCCATGGATAGAGTACAGTTGATAAAAATATTTTGGGCAACTCTTAAAGGTCCCGTCAATAAAAATCTCCTCTGCAGAAGTTACCAGAAATTCCAGATTTGTTGTATATGACAGGATAACAATGCCTGTGTCTGGGTTATTTTCCAACACGAACTCTTCGCCTTTGCTGGTGGTGGTATTCATAGATTCAAGCGCTTGATGAACTTCCTCACGATTTTTAGGTAAAACAGGATACTGCTTCCTTCTTTCACGGTATATTGATTGTGCCAGACATTTCAGATCACCAGACTGCAGATTGTTTTCCGTAACTTTACAAAGTTCTGTCCTAATTATTTTTGCCGGCCTTGCTGTCATGTCATCACTTGCTTTTCTTTTCACTGCAGTACGTAGTTGTTGTCGTTCAAGCTTTCTCTCATCATTTTCATGATTGTGCTGCAACTGCACAGGGACAATGCTACCTATTTCACAGTCTGTTTTCACTCGAGCTTTACACTTCCCATTTGTGCACCGCCATGAAAAACTTCCATCACTTAATGTTGTGTCGACTCTAAACTTGTAACCTTCATAGATTATGCATTTCTTTCCCTTGTTAGTTTCTGTAATGGTGAACTCCATGTTGGCACGACTTGACTGTACTGGGTGGAATCACCAGACACACTGACCAGTTGTATGGAGGTCACCGACAAGGTTAACTGGCTGACCCCGGAACGAAGTAGGGGATAGGGATGGGAGGTGGGAGGATAATGAGGCAGTCAGGTCGTCCGCTCTTTTAATAGTATATTTTGTCGCTCTTTCAGAATACTCTCACTACTGATTCGCCGCTCATTTGTCGGTCGCCCCTCTTGAAGTAGGAGGAGAACCCTTCGGCAAGGGGATGATCGACATCGTGGGACTCTTACCGAGAACAAAGAAAGACCTCAAATAAATTTTAATCTTGATGTGTCTATTGAAGGGCTACGCAGCAGCCATACCAGTCAGGAACATCAGTGCCAAATCGGTCGCCGATAAGTTACTAGACTTTTATACCCAGTTTGGTATTCCGGAAAAAGTTCAGAGTGACTGAGAAACAGATTTCACGTCAAAATTGTTTCAGGATATGACGAAACCAGTAAATATGAGACAATAACTGTCTATTGCCTATCATCTGGACACCCATGGTGCATGAGAGAGATTTCATCAAACCCTAAAGAATTATGTAAAAGAAGGGCTGCAATGAAACAGGAAATGAATGGGACATCGAACTACCGTGGATGTTATTTGAGGTATGGAATGCTTATCAAGAAAGCATGGGATGTAGCCCGAATGAAGTGGCGTTTGGACGAGAAATAAGAGGCCTGATTAAAATATTGAAAAAAAAAGGAAAGATCGATAGGAAATGGACGGAGAATATTTAAAAAAAAATTGAGGAAAAGGATAGGCGAGATACGAAAGCTTTCTCAAGAAAACCTGAAACAAGCCAAGGAAAAAGAAGATAAGGTATAGTACGAGAATTAAGAACAGACAGTTTGTGGTAGAACAACAGGAGTTTGTTTTCACAACGATAAGGAGATTCCCTCTCACCAACAAGCTCCAAGAATCGTTCCAGATTTTGGAAGAGATCAGAGACCTGACCTATGTTATCGAAACAACAGGTTGAAGCAAAAGCTAAAGGAAGGTACATATTAACTCATCGAAACAGATACTACAAGCATCATATTTCTACAGGAAATTCCTTATCCAAGTGGATGCGTCGGACAATGGGAGTGGAGCTATCCTATTGCAAGAAGGCAAATAGAAAATTCTTCACCCCATCTGCTCTATGTTGTTGAAGTTAAAAACGCATTAACGAGCCTACTCGACAGTTGAAAATGACCTACTAGCGCTAATCACAGCTATAAAGAAGTTTGAAGTTGATGTAAATAGACCACAGATTGAAAAATTACCGTTTATTCGTATCAAAATCATTTAACTTATGTTAATAAAATGAAGAATAATAATCAAAGGTTAAGTAGATGGTCGTTGTGTTTGCAACTATATTGTATTAATGTAAAGCATATATCAGGAAAAGAGAACGTGTTTGCATATTCTCTGTCTTGGAATGAATCAATGGATTCAGGCCCGGAATGAATAATCTTTTTGATGGAAGCTATCTTATGAAGATGGTTGACACGAGAGTAGATTATTTTATTCATATATTTTATTTGTGTATTCAAGAGTTGTATAGCCAGCTCGTAAGGTAGGTCCCACTCATGTAGGATCAAGTAATGTATGCAAGTTACATGTTATTTTTTCCAGTTTCATATGCGTAAATGTACGTTATTTTAAAGAATTGAAATTCTATTTAACGTAGTTTTATTACGACATCTTTTGAAAACTTTATAAGGTATGCTGTGTAACACTCACGAAGTAGCACAAGGATTTCTTCATTTTTCCCTATGGTTAGAAAATGCAAGAAGGTTCTAGACCAAAGTTTTTTCTTTTCTTAATGGTAAGAGAGGAGGGGACAAAGTTAGCTGAGAGTGTTACCTTGCCAAGCATCGGTAGTACCCTTCTTCCATTTTCTCGAGCTGGCAACGGGACATTGTGTGACCTTAGCCCAGACCATGTCCAACGCTTCTATTTTGATGAATTAAAAGTTTCTAGATGATATATATATATATATATATAGGCTATATATATATATATATATATACATATATATATATATATATATATAGATAGATATATATATATATATAAATATATATATATATATATATATATCTATATATATATATATATATATACATGAAGGGGCCTAGCATGTACAAAAAAATAGACAGAGAGATCAAGCCTGATATTGAGAAAACCAGCCAATCCTCACACTAGCACCTCTTCAACCATGGTCCTCTCTCGAATGGAATAATGTTTTCCCTCAAGAGTGTATAGTGTTCGTGAAACATTGGTTCATTACCTCTCTTAGTAGGAAAAAGAAAAAGTGAATAGAATATTGGGAGTATTATAGATGAATTTATACTGAAGATTATTTGTAACTGGGTCTGCGAAATTAGGTTAAAGTTAAGTGCAATAAAATTTTTGCTTAACTCTTCTGTAACCTTGGGTAAACCGAGAGACGGGAAAGGAACAGTTACGTAAATGTATGTCATTATTGTTTATTCAATACAGTTTTAAAGTGTTAGCTTTTTCATTATTGGTCCAAATTTAACATTTTCATAAATTAATTTCTATTGAATCAAGTATTATTTTTGAAGTGTTTGTCACAAGCGTAAGGTCTAATTCAGAAATGAATTAAAAGTGATTTATTTTAGGTGTTATTTTAAATTGTTATTTTTATAAAATCTACTAATTTCTGTAAAAGTTTGCTTTCTTTGAATCACCAATACTTATTTCAGTACTTCTTTTGCATTCCTGGCAAAGAGCCAAAGTGAGAGGTGGGTTTTAGAATAGTTCATGTTAGAAGTAAAGTAGTCAACCAGTTTTTGCATTGAGTGTAACATAAGCAGTCCTTTGGATATTCAGTATATATATATATATATATATATGTGTGTGTGTGTGTGTGTGTGTGTGTGTTTGTATACTACCGTCTGGGAGTTCCGTAATAAACTTAGAGCTTAAGGTATTTCTCATTTGTAATAGCTTTATATAATATAAAGGAGGAAACTTCCTGAGCAAGGGAATTAACGTAACTTTTGAGTTGTGATATATATATATATATATATATATATGTATATATATATATATATATATATACTTTTCCGGGTTTATAGCACAATCTCGGAACACAACTCACCACCACCGTTTCATCATTTATTTTCAAATCACTACTACACTTACACTTGCAACTAGGTTATCAACTGGTGGCCACTTGCTGTTTTCCCGAGAAAATTATTAAACTTCCTGCATTTCTCTTATAAAATTAAGTATAAGGTATTCACATCTACACATTCTCTAACACTGTCTATCCTCAAGGCTGAACTTCAATCACGCAGCCACTTGCCATTCGGGAACCACCCCAGCCCTAGCAACCAGGAATCTTATAACACAGGAATAATATAGCGTCCGCTTGACGGATTTCACCTGACCTATTTAGCCTCTGATTGCTTTTAGATTCACTCAGCAACGTTATACGTATTGCCACACAAATCAAAATTACCACAACATTTTACGTATACATTAAACATCATCATAACCACACATTGTTATCGTCCAGTTTATTTAAAACACACAAAAAAAAAGAAGACATGAGGTCTGTTCAAACTACAACAACAGCAAAGGAAAAAAGATATTTCTACTCATCAAATTGAAGAATGTCATGTATGCTGGGATAAGCAAGAACACTTTTGAAAACTACCTCTTCAGGCACCACATGTATGTGTGTCCTACTTCATATATAGAGATTAGTGTAGTACATCAAGGTAAATGAACTCAATATTCATGGATATTCCACAAAAACGTATATCTCAGCATGTATTTGCAAAGATTGCATTTTGGGAGTGAAGGGAGTTTAGTTACCTTTGGCCGCTCGAGTTGACTAGTCCTTCACCTGAGAGGGTAGTTGTGTACAGTGTACTTACGAACGAACCTTTTGTAATTAATGAAAAAAAACCTATATTCCGATGTCTCATTATCTGTCTTCATGGGTCATATTGTTGTCAGGTGTAAAAATATGGCTGTTTGTGTATGCTGTGAGGGATGTTGTTCTTTGAGCCGGTGAAGTAAAACTTCAAGATGCCTAGATACACAAGGACTAACTTAACAGACGCTGCTACAGCAGGAGATGAGAACGAAGGAGCAGTTGGATGTAGCGTTTCCGATGAAGAATATGGACGGTAAATTAGAATGCCAAAATTGGGAAATAAGTTAGATAACTTACAACAGATAATAAACAGACTGTTGGTGGAACAAAAACAGGAGTGGCGCCCAACCACAGAATATCCGACGTATATGGACGAAGTTCAAATGCACACAAGTGAAAGTTCATATGAGTGAAGATACGTACATCGTAAATCAAAAGTTGCCAGAACTCCAGGCAAGTGTTAGGCCTTTTGATGATCAACAGCCTAACGAATGATTTCAATGGATTGAAGGGTTTTTGAGAAACTTTGAGGTAGCTACATATGGGTGGTCAGAAAGAGAAAAAGCTATTCAAGTTATTAGATTGCTGAAAGATACTCCGGCATTAGAGGTAATGTGTTGGCCGCAAGACAGTTTAAAAAAGTTATATGGAAATAAAACGACGTTTAAATGAGAAGTATGCCTTGCCTTATGCGAGAAAGGGACACATAAAAGAAAATTACAAACGCAAAATACGGAATGTTAAATCCTTTCTTAGTTTTGCAACTCACATTTTTCACGATTGCGATTTGTTTGCTATCCGGAGTGCTAATCTCCCAGGAAGTGATAAGTAGTTATTTGTTCGATGACAATCGCTCGTTAGCAGATGTAGTGACCGCAATACAAAACATTTTAGACAGTTTGCCATAAGAAAAAATGACTGAGAATAACTGGCCCGATTCCGAGAAGTAGGCAGCCATGAAAGGTACTCGACCCCCGAAGAGAGGTAAGGGGGAATGCAGTCAGCAGATTAGCAAAGTCTTCAAATGTTGGTAGTGTGGGGGAGAAGGGTACTGACGAGTGGAGTGCCCATCGAAGGATCCCCCAGCTGTTACACTTGTCAGGCCTACGGTGATATATCTCAAGAAGGCTCGGCAAAAAAATTAGTGGGGGCGGGCTGTGGTACATGCACAACTCCCCCCACCCAACATCCGAGGAAAAGGAAACATAGGAAGGGGGAGACAAGGGAGTTCGATGCCCCCCTGCATGATATCACAAACAGTAGCCGAGGAAGCGGTGATGACGGACGTGGTGATAGAGCAGGCACTGGGACCTCCATCGGTAACCCCGACCCCACTCTCGCAGCATTAGGGAGCAGCGACATTTCAGCTGAGGTCATTACTCCGTGACTCATTACGCATAATAGCCGTCTAGGAATGTTAGCAGTGAGAATTGACCTACCAGATAAATCCTTTCGAGCGCTGATCGACACAGAAGCCAGTGTTTCACAGATTCAAAAAAGATTCTCATCAAACCCACTACAGTCGGCAGCATCCATTGTTCTTGATGCGCCAGGAGAAAGTAAACTAGACATAAACCATACAACAATCGTCAACTTTAAGGTGGGGTCTGCAAAGTTTACACATGACTTTTTTATCTTACCCAGCTTGGGAATTCCATGAATAGAGGCTATTTTAGGAATTGATTTTATTTCTAATAATCAATTATGCAAATTTGGGGGAAAAGATACAATAACAGTCAAGGCAGGAGGGTAAATTTTGCCGATAGAAAGTCAGGAGAAAGTAAGGGCGTGTGCG
>NC_090730.1:61461294-61493794 GCF_036898095.1 Palaemon carinicauda
AAAGCTTGACGTAAACAATGAGAAATCTACTTTAATCTAATATATATATATAGTATATTATGTATATATATATATATATATGTATTTATTTATATACATATATATATATATATATATATATATATTTATTTAATTATTATATACATATATATAAATATATATATTATATATATATTTGGGCTCAAGCCATGTCGTCCTGATGGAAGTTCCTATAGGGTAGCTTCCTAGGGTATATTACAACTACGGCGATATTCCCAGAAAATTTACCTTAAGGTACCAGAATTCTAACTCCTGGAGCGAGTATCCCTCGTGAAAGGGATATCGCGACATATCAGAGGACGTATTCTAGGACACGTCACATGGCAATTCTACATCCTGGACAGAGATTTCGTCTCGTAGGAGGTGATTGGCGAGATACGAATTCGGGAAAGAAAAAGGGGAGCCGCTCCCAAGGCTTCCCTATCCCCTGATTCGTATGCGTGCCTGGCGCCAATCCTGGGCGCCATCTGTATTCCTTTTTGCGTAGCTTAACAACTCGGTGTTTTTTCCTGTTTTTCTCGCAAATCTTGGATTTATTCGACTTTTCATGGCTTCTCCGTCTTCGTCGGCCTCTGATAAGTTGAGTATAGTGTCTTTTTATGTATAAAATGTAGGCTCTTTGGTAAAATTTTGAGTGATTAATAGGATTAATCTTTGATACAAGAGCCGTAGCCTACCAGAGGCGTCTTGGATGCTGTCGCTCGCTAGGTATAAATTAGTTAGTCAGAGCGACATTCCTGGTTGTTTTGCTTTAATAAATTTTAGCTATTTAGCATTACATAGGATTTCCTTTCGTGCTTAGTATTATTTGGCGAAGTATTCGTCATTCTGGCCTACGCTAGGCCATGTAGCCAAGTCGTTTGGTCCTAGTACTTCATGCATGATTATGGTTTTTCCGAGTGTAATTAAAATTTTATTGAAGCTTTAGGCTATATTTTATACATTTTAGACTGTGTGGAATATTTCCAAGATAGTATACGAGTGAGTTTCGGTGAATTAGATAATCGATTCTCTTGGTGCCTAGGCTAGTTGCTTATGGAGCCTTAGTATACTTTATCATACTCCCCCGGTTGCTTTCTTTTCTTCGGAGAAGGTATGCAATCCCTTTCCCTCTGTTTAAGCCTTGGGCTTATCCCTAAGTGGTTTTTTCCGAATTTATTTTCGAATAAAACTATACTAGGGTGTTTACTGTACCTTCCTGTTCCTGTAGTTATGGTGTCAAGAGGGACAGAACAACAGAGTTTTTAGTCTGAGTCTGTGTTGTCTGGCTTGGGGCTGAGTCCCCCTCGCTGACCTAACACATACAAAGGGAGCTTAGCTCCCTTAGGTCACTACCGAAGGTTTCTGTGGATATGATTCCTTCTTTTGTGATCTACCAGACTAGTCCTTGTTGCTGTTCTCGGGGGAGGATAAGTTCTTCCTTGGGAGTAGCAACGCCTTCCTTGCTTTGGTGCTCTGGAAGCTGTCAAGTATTGCAGGCCTTTCCCCTTAGATCTCCCTTAGGCTAAGATAAGTTTCTTGGCTGCGGGTGATCTGTCACTAAAGCAAGGTTGGCAGGACCCTCTTGTCCCTTCCCCCTCTTTCTTCGTAATGGCCGAGCCATTACTGTACTGTACGTCGTTCTACATCTGGACCTAGTATAGGTTAGGATGTGGAATTGACTCAGCCCCTTGCCGGCAGGCAGAGCTGGCTGGCAGGGGTCTTACTGTACTGTACGTCATTCTACTTCTGGACACTAGTATAGGTTAGGATGTGGAATTGACTCAGCCCCTTGCCGGCCGGCAGAGCTGCTGGGCCGGCGAGGGTCTTATGTTTTCGAGTGCTGCCCGGACCTCTCTTGGTCCCTCATCCATGCCTGCCGGCAGAGCCGGGACAGCATTGGTCAAGGAAGCCTGAATTAGTTTCTCCCCTTCCTTATATGCACTCTTTCGGTTGCCGGGCTTGGAGGTTGTGTACACTCTTATCCCGGCATCCATTCTATTTTTCTTCTGGTGCTGTACCTGTCCCGGCTGCCGGCCTATGAGGCCCCAGAAAAAGCTCAATGTGAAAGACCTTCCCTTGTGCTCAGATGCTAACCCCATGGAGGTATGCTGAGCACATGCCGATGACGACTGGAAAGATCTTCATCTCGGATAAGCTGGGCTCAGTTCCTCTGGAGGAGGTGGAATTCTGGCCCAGCAAGGCATCATATCCGGACTGTTATGTCTGGCTGAGGAAGGAACCAGCTTCAAAAGGAGGAGACAGAGCCGAAGGAGGTCATAGTGATGGACCATGCTAAGGCTCAAGCTCTACTTTCATCCTCGATGAAAGAGAGGGGCTTCTCTAACTCAAAGGTAGCCGCATTGAATAGGAAGCTCCCTTCCTTTTGTGTCCTCACCTACTAGAGCCTTCACCTTTTTACAGAAAGGGTTTCTGGCTGTACTAAAAGCAATCGAGGCCGGCAAGTCTTTGCCCCTCCCTAGAGGAGTGTAAACCCCTTGTCGCTAGCCCTGCCTATGGACCACAAAGACTGGAAGGACGTCAATCTTACGTTCTCAGTGGGAAAGTTGGAGGCTGATATTGCCGGACGTCAGTTCGGCAAGGACCTCCCTAAGCTGTCTGACTTTCTTTTGCGAAGTGAGTTCGATACAAAAGAAAGACTAACTGCCTCAATGTCTCTTCAGACTACTCTCGAGATGATGGCAAGTGACCCCCAAGGTCCATGAAATGTTCATGGGTAGTGGCCAGCCTCATCTGGCCACAGTGACGAAGGACCTTTATGGCTTCGTCAAGGCAAAGGAGAGCTTGTAGGGAGTTCGTGTTTACCTCGGCTACGGTGAGGCACGAGCCAAAGAACTAATCTCCTCCAACATTTGGGGAAAAGACCTTTTCCCTACCGACTTGGTCAAAGAAGTTGTTGATAAGGCCGCCTTGGAGAATAGAAACCTTCTCCAGAAGTGGGGCCTGGCTATCAAAAGAAAGTCTTCCCCGGATGAGGGTCCTCAACCAAAGAGGAAGACTATGAGGACTAGGCTAACGTCTCGGCCAGCCAAGCCTCTTAGACAGCAACAGCAACTGCAATTGCCATTGCCCCCAGTGCCCCAGATCGTGGCACAGACCCCGACCACCTTTCAGTGGGTACCCCAGGCCGTGTCGACACAGTCCACGGCATTCACCCCAGCTTTCGAATGGCAGTCTACTTCCTTTCGAGCAAAGCCTAGAGGAGCAGCCAGAGGCTCGTCTAGACGCCCCTCAAGGGGAAGGGGATTCAGGGGTGGTCGTGGTCAGGAAGGCAAGACCTCAGGACGGCAGTCCAAGTGAGGTGATACCGGTAGGAGGGAGACTTCTGAAATTTCGGGATCGGTGGACCTTCGATCCCTGGGCCCACAGCCTACTCAAGAATGGACTGGGCGGGAGCTGGTACAGCACTCCACCCCCGTGCCTTCGGTTTTTCCAACACTCCACCCCCGTTATGGAGGAGTACGTTCAAGAACTGTTGGAGAGAAAAAAGGTGATCCCGAAGGGTGAAGCCCATCAATTTCTAAGGGAGGCTGTTTTGTGTTCCCAAGAAAGACTCGGAAAAGCTCAGAGTCATTCTGGACTTGTGGCCACTCAACAAGTTCATAGTGAATTGCAAATTCAAAAATGCTAACACTGCAACACATAAGGACCTTACTGCCCAAGAGGGCATATTCCCGTCTCTATAGACTTGTCAGACGCCTATTGGCACATTCCAATTAGCCATCGACTCTCCCCCTACCTAGGGTTCAGGCTAAAACGAAGACTATACGCCTTCGGAGCCATGCCATTCGGGGCTAAACCTAGCCCCAAGGATTTTTACGAAGCTTGCGAGCGTAGCTCTCAAACAATTACGCCTAAAGGGAATTCAGGTAGTAGCCTACCTGGACGACTGGTTGGTGTGGGCAGCATCCGAGACAGAATGCTTGCAAGCTTCCAGTCAAGTGATCCAGTTCCTAGAGTACCTAGGCTTCAAGATCAACAGAAAAAGTCTCGACTTTCTCCATCTCAAAAGTTCCAGTGGCTGGGAATCCACTGGGACCTTTTGTCACACCGTTTCTCCACCCCGGCGAAAAAAAGGAAGGAGATAGCGGGTTCTGTCAAGAGACTTCAAGATTCCGAAAGGATATCAAGACACGAGCAGGAGAGAGTACTGCGCTCTCTCCAGTTTGCTTCGGTGACAGACCCAGTGCTAAGAGCACAGCTAAAGGATGGAATCGGAGTTTGGAGAAGTTATGCATCAAACGCGTGAAGAGATCTGAGAAGACCAGCCGCTTCGGCTAAGTACTCTTCTCAGGCCTTGGTCCCAAGCCAGACATCTAAAGAAGTCGGTTCTTCTTCAACCACCTCCCCCGTCGGTGACGATTCACTCAGACGCCTCGAAGGGAGGGATGGGGAGGTCACTCTCATCGGAAAAAAGTCCAGGGGACTTGGTCCAGGCTATTCAAGGCCTTTCACATAAAACTTTCTAGAAGCTAGGGCAGTGCTCCTTACCTTAAAGAAAGTCTCCCCGCGTCACTCGATCCACATAAGGTGGTGATAGACAGCGAGGTAGTTGTGAGATACTGGAATCGACAAGGATCGAGGTCACCACCTCTCAACCAGGTGATGTTGGCCGTCTTCCGATTGGCGGAAAAGAAGAAGTGGTACCTGTCGGCAGTTCACCTTCAAGGAGTCCGCAATGTGACAGCGGACGCTCTATCCAGGTTCACACCGATAGAGTCGGAATGGTCCTTAGACGCAGGATCATTCTCCTTCATTCTGAATCAGTCCCAGAACTGCAGATAGACCTCTTTGCGACGAAAGACAACAAGAAGTTGCCCCTGTACGTGCCCCGTACGAGGACCCCTTAGCGGAAGCAGTGGACGCGATGTCCCTCGACTGGAACAGATGGTCCAAGATTTATCTGTTCCCTCCTCACAACCTTCTGTTGAGGGTCCTCAACAAACTGATATCCTTCAAAGGGTAGCGGCAATAGTGGCCCACAAGTGGCCGAATAGTGTGTGGTTCCTCCTGGCATTGGAACTGTAGCTGAAGTTTGTACCACTACCAGATCTAGTTCTGACCCAGCGAGTCCAGAAGTCAACTGTCTGTGCTTCATTACAGAAAACCCGGACCCTGCAGCTCATGATTTTCTCTCCCTAGCGGTGAGAGAGCGTTTCAGGATTTTGAAAGCCAGTATAGACTTCCTTGAGGAATATAAGTGCAAATCTACTAGAAGGCAATATGAGTCATCTTGGAGAAAATGGGTGGCCTTTTGTCAAGGCGAAGAATCCGCAGGAGATCTTGACAGACTTCTGCTTATCTTTCTTCTCCACCTCCATGGTCAAGGGTTGGCAGCGAACACGATTTCAGCGTGTAAGTCTGCTTTGACAAGACCCATTCTATATGCCTTCCAGGTCGACCTAGGTAACGAGATCTATAATAAAGTCCCGAAAGCCTGTGCTAGGCTCAGACCTTCAGCACCTCCTAAGCCCATTTCATGGTCTTTAAACAAGTTCTTCATTTCGCTTCTCTGTTGAGCAATGAAGAGTGTGCGTTAAAGGATTTGACACAAAAAGTTATTTTCCTATTTTGCACTCGCGTCCGGGGCCAGGGTTAGTGAGATTGTAGCCTCTCGAGAGAGGCAGGTCGTGTTCAGTTCCTGGATGGGGGAGAACTGAACCTGTTTCCGGATCCTACGTTTCTCGCCAAGAATGAGTTACCCACCAACAGGTGGGGTCCCTGGAGAATCTGCCCTCTGAAAGAAGATGCATCTCTATGTCCAGTAGAATGCCTAAAGGTCTATCTTCATAGAACTTCAGACTTCAAGGGTGGTCAACTATTCAGGGGAGAAACATCAGGCTCAAATTTATCTCTGAATCAACTCAGAGCGAAAATCACATATTTTATTCGCAGAGCGGATCCTGACAATACACCCGCAGGTCACGATCCGAGGAAAGTTGCCTCAGTCTTAAATTTCTTTAATTGTATGGATTTTGAACATCTCCGTTCATACACTGGCTGGAAGTCTTCCAGAGTGTTCTTTCGCCACTATGCGAAGCAAGTAGAGGAACTAAAAGAGATCTGTGGTAGCAGTGGGTCGCGGTGTTAACCCTACTGTTTAACTCTGCGAGGAACAGTGGTCTTAATTGGGACGATTAATTCCAGGGTGAGTGTGTAGTTACATACTGTACTACAAACTAAGTGAGGGCACTGTGTTGCCCATCCAGACTGTTCCATTTCCGAAGGTGAACCTAGCATGAGTGCAGACATGTGTGCCGAGCGTTTCTAACGCTAATGTCATTGATTTGTAATACAGGCTTTTATGACTTTGATACCTCGGTATCTTAAAAGTGGCATCTAATGTTTTTTCTTTCAGACAAACAAGCTCTGTTTACTATCATACTTATGCTTAAACGTTTGGGTTATCCTCTTCTTATGTATATATATATATATATATATATAATTGTGGTTAACCTGTCTATTTATTGCCTGGCAATAATCTGGTTCTTGAGAACCTTGCGTCTCCTTCACCTATGTCAATTTAATGGTATAATTGAGCATTCATTCTATGTACCTTATCTGGGATAATTCTAATAGAATTGTTCCTTTATGCAAGCTATGTTGCATTGGTTTTCCTCCTATGCGGATATAAAACCTTTGTCCAATACAAGTATTGTGCGGAGAACTGGTCGATATTTCATATTGACGCAGTGGTTTTTTACAAACTATGCTTTACTTAATATAGGGCGAGACCACTATATTAGCTTGCCTGGTATTCATACATAGATATATGTACTCTTCGAGACTTTTCCAGAGTCTAGTAGGACTCTTCCCTGTAGGGGGCAGGAAGCTCTAACATAGTTTATAGTTAGTTGAAAAGATGTATAACGGTAACATCTTAGGTCTCTAGGTCTAGTCGACCGGGAAAAAATTACCTCCGGGGAGTACGGCACGTTCTGAAAATCCACAGATACAGTAATGCTCTGGTACACTTCCATCAGGACGACATGGCTTGAGCCCAAAAAACGGATTTTGAGCGAAGCGAAAAATCTATTTTTGGGTGAGATGGCCATGTCGTCCTGATGGACCCGCCCTTGCCTTTCTAAGAAAGGGCTGTAGGATCCCTCCCTACATACAGTATCTGTAGCACCTCGTGTACGCTACAAGGAATACAGATGGCGCCAGGCACGCATACGAATCGGGGGATAGGGAAGCCTTTGGAGCGGCTCCCCTTTTTCTTTCCCGAATTCGTATCTCGCCAATCACCTCCTACGAGACGAAATCTCTGTCCAGGATGTAGATTGCCATGTGACGTGTCTAGAATACGTCCTCTGATATGTCGCGATATCCCTTTCACGAGGGATACTCGCTCCAGGAGTTAGAATTCTGGTACCTTAAGGTAAATTCTCTGGGAATATCGCCGTAGTTGTAATATACCCTAGGAAGCTACCCTATAGGAACTTCCATCAGGACGACATGGCCATCTCACCCAAAAATAGATTTTTCGCTTCGCTCAAAATCCGTTATATATATATATATATATATATACAGTATATATATATAGATATATATATATTTCAAATTTATATATATATATATAAATATATATATATATATATATATATATCTATATATATATATATATATACATATATATATATATATATATATTCATATATATAAACATATATATACATATTTATATATATATATATATATATAGATATATATTCATACATATATATATATATATATGTCTATATATATATATATATATATATACTGTAAATACAATATATATATATATATATAGACATATATATATATATATATATATGTCTATATATATACTGTATATACAATATATATATATATATATATATGTGTGTGTGTGTATATATATATATATATATATGAGATTTTCAAATACTATTCCTCAGATAGTTGAAATCTTGGTTTGTTTCTGAAAAAAAAAAGTAATCAAATGTAATCTACATTCTTTACAAAATTGATTTTCTTTTACGTATTGTGCTAACCAATCAGTTAACAATTATCACTCGTAATTATAAAAAATAATTTGATTTTTTTTTTATCATTTGATAATTATAACTTTGTTTATTGCTAAACAATGGAGAATAGTTTGTAACAAAAAAGTTACCTCTATATGGGAAAAAAGAAGGCATGGCGTGTTTTGTCATAAGTCTTACTTTTTTCACTTTAAATTTGCAGCCAATATCATATCATCCATGAAATCACTGTTTACCAAATGAACAAAACAAATCACATCATTTTCAAGATTCATATCATGGGTTGGATGACATGCTTGTTTCCAGCGTACACGAAACTGCATTCTTTTCGCAATTTGAAATACTTGATGTCTAAACATTTTGTTTTCGTATTAGAAAACCCAAAGACTGAACAGTTCTTGGATATTTTCGGTGGAAAAGTAACTGAATAAGGATAATGAAACAATATCACGGAAGACAAATATAGTAAGTGGATATTGAACTCATGGACGCAGTCCGTGAATATTGTTTACTGAATCATTATGAATACAACCATATGCAACCTTTGGCATGGCTAGACTGACGTCACTGACCATGACCTTCAAATTTTCATATGCGCGCTGGCTGACTTCTTTCTATAGACTTTGATTGTGACAGCATTTTGTAGGAAAGCAGGACAAAAGCCTTACGCTTGCGTACGTTTCCTAAACCATGTATGTCGAGGTAGATTATTTCAATGGTTTTGAATATAATTCTTATACTGCTGACTTATAAGCAGGTATTATTTCTCAGTACCTAGTCAGGTCTGATTAGTTTTAGGATATATACCTATTGCAGCAGCGTTTTCATAATCACTCATTTAAACTTCTAATTCTTAGTATGCCCGAATAGGTATGATTACTATGTATGTATATTCCCTTAGAGCTGCAAGATTTATCTTCATATTTTACAAAAAAGAAAAAGAAAAAATCCTGCTACCTACTCACGCCTTACAACAATACATTATCCTGCCCCAAAGTCCCGATATGGAACCTCGACTGAGTTATCCTACGTCCAATGACCTTCACCGGTTTTGGTAGCTTCCCCCAGGTGACGGCCTTTGACTGAGAATTGCCCCTTTGTGCCCGAGTTGTGGCTGTGTCAAGCTGACCGACATGGTCAGTCAATCTATGCTTTTCTGGCTCATCGCCAATCGCGACTCCCAGCAAACAAAGGAGGGAGTAGTGTTGGAGTCCTATCGGCTGGGTGAGCCAGTCAAGGGTGCAAGCAATCCATTTTACGGCTTAAGTAAGCCATCAAATTACTTTTGTTTCACATGTAGAGTTTCAAGCCTCCGGACAATGTTTTTTTTTTTTTTTTTTTTTTTTTTTTTTTTTTTTTTTTTTTTTTTTTTTTTTTTTTTTTTTTTTTTTTTAAATAAAATAGTTAAAACAGTTCTTCAGGAAAGATTGCTCACGGAAAATTTTGAAACACTTTCTCAGTAAGCCAATTATCTTTTTGTGCTATTGAAGACAGAGACCTAAAGTGTTGCTCAAAAGTAAATTTCCTTTCGAGAATTACTCCTAAAATTTTAAAGGAGTCATGCAGATTAAAGGAAGCATTATGAATGCATATATCCAGTTGTTGAGGATCCACTTTCCTTGAGCTACATACAATCATAATTTGAATTTTGTTAGAGTACAACTTCATACCCCATTGTTTGCACCATGCACTAATTTTAACCAGATCTCTATTAACGGGCTTATCCACCCCAGATCCGCATTTAGGAGATACAATTGATGCAAAGAGTGTGGCATCATATGCATATGCAACAAGCTTGTTTTCTAGGCCAAATCATATGTCATGTGTATATAGTATGGAAAGTAATGGGTCAAGAAAACTATACAGAGTAACACGAGGTATCACATTCCTATACTCACTATGATACCCATCAACAACAACTCTTTGCGATCTATTGCGTAAAAATTCAATAATGATGTTAAAAAACAGCTCACCCACTCCAAATTGTTTGAGTTAAAAAACAAGGCCTTCATGACTAACAGTATCCAAGGTAGCACTAAAAATAAGGCAATCATACAAACTTCTTGGCCACAATCAAAGGGATTTCTGTACAGCACTGGAGATTGTAAGAAGGGCCTCACATACTTCAAGACCTTTACGAAAACCAAATTACAAACTAGTGAACAGATGACTACCTTCAGAAAATCTATCAAGACGTTTCGCCAGAATGTGGGAGTTATGGACATTGGGCGGTAATCAGTTGGACTTGAGCTATCACAAAGACATTTACATAGTGGAGTAACATTACCAATGCTCCAACAAATGCTAAAAGCTCCTCATCTTTCTAACTTGCGCAAAATAAAATATAACTTTGCAGCTAAGAAATCTACAGTCTTTATAAAAAAGGGAAAATGCTATTATGGTCTGCACCTCCATAATCCTGTAGGTTCATCAAGAAAGCTTTAATTTCCCGAGGTCGAAAAGTTAAACCAGTTAGTTTAGCCTCAGGAAAACAGGAATGCAGAAGATCAAGTTTCTCTTCTATCTGCTTACTGTCAAGCGCATAAGCCAAAAGGGTCCCCTTTACCTTTGGACAGTGACTGACAGAGTATCTGGTTTAAGTAAATGAGTGTATATTTGGATGTAGTCCACCACTTATGTTCCTGGGTCTTACCAAAAATGGTTTCTTTTTTGGCTAAATTGTATTCCTTTTCAGTTGAAACATAAATGATCTGAGCAAAAGCTCTACGCTAAATATAGTTATTCCAAGTCAAATCTTATCTGTTACCCTTCCAAAGATGATAGGCCTCCTGCTTCTCGAAATAAGCACGTCAACAATCATCATTGAACCATGATTTGTCCTTCACTCGGTACCACAGCAAACGAGAAGGGATATACCTATCTATTATGTTGACTAAATTCTCATTCAAAGGGATAACAGGATCAACACTACTACATTATATAACTGTGGCCTATTCAAACACAATGGATCACTCAAAGTCCCATTTCAGTCTGCTTGAGATTTTATGTAAATCTTACATGAATATGATACATCATGGAAACAGGCTAATGGAAAACAATACCAAATCTCTACGAGAATGGAATCCATTTACTTATGCTTGAATGCCTCTGATGATTCTACTAGTCTCGTTATCCTCCGGTGGTGGATGCTTCTTTAGCTTAGATAGTTGTTCCCCCACCCCCACCCCCTTGTCAAGTTTTTCTTTGTTCTTTTCTTAGTGAAAAGTAAAAGAAATTTCACGAATTAACATTGAATGATACTCAAACGCACTAATGTCGGTTCGGAAAATTCATCTTCGTTTGTCTTAAAGTTTAAAAAATCCTCGTACATCGATCATTAGCGAGTTGCCATGATAGGCGTTATTGGCAAATAATTAAACAAAAGCTTTTCTTATTAGTTTACTTATACCCATTGATGTATTCCCTTGAAAGGTAATATATAATCATATCTTATATTTGTTGAAAACTCTTCCTAAGTATATTTGGCAGAATTTAAAGTGATTTGTATAGAGAGATGATGTTTTCTAATAGCATCAGCTTTCGTGATGATTTTGTATATGATAAACAATACCACAAACAATGAATATTATCAATTAAATCTTTTTTTTCTATGTAGTGTTGGAGTCCTATCGGCTGGCTGAGCCAGTCAAGGGTGCAAGCAATCCATTTTACGGCTTAACTAGGCCATCAAATTACTATTGTATCACATGTAGAGTTTCAAGCCTCCGGACAATGTTTGTTTGTTTTTTCTTTTTTTTTAAATAAAATTGTTAAAACACCTCTTCAGAAAAGATTGCTCACGGAAAATCTTGAAACACTTTCTCAGTAAGCCAATTATCATTTTGTGCTATTGAAGACAGAGACCTAAAGTGTTGCTCAAAAGTAAATTTCCTTTCGAGAATTACTCCTAAAATTTTAAAGGAGTCATGCAGATTAAAGGGAGCATTATGAATGCATATATCCAGTTGTTGAGGATCCACTTTCCTTGAGCTACATACAATCATAATTTGAATTTTGTTAGAGTACAACTTCATGCCCCATAGTTTGCACCATGCACTAATTTTAACCAGATCTCTATTAACGGGCTTATCCACCCCAGATCCGCATTCAGGAGATACAATTGATGAAAAGAGTGTGGCATCATATGCATATGCAACAAGCTTGTTTTCTAGGCCAAACCATATGTCATGTGTATATAGTATGGAAAGTAATGGGTCAAGAAAACTACACAGAGTAACACGAGGTATCACATTCCTATACTCACTATGGTACCCATCAACAACAATTCTTTGCGATCTATTGCGTAAAAATTCAATAATGATGTTAAAAAATAGCTCACCCACTCCAAATTGTTTGAGTTGAAAAACAAGGCCTTCATGACTAACAGTATCCAAGGTAGCACTAAAATTAAGGCAATCATACAAACTTTTTGGCCACAATCAAAGGGATTTCTGTACAGCACTGGAGATTGTAAGAAGGGCCTCACATACTTCAAGGCCTTTACGAAAACCAAATTACAAAATAGTGAACAGATGACTACTTTCAGAAAATCTATCAAGACGTTTCGCCAGAATGTGGGAGTTATGGACATTGGGCGGTAATCAGTTGGACTTGAGCTATCACAAAGACATTAACATAGTGGAGTAACATTACCAATACTCCAACAAATGCTAAAAGTCCCTCTTCTTTCTAACTTGCGCAAAATAAAATATAACTTTGCAGCTAAGAAATCTACAGTCTTTATAAAAAAAGGGATAATACTATTATGGTCTGCACCTCCATAATCATGTAGGTTCATCAAGAAAGCTTTAATTTCCCGAGGTCGAAAAGTTAAACCAGTTAGTTTAGCCTCAGGAAAACAGGAATGCAGAAGATCAAGTTTCTCGTCTATCTGCTTACTGTCAAGCGCATAAGCCAAAGGGTCCCATTTACCTTTGGACAGTGACTGACAGAGTATCTGGTTTAAGTAAATGAGTGTATTTTTGGATGTAGTCCACCACTTATGTTCCTGGGTCTTACCAAAAATAGTTTCTTTTTTGGCTAAATTGTATTCCTTTTCAGTTGAAACATTAACGATCTGAGCAAAAGCTCTACGCTAAATATAGTTATTCCAAGTCAAATCTTATCTGTTACCCTTCCAAAGATGATAGGCCTCCTGCTTCTCGAAATAAGCACGTCAACAATCATCATTGAACCATGATTTGTCCTTCACTCGGTACCACAGCAAACGAGAAGGGATATACCTATCTATTATGTTGACTAAATTCTCATTCAAAGGGATAACAGGATCAACACTACTACATTATATAACTGTGGCCTATTCAAACACAATGGATCACTCAAAGTCCCATTTCAGTCTGCTTGAGATTTTATGTAAATCTTACATGAATATGATACATCATGGAAACAGGCTAATGGAAAACAATACCAAAACTCTACGAGAATGGAATCCATTTACTTATGCTTGAATGCCTCTGATGATTCTACTAGTCTCGTTATCCTCCGGTAGTGGATCCTTCTCCAGCTTAGATAGTTGTCCCCCCCCCCCCTCGTCAAGATTTTCTTTGTTCTTTTCTTACTGAAAAGTAAAAGAAATTTCACGAATTAACATTGAATGATACTCAAACGCACTGTAATGTCGGTTCGGAAAATTCCTCTTCGTTTGTCTTAAAGTTTAAAGAATCCTCGTACATCGATCATTAACGAGTTGCCATGATAGGCGTTATTGGCAAATAATTAAACAAAAGCTTTTCTAATTAGTTTACTTGTACCCATTGATGTATTCCCTTAAAAGGTAATATATAATCATATCTTATATTTGTTGAAAAGTTTTCCTAAGTATATTTGATAGAATTTAAAGTGATTCGTATAGAGAGATGATGTTTTCTAATAGCATCAGCTTCGTGATGATTTTGTATGTGATAAACAATACCACAAACAACGAATATTATCAATTAAATCTTTTTCTCTATGTCTCCATTTGGCTTCGTTGTTTCCCTAAACTGATAAATCATATCACTATTTTGTTTCCCTATGATAATTTCCTTCTGCTTGTGTATTTCCTAATATTGCCTTTCGATGTATTTAAGTATTTGAGTCCCTTTGTATATAAAATAAATTTTCAATGAAGTCGTAAAATGAAACAATGCATGATTAAAATGGTACATCAATGTCATAGAAATTGTCTAGAAAAATGCTGAAAATTAGACCATGAGTCTCCATCCGAGGAAACCAATTATTATATCTTCAGCAGAGAGGTATATATATATATATATATATATATATATATATATATATATATATATATTTTACTTTCATAAAATAAGAATCACTCTTCCGTAAGATCCACTGGAAGTTAGCAGTTTAATTCAAATGTATTTTTAATCCAATAGAAGAAGTGTCAGTGTCACGTCACTTTTGTTCCTTCAATGTAACGTCAACAGAGATTTGTCCTGAAATTCATATCATCAGAAGCCTATCGATGGAAGTATTACCCAAATTAGCATATTATGATGTTATTAATAGTATTAAATAGTAATAAAAAAGAAGTGCAACCTCAAATATATAGTATTTTTGTTAAACATGCAAAATTATCTAAAATTATCTATGAAAATAAACCACAAAACTAAAATAAAGGAAACTCAGATATTATGTAAGACAAGGAAAGCTGAAATTATCTCATAAAGCTAAGATAACTTTAATTCTCTCTCTCTCTCTCTCTCTCTCTCTCTCTCTCTCTCTCTCTCTCTCTCTCTCTCTCTCTCTCTCTCTCTCTCTCTCTCTCTCTCTCTCTCTCTCTCTCTTTCGTAATAATAATATTTAACGAGAAATTCATTTGCTTCTTATCCAGGACACTTTTCCGAAGTATTCAATGACATGTTTTATATCATAGAATATTTTTCTCTGTTCTAAAGACTTCATATAAGCTCCTTATTCTCTTTATGGAGAGAATACAAAAATCGATTGGAATAAGCACAAAAATAAGGTTTCTCATAGCATAGATTTCTATAAGGTAGGCGATATAAGAACATGATAGCAGAATATCGAATGAAAAAACACGATATCGGAGGGGAAAGAATATATAATCTTCGGTAAGAAAGAGTTGGGCCGAAGCAGAGAGCATCAGAAAAATGCTTCATACTGAGAAATATCCCTTCGATCAGTGATTGACTGGCCATTCAGGCGGAGAATCCTGGAAAGAAAAGACGAAAATTGAGGCAGAGGACAAAAGAGATTGATAGACCTCATTTCTGTTCCGTGTACACTCTTTCTGGAATGGTTATAGTTGTAGGAGATCCTGATTAGTCGCTTCAAAATTCTTTTCTTTAGATTGAACTGACAGTTTTTGTAGAATATTAAAGCCTTTTATTATTATTATTATTATTATTATTATTATTATTATTATTATTATTATTATTATTATTATTATTTAGACATAGGACTATTTCCCTTATATAGGGTAAAGAGAGAGAGTTACAAGGAATTACAAGGAGTTACAAGGATTTTAGATGTCTCAAAGACTTTTTAGTCCATCATCGAAGAATCTATTTGTTCTTTGGTAAAGCGAGAGAGAGAGAGAGAGAGAGAGAGAGAGAGAGAGAGAGAGAGAGAGAGAGAGAGAGAGAGAGAGGGTGGGTCACTGTTCTACATCGGGAAAGTGCTAATATATTTATAAAAGTTCCAAAAAAAAAATCATTAAGATTAACAACGCCATACAACTAAAACGAAGCTTATAATTATTATTATCATTGTCGTTATGTTGATATCATTATGATTTTAGTTCTTGTTGCTGGTTTCAGGGAGAACCATATATGTTTTATTGTATGTATGCAATATCCTGCGTTTCAGCAAATGTTACACCGTGTGAATCAAGTTTAATAAATCAATGATATGTATAACACAAGGGGGAAGAGAGAAAGGGGAGTAGGGCGGGGGAAGGGGGGGGGGTGAAACTCAAGAGTTGTTAACTTGAAAGATTTACTCACAATGACTCTAGCTGTGCATCTATTTTCTCATAATGGGATATCTGATGACTTATTTGCCAGGTCTTCACGGATTTCAAATATCAGGATGGTTTAAACCATTGTCTTTAAACGGCAAGCTAATCAAAGAGATCCAATCAGGATACGCCCAATGAAATCTAATCCTCAATATCAATCAGAAAAAGAATTATAATTCAATTGTTAGTACAAGTAATGTAATTGTGAAATGATTGGCAAACGGAATACTAACCACGTCCCTCAGATGGCCTCTGCTGGCTGACCATACCTGCACCCCTCTATTGTCATTGACCTGGAACGGTAAACAACAAAAAGGAGGCCCTATACAAATGCTCAAAGCAAGTCTACAGTTGGAATTATATCAGTTAACAAGGCCTAGGAGAAAGGAGCTTTTAATGCCTGTATCTTGTGCAAGTAAGTAAATGTGGATATAAGCTGCCGCTAGTCTCGGCTCCCATTTGACACTTTGAGACCACGCTTCAATACAGTGAGTTTCCCTCCCATGTAGCAACATGGTTTAAAAAGACAATGGTAGATTAAAAAAAATGTAAAGCAATTTTTCTCTGTTATTGTCATTTGTGTTATAATATGTATGGTCATTATGTGATACTGAAAGAGTATTGTAAATAGGCCCAAAGCAATTACGAAAAAAAAAAAAATCATAGTTAGAAATGGACGACTTTGGTAAAGGTGTCCCTCATTAGTCTAAGATAACAATGGACTTTTAGCGGGGAGGTGTACATCAGAACTAACAGCCATCCAACAAGAGGATTAATTTCAGATATAAAGTGTTTATGAACTCTTCATCCTTCTCCAATATCAAAATTCTTTTGCTTGTACTTTAAAATGCAATTCTTACATCATTTTTACTGGAATTACGTAACTATTTTTGTTGTTATTACCAATAATGAATCTCATTCACTGAATTTATTATTTTACCCTAGTTTCTCAATCTCCATTTGAAATGGATCTCAGCTCAACAAATACAATCAGCTCTTGCTATAACAAAGTGTTTCAAAATATATGTATATTTTACTACTGGTCTTATTTTATATATTCTCATAATCATTTACATAATATTGTGTTAACAAACATTACACCCGTCTTATCTAATCATTGTAACATCGACTTGACTTTATGTAAATGACTATCCACATAATCGGGCATGCCCGATGGACAAACAGGGATATCATATCGCACTGGGTAGTCTGAGTAGAGATTGATTACGTCAGAAGCGGGAAAGTCACAGGCAGGGCTCTGGCAATAAATAGTGCTATCAGATGGAGTGTATCCCAAAATCTCTATTCGTTCAGCTGGTAAAGACTGCCGGGTAAAGAGAATGTAGCGAACGGTAATAATAATATATAATAATTTCCCAGGTGGGAAGGTAGGGGATCCATACAACCCAATGATATACCCTTTAACAGGCAATTTTACAATCCCTGGAGTTTTCAGGAACGGAATTTCGTTTGTTCTCGTTCCAATAAAAATTGTCCTATATGGTTGGTTTAGTTTTTGGTTATTTTCCACCATCTAGAATGTCTTTGGACGCGAAATTACGAGTAGTGGCAATATTGAGGAACTTTTTTCATACAAAGAAATAAGTTGCTGGTACAACTTGAATGTCATTAGATTTTGTATGACCTGGACTTCCACAAGAGCTCTTTAATTATTTAGTTAGTGTATTGATGACGTCATTTGGGTCAAAAGATCACGTTAAACTGTACTAAGGAAAAATTCTTGTCCTTTTTCACTGTTATCCATCCTCCACCATAGTAAACAGATTTATTGTTTTATATATTTTCTTGGTGGAAAGTGTACTTGTGTAGGCAACTTTTAAAACCAAAGGAATTATTCAATTAAGGTAAAAATTTGATATTTCTTCATGAAAGAATTCGGAAAATATTGAGAAAATGTGGTCCCATATTGCCTTCACTGTGTGTGTTTACATAAAAATGATTAATTCGATTGTTTTGCAAATTAGTTCATGTTTTGTATTTGATTATTACCATTCCTTTTTTCTTACAGCTGAAGATAATTGTAGGGACCTTCTTAAAAGTTAAGTAATGATATTAAAGCTCATCAACTGACAGTCCAGTTTTTTGTGTTACAGTATGTGCTGGCCACTGGGATTTTGAATATTTTTTGTATTTGTGTTGTATTGAATATTAGTTGGTATGCCTGCCTGCTGGTAGTTAAATGGTGGTGGATAATTATTTCTTTTATCAGGTAAAGATTAATGGACTAACACTCAGGTTGTGGGACTGCACGCTTAATTTTAGTTGTTGGTGATGGCTTCATCCTGTCAGAAGCAAAAAATTGCCAGGGCTTATCATGGTTGCAATTTAGAGGAACTGCAGAATCCACTCCCTGTATGCATTTTACATGTGAGTGAATGCATGCTGCATCACAGTATCAGGTGTCCTCCCCAGGAAAATCTTGAGATGTTACATGGTCTACGTGAGAAACGATTCCTTCAACCTTATGATTCAACCACTCATTTGAAGGCTCTGCACTGGTTAATTCCAGATCATCTTGATATTGTGGACTTAAAAGATGGCGGTTATCATAAGGGATGTTATTAAGCTCTTACTAAATATGAAGATCACTTGAAATTTATTTCCCCAGACATTGAACTATCAAAAATTCAATCCCCTTCAAATCTATCAACCTCTTCCTAAAACGTTTTACCACCAGACTACTTTTTCCGTGAAAAACTTTACACTAAATCTCCGGAAGGACTAAATTTTGTGTCCAGTTTGCTTCTTTCAAGGGAAAGGCAGTAGCTTGGACTCATATAAAATCATAAGCCCTTGAAATAAGAGACAACCGTTTACATTGCAAGAGGACGGGCAAAAATTAGAGACATGTGAATCATTTAGCTGATTAAGCCAACAGAAGTATTGAAACAAGCAAAATAAAATGCTGGAAGATCATCAAAGCTTGTTTGATGTAGCTTTAGACTGCATACGTGAAAGTATACTTGGTCAGAACTTGGAACACTCCAACACAAGTGCGTCCAAGAACTTGAGTGCTGTGGATTTCCAAATCAAGACTCCACAAGTTATAAGCTAAAACTTATATTGAAAGACATGAAAATAATGATTGCATTGCTTTTACAAACATGATTCCTTGATACAAGGTATGCTAAACCTACAACCTGGTGTAAATCATAAGAATCTCTGTTGCAGAAATGATATAGATTTGATGCCAAAGATAAGCTCAGCGATTTTGCCTTACACTTGCATAGTGTTGTTCAGGGGAAGTTCAATGATTCACCCCCACTCCCTTGATCTACTACAGTTGGTGAGCTGGAGGCTAGTGTAACATAAGACTACATCCCAACAGACCTATTAATGTTACGCTCCTAAAGCATGACATGCAAAAGTCTGGGGAGAGCCAATATCTGGTGGTTTCCAAACCTCAGATGAGTTTTAATCACCATTGTGTTTTAACAACTTTAGAACAATATCACTACTAATCAAATTCTACTCAGTTAACTAACTAATTTCTATCATAAATTTTTCATGTATTCAATTTATTTAATTTTCAGGACATCTGCCATCCTCTGACAAATGGAGAAGAGAAGTTACCTAAACACATCCTTATTTGCAGTACCATACAGCACCTATATCAAAGCAAGAAGCTCACCAATATACTTGATAGATTATGTCACTGTGAGTCCAAAATCTTTGTCTTGGAAATTAAATAAGTTCTGGCACAGGCACTCAATGCTTCGTCTTCTCTCACTCCCCAAATTACCACTGGCGGAGACAAAGAAATTTTTCATGTTGAGTAGGACAACTTGAACAAAATAATCACATATGTCCATGACTCAAATGGGTTGAACAGGGTTGGAGGGATCTTGATACAAGAGGTGAATCCAAACACTGACACTACCAACTAAAACAAAATCCTCTAACTCATGCAATGTAATGACTCATCATTTGAAAGTTGAAACCTTTTCCTATATATGATTGAGTAGGGCCCAAATTTCCAACAGGAGCTTTGTTCAGTCCATTCTTCAGAAGGAATAAGATGTTGGTACTTATGTGAACGGTCAATAGCATAAAAGAGATACACCTGTTCCATGGATTTTTATGCTTCATTTAAGCTACTGGAAAAAATCTCTCGAAAGTCAATCATTGACTATTCTAACCATATCAATTATCTGTTCACTGAATATTCTGTCATCAGGGAGTTGTTGAAGTGATCAGAAGATACTACATTGGTGGTTCCAGTACTTATGACCTTGGAACTTGCATCAAAGCATTACCAAGACCATGTGGTAACTCCAGGGCCTTTCAACAGCATGATGAACTATATGGGCATATTAACTGGTTATAAATGCATTGGTTCAGGCTATGCTGAAATCCTCCTTTTGGCTGTACTTGTATCTAATGGCTGCCTTGAGAGACGACTAAAAGGGAAAAGATACGCATAAGCCTAGTTCTGCCTGACGATGGTAAGTGAAGTCATAGAGCAATTGTTGATAGAGTGTTTCAGTGTACAGGAGAACATAGACATCACTAACCCAGTGACATTGAGGCATTTACGTCACAGACAAAAATCTATCGACAATGTACATGGATCATGTTAAGGTAAATGGTTAAAAAAGATGAGCAACTGACAATAAAATATAAGATTGACCTCTCCTAACTGCCCCCTTGCCGAAACAAGCATATCCTGCATATTTGTCACGTGAACTATCACCTTGCTATCTACACACAAGCAGATATTCCAATACTTGGTCTCTAGAGACATACGATCCTGGACAAGGCTGAGAAAGAAATGATGAGGGTTTTTTCGAGCCAGTATGGTCATGCGGGGGCCGTTTCTTCTCCCTATCCTGATAGAATAATGCTGGGATCACACATTCCCATATCTTGCTCCCATTTTCTCCCGTATGGGGATTTGATTGTAGTTGGCAACCAAACACGTCAAACTTTGAGCCTTTTGTAGTAAAGCCGGGGGTGTTAGTATGTCTGTCATTCGGCGCCACGTTTTTTGGGTTGGCGCAAGTACCGTCCGTTATCCGATTGGACACAAATTTGCTGGGTTTGACAGCCTGCTAACGGTAGCATATAGGAAATACTTATGCAGCTTGTAGGTCTGACATAAATATGGTACGCTTAAGGTGAGTAAATCTTTGATTGGTAAGTTCAACGGAGTACATCAGGCAACATTTCTGATCGACCTCCTAGCGGAAAATATGTAAAAACTTAGAACCACGTGGTATTTAAATGGCCGCAAGATAACTCATTTCACTAAAAGTACGACAGATTTAAGCTGATAGATTGTTTATAACTTCGAGAAAACCGCTGTTGCCACTTCTCTCTTAACTTTTGAAACGACCCCTACCTAAGTCTGTAGCCATCTCCCTGTGGGGCACTATTAGCCTGAGTCTTTGACCATAAAAATCTTAATCCGGACACTTGAGATCCCCATTCCATTTCGTTATTACTTTTGAGATTTTTTTTTTATTTGTTATGACTTATACCTTAAAATTTTCCATATGGCGTTTAATTTTATGATCACTTTAATGATAAGTAATAAAAATGTGTCATTGCCCTTCATTATGACTTATGGTATTTTTTTATTTGCTTTTAATCTTGTAAGTAAAATGTCTTCTATTAGATTTTATTTTGATATTTTGAATATTTTTTGTTTACGATGCTCTCTTTTTCCTAAACAAGCTTTGAATTATTTTGCATTACACTGCTCCCCATTCAAAGATTTCTCCTATTATATGTATTCATCAGGTTATGATTACAATTTCTCATCCTTTCTCATATATATTTTTTACTTTAAAGCTCCAATAATCTTCCATATTTTCTCTCAACTACAGTTTAATTTCTCTTTATTGTCATTGGTTAACAGTTTTGTGACTACATTGTTCTTTTATTTTCTATAATTTTCACATTAACTTTTGCATATTTCATTTAAAGTAACAAAAATCATGCATCCTAATTCATTATTTCTTATATTTCCTTCTGTAAATTATGATATGGAATAGGTATTTAGGCTATGTTAAAATTGTGTTATAACTCTCACTGGAATTCATGTAACCAGTGACATTTTTTAAAGGTTATTTAGCCTAAAATCATCATTGGGAGAGATATATTTTATTTACAAAAGTTATCAAAGGAATTGCAATAAGATGATTGTATGCATAATACATATCACAAAGAATCTTCATCGTCAGAAGACGTTATTTCAATAATAAATGAATCAATATATTTATCAATGCAGATATCGTTAGCACTATCCTCTTTTTGCAAGTTTTCAGAATGCCTAACTGCATTTGCCCAATTTGACGTGCTTCTCTAGCGAGAAGTTTCAGAGGTTTTAATGGTTCCCGTTAGAAACACGTCTACCTCATACGGTCTATACTCTCCCAGACAAAGCAAAAAAGTGGTAATTTCGGCTTACGGGAGTAAACGGGAGGAAGATACGTGAATGTGTAATCCCAGCATTAGTTGAGAAGACAACCGAGGAGATAGAACTGTGTAATAATGACACTGAAGATGAACAGGATAGTTATTATGAACTTCTCAGTAGTTATGAAGACTAGATCAAAATAATAACATAGAAGCTTTTGGCAGTATTCATAAAGTTTTATTATTAATTAGTAGTAGGTCTGTGCATTATATTAACTCTTTTTACTCGGATCTCTATGTAATATATCTTTACATTAACTAGCTATAGGAATCATTGGAAGAGAAATTACCAAGGGAATGATACAGGGGGTGTATTTCAGATTTTTTATCATTACAAAAACGGTGGAGGAGCATAATGTGTTAAATTGCAATTTCACAGTAAACACATCACAAAAATGCATTTTTTCATTATTTTCATGTATTTTTAAAAAAGAAGCTTTATGGTGTTGTACAGAGGGTAGATGATCCGTGGTAGTTTAGAAAATGACCCACATATGTACAGTTTCTCCCATACAATTTTGAAACCAATACAGTTAGTTATAGAGGTACGGGGCAGATAGCAATGAAAAATTTAGTAATTTTTTTACTTCCAGGCATTTGACTTGATCTTTTAACCCGTGATATATTCTATGCCGTAGTTGAATAATTTATGAGATATTTGTAATCTGCAAGCTATAACCTTCCCAATAGAAAGTAACTTATTATTATTATTATTACTATCCAAGCTACAACCCTAGTTGGAAAAGCAAGATGCTATAAGCCCAGGGGCTCCAACAGGGAAAAATAGCCCAGTGAGGAAAGGAAATAAGGAAATAAATAAATGAAGAGAACAGATTAACAATAAATCATTCTAAAATAAGTAACAACGTCAAAACAGACATGTCATATATAAACTATTAACAACATCAAAACAAATATGTCATAAATAAACTATAAAGACTCATGTCCGCCTGGTCAACAAAAAAGCATTTGCTCCAACTTTGAACTTTTGAAGTTCTACAGATTCAACCACCCGATTAGGAAGATCATTCCACAACTTGGTCACAGCTGGAATAAAACTTCTAGAGTACCGCGTAGTATTGAGCCTCGTGATGGAGAAGGCCTGTCTATTAGAATTAACTGCCTGCCTAGTATTACGAACAGGCTAGAATTGTAAAGGATGGTCAGAGTTATGAAAAATCTTATGCAACATGCATAATGAACTAATTGAACGACGGTGCCTGAGATTAATATCTAGATCAGGAATAAGAAATTTAATAGACCGTAAGTTTCTATCCAACAAATTAAGATGAGAATCAGCAGCTGAACACCAGACAGGAGAACAATACTCAAAACAAGGTAGAATGAAAGAATTAAAACACTTCTTCAGAATAGATTGATCACCGAAAATCTTGAAAGACTTTCTCAATAAGCCTATTTTTTGTGCAATTGAAGAAGACACAGACCTTATATGTTTCTCAAAAGTAAATTTACTGTCGAGAATCACACCTAAAATTTTGAAAGAGTCATACGTATTTAAAGAAAAATTATCAATACTGAGATCCAGATGTTGAGGAGCCACCGTCCTTGACCTACTTACAATCATACTTTGAGTTTTGTTAGGATTCAACTTCATACCCCATAATTTGCACCATGCACTAATTCTAGCTAAATCTCTATTAAGGGATTCACCAACCCTAGCTCTACATTCAGGGGATGGAATTGATGCAAAGAGAGTAGCATCATCTGCATATGCAACAAGCTTGTTTTCTAGGCCAAACCACATGTCATGTGTATATAGTATGAAAAGTAATGGGCCAAGAACACTACCCTGTGGAACACCGGATATCACATTCCTATAATCACTTTGGTGCCCATCAACAACAACTCTAAGAGATTTATTACTTAAAAAATCATTGATAATGCTAAGAAACGACCCACCCACTCCCAACTGTTTCATTTTGAAAACAAGGGCCTCATGATTAACACGGTCAAAGGCAGCACTAAAATCAATGCCAATCATACGAACTTCCCGACCACAATCAAGGGATTTTTGTACAGCATTGGAGATTGTAAGAAGGGCATCACATGCCCCAAGGCATTTACGAAAACCAAATTGCAAACTAGGGAATATATGATTACCTTCAGCAAACCTATTAAGACGTTTTGCCAGAAGACGTTCAAAAACTTTAGATAATATGGGAGTTATGGAAATTGGGCGGTAATCAGTGGGACTTGAGCTACCACAAACACATTTACATAGAGGAGTAACATTACCAATTCTCCAACTAGTGCTAAAAGCTCCTCTTCTTGCTAACTTGCGCAAAATAACAGATAACTTTGGAGCTAAGGAATCTGCTGACCAATTTCTTTTTATGTGAAAACGTCTATTATATTGCTACTACTCCTAACTATTGCATTCTAAGAATTCAACGATGCTGAAAAAAAAAAAACAGTCAAACGACCCATATGTGACAGCTTTTTGAAGGGAAACAGGAAATTTCCTTCCCACAGACCTTAGGGATTTTAAAAATGGTTGTTTAAAAATGTAACATTGGCGGCATGGGACTCCTATCGTCCTACACAACTAATAATTATCACAAGGAGGTACTCAAATAAAATAGAAAAGTACATTCGGATCACGTGCCACCTTCCAAAAATTAAGCTACCGTATTTTGTAAAATATCCTTATCAACAATTCAAATCTTGTCATTATTTAAGCCATCCTTCTTTCTATATACACTTTTGTCTGTTATGAAAATCCTTATGATATTTACAGTTTTTGCAACTCATATCCTAACACACGGATACGTTCATATTAAATTTAATATGAATTTACCAAAATCTACTAATAATAATTTGCCTAACAAATAAAACTAATAGTTGCGAGGACACACAAATGCCTCTTCCAATAATGAAAACTAAACCTTAACACTTCAAATAACGAAAGTAGGCAATAGATGAAATTGCTTATAAACCCTTTGTTATAGGCATATTCAGTGCATGAGAGAGAGAGAGAGAGAGAGAGAGAGAGAGAGAGAGAGAGAGAGAGAGAGAGAGAGAGAGAGAGAGAGAGAGAGTATTTTCCCAAGACCATTGGAGCACAATCATATGAATCTGCTTTGAATTGAATTACTCTTTAATTAGTAACCATGCAAAATAATTTATATACAATTCCCAAATTTTCCTTGTACTATTATCTCTCTAGTGCTGTCTTAATACAGTGTCACCATCAGTGAGGAATGAAAGGTCAACCAAGCACAATAACTTGGATCTTTAAACAGCATTCATCCTAGCTCCTGACATGCTTTAGTTTATTAGGGGAGAGTGTTTCAAGTGTTTTGATCAATATCACTCACAGGGAGCTGCCTGTTCATGTGAGCCCTACGTTTCCTCGCTTCTGATGTCAGTTTCGTGGATGCTACTCAACTTCCGTATTAATGTTGGCGTTACCGGGTCTGGTATCACTGTTTGCCCACCAAGCATACCTGATAGTGTGGACAGGACTTATGACACACATACGCATTTCAATACGACTACAATCGGCCCAAATTATACATTACGTAATGTCCTCTACATGTCATTAAATTGTGTGATTTATAGCTTTCATGTATAAATACAGTGTAACGGGACATTTGAAACAATAAAGAAATACTTTTCAATAAAATATATAATTTACTTCTAGATTATTACTTTCTATGGTAACTATTTGTTTTCATCTATAAGAATGTCAAGAAAAAATTGAGAGATGGAAATTGTTTAGTGCCCGCACTAAATGATAAGCAGAGAATCGAAGAAACAAATGAAGCGACCCTTTTTCTCAACCAAATCCATTCAAGCCTTCGACTTTCCCTTTTAGCCATTTTCCACTTGAATTACCATCCTGATTCTGAGAGTAATTGTTTCATATCACCTTTTTCTTCTTAGTTTCCTCTGTCGTCAGGGAAATTCCTTTTAATGCTCTCTTTTCATTTTCTTTCTTCTTTCCTTTTGTCTCTACTCTATTATCTTGCATTATTTTGCCCTCCTTCTCTTTTTGAGTATTATTTAACATAGCCTCTGTTTTGTCTTAATCTCCTTTTCACTTCACCTATCTTTGTTAGTTTTCTTATATTCTTTTTTTTATTAAGAAAACCCTTATCGTGAAGGCTTCACTGAATAGCTGCTCTTCATTCTTTGCCTTTCATCAAAGTAGAAATTAAAGATACTACCGTTAGAGAGTTATGTAGTCCTTTAACTGGTCAGGCAGTACTACATTGGATCATTCTCTCTGGTTACGGTTCACTTTCCCTTTGCCTACACATACACTGAATAGTGTGACCTATTCTTTACAGATTCTCCTCTGTCCTCATACACCTGACAATACTGAGATTACCAAACAATTCTTCTTCACCCAAGGGGTTAACTACTGCACTGTAACTGTTCAGTGTCTACTTTCCTCTTGGTAAGGGTAGAAGAAACTCTTTAGCTATGGTAAGTAGCTCTTCTAGGAGATGGACACTCCAAAAGCAAAACAATGTTCTCTGGTCTTGTATAGTGCCATAGCCTTTGTACCATGGTCTTCCACTCTCTCTTGGATTAGGGTTCTCTTGCTTGAGGGTACACTCGGGCACACTATTCTATCAAATTTCTCTTCCTCTTGTTTTGTTAAAGGTTTCATAGTTTATATAGGGAATATTTTTTTTAATGTCACTGTGCTTAAAATATTTTATTCTTTCTCGTTTCCTTCCCTCACTGGGCTATTTTCCCTGGGCATATAGCATCTTGCTTTTCCAACTGTGGTTGTAGCTTAGCAAGTAATAATAATAATAATAATAATAATAATAATAATAATAATAACAAAAGCCTTAGAAGTTCTGGTAAGCATTTGAATGATTTTAACCCCAAAAAAATCATGATGTAGAGTATTCTTTTCTATATGGAAAAGCTTTCATTCACAAATCATCCGAGAACCAAAAAATGTTGAAAAAAACTCACTTTCTTTTTTCTCCTCCAGAAAGATACAGTACCTCAAAACCTGGCTTACACTAACTACGTCGTATCCTGGAGATTGGTCTTGCTAGAAGAGAACGGCAAGCACCAATGTCTAGCAGAAATCGCACGCCCATATCTGCATCTAGTAATACTAAAAAAATAGTGGCAGAAGAGGCCAACATAACAAGCGATGGCCTACTTAAAAATTTGTTGGCACAGGACAACTGTTCGCACATTTCTTCGCAGCAGACAACTTTTAACCCTGGCAGATACTAATCTGGAGTGGTTGTAGCATATCTGCAGCCAATGGGTGTCAGTAAGTGGCTGTAGAGGTCGTTGGTAGGGGTGCGAGCGATAACGAGTTTACCAAACAATTCCTCTTCCCTCAAGGGGTTAACTATTGCACTATAATTATTCAGAGGATAATTTTATCTTCATAGTGGTAAAAATGGATTTTATTTATGGTAAGTAGCTCTTCTACACGGAGGACACTCCAAAATCTTCGGTAGTGTCATAGCCTCTGTACCGTGTTCTTCCACTCTCATGGGTTAGACTTCTCCTGTTTGAGAGTAGACTCAGGAGACGGTATTCTATTTTGTTTCTCATCCTCTTGTTTCTTTTATTTTTTGAAGGTTTTTATAGTCTATATACGACAGATCTAATTAAATGGTGTTATTGTTCGTATGGTATTTCATTTTAATTGTTCATTACCTCCCTTCTAGTTTATTTATCTCCTTATTTCCTTTCTTCCCTGGGCTACTTTCCTTGCTTGATCCCTTTGGATTATAGCATCCTTCTTTTCCGACTATAGTTGTAGCATAGCTCGTAATAATAATGATAATAATAATAATAATGATAATAATAATAATAATAATAATAATAATAATAATAATAATAATAATAATAATAATAATAATAATAATAATAATAATAATTCATATCCGTTCATGTAAGAATATAATGTGAAATTGAAATCAATAAAGAATTATCTTTAAACAAAATATATAATTCGCTTCTTTTATATTGTTATTTTTATGGTAATAAATTGTGTCTTTTTTTCTATGAAATTGGAATGATAAAAGGGAGAGATAGGGTTTGTTCAGTCTCCACACTAAATAATAAGCAGGGAATCCAACGAACAAACGAATCATTTCAAATGAATCCATTCAATTCTTCGACTTTTCCTTTAGCCATTTTTTCACTTGAATTATCATCTTGAGTCTGAGAGTAATAGTTTCTTGTCGCCATTTTCTCTCAGTTTCCTTTCTTTAAATGTTCAATCATCTTTCCTTTTGTCTTTTCTCCATTATATCGCATTGCTTTCTCTCTTCCTTCTCTTTCTGATTGTCATTTAACAGTAACTCTCTTTTCATATTATCTTTTCTTCTTTTTCCTTACAATGAAAGCTATCTTATTGTTTCTTGTCCTTTACTTTTTTTTATTTTTTCGTATTAAGAGAACCCTTTCGCAAAGACTTCTGTGAATAGCCACTTTTCTGTCTTTGTTTTTCATGGAAGCAAAAATCAAATAGTAATAATAAACCCATTAGAAATTCTGGTAAACATATGTACAATTTTTTTATGAAAAAAAAAAAAGAAAAAAAATATTCTTTCGAATATAGAAAGACGTCCATTCACAAATTATAAGAGCAAGAAACATTGTTGGAAAAAAACTTTACTTTTTCTTCTGATGAGAGGTAGAGGTAACACAAAAGACGTTTCTTTAAACTTTTGACTGATAAAGGATTTTCGGAATTCATGACAATAGAAAAAGGGGAAATACTCGACTTGAATTTAAAAAAGTTAGACCATAATTTGTATGGATAAAATATATATATATATATATATATATATATATATATATATATATATATATATATGTATATATATATATATATATATATATATATATATATATATATATATATATATATATATATATATATATAAAACTGTTATACGTTACTCGTGAAAATTGACGTCTAAATATTTAGACTGGTGTGTACACACACACATACGAGCAGATTCATCCCTTCACATTACTTCCACACACATACACAGACGCACACTCATGTTCTTCACTTGCGTCTGTTTATGGTCTTTCTGTGCCAGTTCACGCTAGCAAACTTTTTAGTACGTCAATCCAACGTCTGGTCTTCTTTCCTCTGATATTCTTAATGTTCATCGATTGTGTCTCGTCTTTAATATATGTCCTGGATATGTCAATTTCTTTTCCTTACATCGTCTTAGTATAGTCTCTACTTTAGTTTGGTCTCATATCCATGTTGCCCCTTTTCTGTCTCTTATTGTTATCCTATTCATTTTTCTTTCCATAGGTTCTTGAGTTTTAACTACCCTATGTTCAAAAGATTCAGTGAAGCTCCAAGTTTCTGATGCATAAGTTAATACTTGTAAGACCATCCCGATGAATACTACTCTTCAGAGAAAGTGACATTTTAATTTTTAGAATCTCTTTTGTTTACCAAATCACCTCCATCTCAAGATTATCTTACTCTTAATTTCGTTATGTGTATTGGAGACACAATTACTATCTGTACTAATGTTCTAAGTACGTATAAGTGGATATATATATATATATATATATATATATATATATATATATATATATATATATATATATATGTGTGTGTGTGTGTGTGTGTGTGTGTGTGGGTATATATATATATATATATATATATATATATATATATATATATATATATATATATATATATATATATATATATATATATTCTTTTTTTTCAGGAAGACCATATGACGCTGGAAGAGAGGGGATAAGAATGATGATTCCAAAAGCAGAAAAGGCATAAACAATGTGGAAAGCTGTAAATAGTAGGTTGTTACTTTCCTAGTCTAAATCATTGAAGTGCAGTATGAGTGTTTTTGTTTGTTATCTGCCAACAAATGATTCACCTAAAGAAAGGGAAGATGAATACTATGAATGACTACAGAGTGTAACAGATGAGATCCAAGAGATACATGAAAATTGTGTCTGGTGACCTCTGTGCTAACGTTAGAAGGAATATTCTAGGTATATAGAATATGATGGTGGTTGAGGTTTCTGGCAAAGTTCCAAATGAATAATGTACACAATTTTAAGCTTTTGCTTAACAAAGAATCTCGTCATTAGAGGTGTCCGAAATCTTACAAGGATTTTCCATAAAACTTAGAAATAAGAAATCGCATTATAAGGATTTAAATAATCTACATTAGAATAACTTTGCTATTAAGATATTTACATTTTAATAAGTATATAATTTAGTTTAAACTGAAAGGCATATCCAAAATCTGTTGGCCTATATATCCGTGTTTGATATCAAAATGTATAGCTTTTCAACCCCTCTCTCTTTAAACATGTTGCACTTTGATATCAATATTTGCATTGCTAATTGCCAGATTATCTGATCCCCCATGATCATATAAGATTACTTTCTCGACCGACACCTGGATCTTAAAATCCCAAAGGAGATTAAGGCGACTTGCTGTCTCAATAAAATGGCAATTCATTAATCCGATAGGAATGGCAAACTTCCGAGAAAAACACCTGTGGCCAAGTTTTGCCTCCCTTCTATACCATTAAACCAACTTAAAAAAAATATATATATATATATATATATTATTAGTCACTTGTCTTCTCAAGACAACCTGCTAATGTTTCAATTAAATTTCTACACTTTTTTTAAAAGCAAAATCCATTGACATAGTTTATCCCTCGTGAATTTCTACATGTCCTTCACCCACATGAGATTAGTCACTTGTCTACAGACCATCCAATAATACCTCAATTATATCTCTACCCTTTTTTGAAAGCCGAATCCTTTGACACAGTTTATTCCCTGTAAATTTTTACCTCTTCGTTGTCCATAACAGCCACCCGTTGAGATACTACCGCTAGAGAGTTATTGGGTCCTTTGACTGGCCATATAGAACTACATTGGATCCCTCTCTCTTTTTACGGCTCATTTCGTCTTTGCCGACACTTACACAGAACAGTCTGGCCAATTCTTTACGCATTCTTCTTTCCTCATATACTGGTCAACACTGAAATTACCCAATAATTCTTCTTCTATCAAGGGCTTAACTATTGTACTTTAGTTGTTTAGTGGCATTTTACCTCTTAGCAAGGGTAGAAGAGACTTCAGGTCTGGTAAGCAGCTCTTCTAGGAGAAGGACACTCCAAAATCAAACCATTATTCTCTAGTCTTGGGTAGTACCATATCCTCTGTACCATGGTCTTCCACTGTCTAGAGGTTAGAAATCTCTTATTTGAGGGTACATTTGGACATGCTGTTCGATCTTATTTCTCTTCCTCCTGTTATTTTGAAGTGTTTATCATTTTGTTATTTTCATGTTTTTATAGTTTATATATGAAAAATTTATTTCAGTGTTATTGTCCTGATACTTCTCTTGTAGTTTTCCTTATTTCCTTTCTTACTGGGCTATTTTCCCTTGCAGCGTAGCAAGTAATAGTAATAATAATAATAATAATAATAATAATAATAATAATAATAATCCAGTCCTCTCAAGTAAAAGGTTAAAACTATAAGCCTCAAAGTATTCTCCTTTATGATTGGATTGCCATTCTTTTAACAGCTGCATTTCCTTAATCCATAGTTTTGAAATCATATGACCACCCTCCGTTGGCATTTTCACCCAATTGTCTCCCCTCATTCCAGACAGGACGCCATTTTGTTCGCTGTGGCTAATGAACGAACTTCACAACTTCATCCTGCAGAAACTGAGATAGAAGGTGCTGGCTTCCCTTCTTACCTAAGACGGATTTTTACTTGTGGATATGAAGGCAGAAACAGTTTAACAAGCGTGAAATAAAAGCCAAACATACAATAACTACTTTTTTGTAGACCTAATTGTTTTAAATGAAAAATAGTGCAGCACTTAAGAAGAAGACCAAAATTTTTTCATTCATTGTAAACTTTATTGTGTTTAAAAGGACTAAGCTGGTAATTCATTCAACATCATTGCAAAACTTTATTATTTACTCTTTGGAAACTTGACTGCGTCTCCAGGACTAATTTGAT
>NC_090730.1:61498794-61511294 GCF_036898095.1 Palaemon carinicauda
ACTTAGTTTGTAGTACAGTATGTAACTACACACTCACCCTGGAATTAATCGTCCCAATTAAGACCACTGTTCCTCGCAGAGTTAAACAGTAGGGTTAACACCGCGACCCACTGCTACCACAGATCTCTTTAGTTCCTCTACTTGCTTCGCATAGTGGCGAAAGAACACTCTGGAAGACTTCCAGCCAGTGTATGAACGGAGATGTTCAAAATCCATACAATTAAAGAAATTTAAGGATGAGGCAACTTTCCTCGGATCGTGACCTGCGGGTGTACTGTTAGGATCCACTCTGCGAATAAAATATGTGATTTTCGCTCTGAGTTGATTCAGAGATAGATTTGAGCCTGATGTTTCTCCCCTGAATAGTTGATCACCCTTGAAGTCTGAAGTTCTATGAAGATAGACGTTTAGGCATTCTACTGGACATAGAGATGCATCTTCTTTCAGAGGGCAGATTCTCCAGGGACCCCACCTGTTGGTGGGTAACTCATTCTTGGCGAGAAACGTAGGATCCGGAAACAGGTTCAGTTCTCCCCCATCCAGGAACTGAACACGACCTGCCTCTCTCGAGAGGGCTACAATCTCACTAACCCTGGCCCCGGACGCGAGTGCAAATAGGAAAATAACTTTTTGTGTCAAATCCTTTAACGCACACTCTTCATTGCTCAACAGAGAAGCGAAATGAAGAACTTGTCTAAAGACCATGAAATGGGCCTTGGAGGTGCTGAAGGTCTGAGCTTAGCGCAGGCTTTCGGGACTTTATTAAAGATCTCGTTACCTAGGTCGACCTGTAAGGCATATAGAATGGGTCTTGTCAAAGCAGACTTACACGATGAAATCGTGTTAGCTGCCAATCCTTGACCATGGAGGTGGAGAAGAAAGATAAGCAGAAGTCTGTCAAGATCTCCTGCGGTTTCTTCGCCTTGACAAATGGCCACCCATTTTCTCCAAGATGACTCATATTGCCTTCTAGTAGATTTGCACTTATATTCCTCAAGGAAGTCTATGCTGGCTTTCGAAATCCCGAAACGCTTTCTCACCGTTAGGGAGAGAAAATCATGAGCTGCAGGGTCCTGGTTTTCTGTAATAAAGCGCAGACAGTTGACTTCTGGACTCGCTGGGTCAGAACTGGATCTGGTAGCGGTACAAACTTCAGCTACAGTTCCAATGCCAGGGGGAACCACACGCTGTTCGGCCACTTGTGGGCCACTATTGCCGCTACCCCCTTGAAGGATATCAGTTTGTTGAGGACCCTCAACAGAAGGTTGTGAGGAGGGAACAGATAAATCCTGGACCATCTGTTCCAGTCGAGGGACATCGTGTCCACTGCTTCCGCTAAGGGGTCCTCGTACGGGGACACGTACAGGGGCAACTTCTTGTTGCCTTTCGTCGCAAAGAGGTCTATCTGCAGTTCTGGGACTTGACTCAGCATGAAGGAGAATGATCCTGCGTCTAAGGACCATTCCGACTCTATCGGTGTGAACCTGGATAGAGCGTCCGCTGTCACATTGCGGACTCCTTGAAGGTGAACTGCCGACAGGTACCACTTCTTCTTTTCCGCCAATCGGATGATGGCCAACATCACCTGGTTGAGAGGTGGTGACCTAGATCCTTGTCGATTCAAGTATCTCACAACTACCTCGCTGTCCATCACCAACCTTATGTGGATCGAGTGATGCGGGGAGACTTTCTTTAAGGTAAGGAGCACTGCCCTAGCTTCTAAAAAGTTTTATGTGAAAGGTCTTGAATAGCTTGGACTAAGTCCCCTGGACTTTTTTCCGATGAGAGTGACCTCCCCATCCCTCCTTCGAGGCGTCTGAGTGAATCGTCACCGACGGGGGAGGTGGCTGAAGAAGAACCGACTTCTTTAGATGTCTGGCTTGGGACCAAGGCCTGAGAAGAGTACTTAGCCGAAGCGGCTGGTCTTCTCAGATCTCTTCGCGCGTTTGATGCATAACTTCTCCAAACTCCGATTGCATCCTTTAGCTGTGCTCTTAGCACTGGGTCTGTCATCGAAGCAAACTGGAGAGAGCGCAGTACCCTCTCCTGCTCGCATCTTGATATCCTTTCGGAATCTAGAAGTCTCTTGACAGAACCTGCTATCTCCTTCCTTTTCTTCGCCGGGATGGAGAAACGGTGTGACAAAAGGTCCCAGTAGATTCCCAGCCACTGGAACTTTTGAGATGGAGAAAGTCGAGACTTTTTTCTGTTGATCTTGAAGCCTAGGTACTCTAGGAACTGGATCACTTGACTGGAAGCTTGCAAGCATTCTGTCTCGGATGCTGCCCACACCAACCAGTCGTCCAGGTAGGCTACAACCTGAATTCCCTTTAGGCGTAATTGTTTGAGAGCTACGCTCGCAAGCTTCGTAAAAATCCTTGGGGCTATGTTTAGCCCGAATGGCATGGCTCCGAAGGCGTATAGTCTTCGTTGTAGCCTGAACCCTAGGTAGGGGGAGAGTCGATGGCTAATTGGAATGAGCCAATAGGCGTCTGACAAGTCTATAGAGACGGAATATGCCCTCTTGGGCAGTAAGGTCCTTATGTGTTGCAGTGTTAGCATTTTGAATTTGCAATTCACTATGAACTTGTTGAGTGGCGACAAGTCCAGAATGACTCTGAGCTTTTCCAAGTCTTTCTTGGGAACACAAAACAGCCTCCCTTAGAAATTGATGGACTTCGCCCTTCGGATCACCTTTTTTCTCCAACAGTTCTTGAACGTACTCCTCCATAACGGGGGTTGAGTGTTGGAAAAACCGAAGGCACGGGGGTGGAGTGCTGTACTAGCTCTAGCCCAGTCCATTCTTGAGTAGGCTGTGGGCCCAGGGATCGAAGTTCCACCAATCCCGAAATTTCAGAAGTCTCCCTCCTACCGGTATCACCTCACTTGGACTGCCGTCCTGAGGTCTTGCCTTCCTGACCACGACCACCCTTGAATCCCCTTCCCCTTGAGGGGCGTCTAGACGAGCCTCTGGCTGCTCCTCTAGGCTTTGCTCGAAAGGAAGTAGACTGCCCTTCGAACGCTGGGGTGAATGCCGTGGACTGTGTCGACACGACCTGGGGTACCCACTGAAAAGTGGTCGGGGGTTTGTGCCAAGATCTGGGGCACTGGGGGCAATGGCAATTGCAGTTGCTGTTGCTGTCTAACAGGCTTGGCTGGCTGAGACGGTAGCCTAGTCCTCATAGTCTTCCTCTTTGGTTGAGGACCCTCATCCGGGGAAGACTTTCTTTTGATAGCCAGGCCCCACTTCTGGAGAAGGTTTCTATTCTCCAAGGCGGCCTTATCAACAACTTCTTTGACCAAGTCGGTAGGGAAAATGTCTTTTTCCCAAATGTTGGAGGAGATTAGTTTCCTTGGCTCGTGCCTCACCATAGCCGAGGTGAACACGAACTCCCTACAAGCTCTCCTTGCCTTGACGAAGCCATAAAGGTCCTTCGTCACTGTGGCCAGATGAGTCTTGGCCACCACCATGAACATTTCATGGACCTTGGGGTCACTTGCCATCGTCTCGAGAGTAGTCTGAAGAGACATTGAGGCAGCCAGTCTTTCTTTTGTCTCGAACTCTCTTCGCAAAAGAAAGTCAGACAGCTTAGGGAGGTCCTCGCCGAACTGACGTCCGGCAATATCAGCCTCCAACTTTCCAACTGAGAACGTAAGATGGACATCCTTCCAGTCTTTGTGGTCCATGGGCAGGGCCAGCGACAAGGGTTTACACTCCTCTAGGGAGGGGCAAGACTTGCCGGCCTCGACTGCTTTTAGTACAGCCGCAAACCCTTTCTGTAAAAAGGGGAAGGCTCTAGTAGGCGAGGACACAAAGGAAAGGAGCTTCCTGTTCAATGCGGCTACCTTTGAGTTAGAGAAGCCCCTCTCTTTCATCGAGGATGAAAGTAGAGCTTGAGCCTTAGCATGGTCCATCACTATGACCTCCTACGGCTCTGTCTCCTCCTTTGAAGCTGGTTCCTTCCTCAACCGGACATAACAGTCCGGATATGATGCCTTGCTGGGCCAGAATTCCACCTCCTCCAGGGGAACTGAGCCCAGCTTATCCGAGATGACGATCTTTCCAGTCGTCATCGGCATGTGCTCAGCATACCTCCATGGGTTAGCATCTGAGCACAAGGGAAGGTCTTTCACATTGAGCTTTTTCTGGGGCCCATGTGATTCTGCAAGGCACTGCATTCGCAGTTCCATTGCAGCCGCCTTCTCCTGATTCTCCTTCTGCATTTGTTGGATCATTCCAACAATAGAAGAGAGGGCCTGTCCCAGCTCTACTGGGAGACCGGCCGATGTTGAGGGAATAGGCTCTGGAATCTGAACCGGAGTAGCCGACACCTCGTCGACCTCTACCTGTACAACGTCTGGGGCTTAAACTTCATCCTGGACTTCTGCCAGGAGGTCTTCCTCCGGACACTCGTCCACATCAGACATCCTGTCATCTAACTGGATGTCTTGCATCGCGACCGTGACTTCAGCATCCACCTGGATCTGAACTTGGGGGATCTCATCTTGAGGCTGGGGAATCACTGCATCAGCTGATGCGCTAGGGAAAAGATACGCCCTCATCTTCTCACTTGGAAGATAAGGGCCAGAAGTGTTCTTTTGGAAGCCCCTTACCCAGGTACGAAGCTTCTTCCTAGCTCTATCCCTTGATTCCGCCGTCCTAGGGGAATCAAAGGCCTCAGTAATCAGGTTAGTGCACACAGTATATACCTGAGGGTCCCAATACCGGAGATCATCCTTGGAGACAGCGCATGCTGCGTGTCTCCTACAAAACTCATGTCCGCAGAGGTTCTTGCTGCGGACGTTGCAGAAAGCACTTCCGCACTTCGGAGGGTCCTTCTGTAAAGAGAAGAAATTTCCATGAGTATCAAGTGAACTATGTATCACTGGATATGCATAGTATAGCATAACAATTCAGAAAGGAAAGACACACACTTGTGTTTCCCTCACAACCCATTGTTGCAGCCTTCCAGATAATAAAATCAGATGGTTAATCTCTTCTAGAGTAACCAATGCAAAGTTTCCAGAGGAAACAGGTGGAGCTCACACCTAAGCAATGATTTTAAAATCCTGGATAATAGACAGGAAAGAACTCACTTTCCTATCTGTAGGGCAACAGCAAAGGACTGTGCAGGAAAACACAAAAGTGTTAGAACACACAGTGCTGTCCCAAAACCCATACTATAGTTTTCCTCATACTGTATATGTTATACTGAAGAATACTAGTACAGTATAGGAGGATACGTGCCGGCCGGCACCTGCCGGCTGGCACACACCATAACTAGCTTTAAAGTATACTACTTAACAGCTATAAGGCGGCAGAACTCTGGTTCAAATGCATGTGCCAGTCGGCAGCAATTGCCGGCCGGCAACAGCCAATGTCGGCCGGCAATGGCTGCCGGCCGGCAACTACACAAGGTAGTACCCAGCTGCTGGCCACACTCTTGGTGACCGGCAGACAAGGGCTGACATTAGCCGGCCGGCAAAGGTACAGGACCGATGCCAGCCGGCAGCAAAAGAACCAGAGGACTACACCTGCCCGGCTGCCGGCCTCATAGGCCGGCAGCCGGGTCGGGTACAGCACTAGAAGAAAAATAGGATGGATGCCGGGACAAGAGTGTACACTACCTCAAAGCCCGGCAATGCGAAAGAGTGCATATAAGGAAGGGGAGAAACTAATTCAGGCTTCCTGGCCAATGCCGTCTGGCTCTACAGGCAGGCATGGATGAGGGACCAAGGGAGGTCCGGGCAGCACTCAAAATAAGACTCAGCCCCCTGCCGGCCGGCAGAGCTGCCGGCCGGCAGGGGGCTGAGTCAATTCCACATCCTAACCTATACTAGGTCCAGATGTAGAACGACGTACAGTACTGTAATGGCTAGGCCATTATGGAGATAGAGGGGAAGGGACAAGAGGGTCCTACCAACCTTGCTTTAGTGACGGATCACCCGCAGCCAAGAAACTTATCTTAGCCTAAGGGAGATCTAAGGGGGAAGGCCAGCAATACTTGCCAGCTCCCAGAGCACCAAAGCAAGGAAGGTTTTGCTACTCCCAGGGAAAGAAACTTATCCTCCCCCGAGAACAGCAACAAGGACTAGTCTGGTAGATCAAAAAAGAAGGAATCATATCCACAGAAACCTTCGGTAGTGACCTAAGGAGGCTAAGCCCCCTTTGTCTGTGTCAGGCCAGCGAGGGAGACTCTACCCCAAGCCAGACAAACACAGACTCAGACTAAAAAACTCTGTTGTTCTGTCCCTCTTTGAACCATACTACTGGAACAGGAAGGTACAGTAACACCCCAGTATAGTTTTATCGAAAATAAATTCGGAAAAAACCACTTAGGGATAAGCCCAAGGCTTAAACAGAGGGAAAGGGATTGCATACCTTCTCCGAAGAAAAGAAAGCAAACGGGGAGTATGATAAAGTATACTAAGGCTCCATAAGCAACTTAGCCTAGGCACCAAGAGAATCGATTACCTAAATCACCGAAACTCACTCGTATACTATCTTGGAAATATTCCACACAGTTTTAAATGTATAAAACATAGCCTAAATCTTCAATAAAATTTTTATTACACTCGGAAAAACCAAAATCATGCATGAAGTACTAGGACCAAACGACTAGGCTACATGGCCTAGCGTAGGCCAGAATGGCGAATACTTCGCCAAAATAATACTAAGCACGAAGGAAATCCTATGTAATGCTAAATAGCTAAAATTTATTAAAGCAAAGCAACCGGGAATGTCGCTCTGACTAACTAAACTTATACCTAGCGAGCGACAGCGTCCAGGACGCCTCCGGTAGGCTACGGCTCTTGTATCGAAGATTAATCCTATTAATCACTCAAAAATTTACCAAGAGCCTACATTTATACATAAAAGACATTATACTCAACTTATCAGAGGCCGACGAAGACGGAGAAGCCATGAAAAGTAGAATAAATCCAAGATTTGCGAGAAACACAGGAAAAAACACCGAGTTGTTAAGCTACGCAAAAAGGAATACAGATGGCGCCAGGATTGGCGCCAGGCATGCATACGAATCGGAAGATAGGGAGCCTTGGGAGCGGCTCCCCCTTTTTCTTTCCCGAATTCGTTTCTTGCCAATCGCCCCTTGCGAGATGAAATCTCTGTTCGGCGTGCTGATTGCCATGTGGCGTGTCAAGAATACGTCCTCTGATATGTCACGATATCCCTTTCAGGAGGGATACTCGCTCCAGGAGTTAGAATTCTGGTACCTTAAGGTAAATTCTCTGTGAATATCGCCGTAGTTGTAATATACCCTAGGAAGCTACCCTATAGGAACTTCCATCAGGACGACATGGCTTGAGCCCAAATATATATATATATATATATATATATATATATATATATATATATATATATATATATATATATATATATATGTATATTTATATATATATATATATATATATATATATATATATATACATATATATATATATATATATATATATATATATATATATATATATATAAGTATATACATACATATATAAGCCTATATATATATGTATATATATATATATATATATATATATATATATATATATATATATATATATATATATATATATATATATATATATATATATATATATATATATATATATATATATATATATATATATATGTATATAGATGAATAGATGGATATATAAAAAGATAGATAGATAAAAAATATACTTATACATAAACATACACACTCACATATATATATATATATATATATATATATATATATATATATATATATATATATATATATATATATATATATATACATATATATATATATATATATATATATATATATATATATATATATATATATATATATATATATATATATATACTGTATATGTTCTAATTTATGTAAGTAGATGTGTGTTGTACGGCAAGGAAAATGAACTCTTCAGTCATGAGAATTCCAAAAAAACCCACAACTTAGCAGGTTGTTTTAGCAATATTGCATTTTGGTAACATAGGGAGTTTAGTTGCTTTAGTGTTCTCAAGTTGACAAGGCTCGCGTACTTGAGAGAGTGATACCTCTGTACAGCGTAGTGTGTATTTATGAACCTTTTGTAATAAACGAAGAAAACCCATATTCCGACTTCTCTTTATCCGCCAGCATGGGTCATATTGGTGTCAGGTGTAAAAATATGTATGTTTGTGTATGCTATGAGTTAAGTTGTACGCTGAGCCGGCAAAACAAAAGTTCAAGATGCCCTGCTACTGCAGGAGATGAAAACGGTGGAACAGTGTATAGAATGCCGATAAAGAATCTAGATAGGGAATTAGAATGCAAGAATTGGATAATAAGTTAGAAAACTCAAAACAGTTAATAAACAGATTCTTGGATGAACGAGAAAAGGGGCGGAGCGCAACAACAGCATATCCCATGTATATAAACAAAGTTCAAATGCACAAAAGTGAAAGTACACATGCACAGCCAAGTGAAGATACGCAAATCGTAGTTCGAAAGTTGCCAGAACCCCAGGCAAGTGTTAGGCCTTTTGATGATTAGTGACCTAACGAAGGGTTTACATCGATTGAAGTGTTTTTGAGAGACATTGGAGTAGCTACATATGGGTGGTTGGAAAGAGAAAAAGCTATTAAAATAATTATATTGCTGAAAGATGCTCCTGCAATGTAGGTAATGTGTTGGCCACAAGAAATTTTAAGAAGTTATACTTAAATGAAACGACGTTTGATTGAGAAGTATGACTTACCTGATGCGAGAAAGGGGGACCTAAAACAAAATTACCAACCCAAATTTCAGGAAGGTGAATCTGTTCTTAGTTTTACAGTTCGCATTTATTTGGGATTGCCATTCGATTTAATAAATATACCCAATATTGCTCACTTGAATAATTTGGCAATATTTGCAAATTAATTAGTACCGTATATGGTAATAGAGGATCCTGTCCATACACTAAAAAGAGAGGCGTGTCCCTGAGCAAAGCATTATATGCAATGTTGGAAGTTAGCTCATCTGTAGGAAGCATGGCGTGCCAATGAAGGGAGTCATAAGCCACTAAGTAACGTAAAATTCACACTACTTCCCTATTATGCGCTTCCACTAAGCCATTTGCTAAAGCCCTAAATGCGGTCACTGAAAAGTGTTCAATTTTCAATAAGTCTGTGACCGATTTCACCACTTTATTTATAAACTCGAGACCATTATCACTTATCAAGATTTTTGGGCAACCAAACCTAGTAATGAATGAGCACAGTGCCTGGGCTAAAGAATTTTCCTTTTTATCCATCATTGCGTATGTATGAGTGTACCGGGTAAATGCATCCACAAATACACATACATACTTCTGGTGTGTTAAACCAGTAGGAAATGGTCCTACCACATCCATATGCAGTGTATAAAATTTAATAGGAATCACAGGCCACTTTCTGGCTTCCAGTACAGTGTTTTTATGTTCTTTGAAACATTTACAAGCATGACAGCCTTTTATATAATTCTCTATAGATTTTCTTCATTCCTAGCCAGAAGAAGGATTCATGTGCTCTCCTTAATGTTCTACCATTCCCTAAATGCCCTGCATATGGACTTGCATGTACAATGTGGATGGCTCGATTAATTAAAGAGGGATGAAGAACTACCAGTACACAAAATTCCCCTTCCCTCTTCTCGTAAGTATAATATAAAATATCATTTTCTATAAAAAAAATTCTCACGAGGCACATTCAGAAATGACGGATAACTCTTCAATTCCTCTTTAATCACTGCTTGTACTCTATCTATCCATTCCTTTTTTTCTGTCCCTCTAGGACTTCTTTTATATCCCAACCTCCCAAGTCAATCAAACCTGCATCATCATGGTATTTATTCTGGACACCCCTGGTCATGTCCTCGGCCACAAAAATGTATTCACCTTCGCCACTCATATCTCTCTCTCTCTCTCTCTCTCTCTCTCTCTCTCTCTCTCTCTCTCTCTTTCTCTCTCTCTCTCTCTCTCTCTCTCTCTCTCTCTCTCTCTCTCTCTCTCTCTCTCTCTCTCTCTCTCTTCTGACTGCTCATGGGGAAAACTCACATACCGTTCTCACTTTTCTCTATTTCGATGGGGGTCTTCAATATTTCTTTATGTTCTTCGTTCCTCCTTTGTGCACTAGTTGTTACTCCTATTACTGCACCTCTAAAGAGAGTATCAGCTACCTGTTAAGCTTTACCTTTTTTGTGGTGAAAACCCTTTATATTAAATTCTAACAATCTCTCAATCCATCTCGCTTGTCGAGAGGTCAAATAACTTTTATAACACAAATCACGTAAAGGGTGATGATCACTTTGCAACTCAATCGACTGACATAATAAAAGGAACCAAGGCCTCTCTAGAACCCAAAGAATACCCAAAGCCTCTCGATCGAATGTACTATAATTCTTTTCTGCCCCTTTTAACGCACAGGAAGCAAAACAAAGGAGTCGCTCTCTGCCTTTATTATCTCGTTGAGAAACTACGCCACCAATAGCTAAGGTACTCCGCATCTGTTGTCACTAAAAATGGGCGATCAAATCTATGATATGCAAGTAATTTATTGATAGTTAAGGCAGCTTTCAAATGGTTAAAGGCCCTTTCTTCTTCCCATCCCCAATTTATTACTTTTTGTTTCTTTAAGGTATCTAAGGGTTTCGCTATCTCACCAAATCCTCTTATGAATTTACGATAATACCAAGCAAGCCCGAGGAACCCAGCTACTTCCTTAGAGTTATATGGCCTGGGTAATCTCTAGTAGCCACTACTTTACTGGGGCAGGGCTGGATACCTTCTGGGGTTATTATGTGACTTAAAAATTCTACCTGTTTACAGAAAAATTTGCATTTTTTACAAATTTATTTTCATACCATTACATCGCAATGCTTCTAAAACTTTACAAATATTATCATTATGTTCTTCGACCGTTTTCCCTGTAATTATGATATCGTCTAAATAAACAAGAACATTATAGCCAATCATTATTTCTCTAGAGAAATTACTTGGAGCATGTTTAATACCGCAAGGAAGAATATTAAACTGAGATAATTGACCATTAGCTATAAATGCCGTTTTACATTTACTGTCTTCCTGAATGGGTATTTGATTGTATACAGATTTTAAATCAACAGTTGTAAAATATATATTATCCCGTACTTTCACAAGTAATTCTTCGATCGAGGGCAATGGAAATGCATTATCCTTAGTAACTGCATTCAACTTCCTATAATCAACACATAATCATACTGAGCCCTCCTTTTTCCTAACAGCTATAATTGGAGAAGCCTAGGGGGATTAGCTCTCGATTATTCCTTGTTCCCTTGATTTATTAATTTCCCTTTTTATCTCTCCCTGGAAATGAATGGGTACCTTGTAAGGCCTCGACCTGATTGACTCAGCTTGCCCAGTTTCATTGCTAAAGGGAAATCAATCAATCTTCCCGTGTGGCTAATCTACAATAGCAATTACATCGGAATTATTATTGACTAAGTCACTAACTACAGGTCGATATTCTGAGAGACATAGTTTTCTGAGTGCGTTCGTCTGTGCGGGCTGGAGTTGTGGCTCCCAAGATCCCATTATACGCAATTTTCATGTAACTCTAATTAACACATAGAATCACTTCCTAACACAACTCTTTTATTTGACTAATTAATTATCGTTATATCAGCTCTGTTCCCTTTTATTTCTGTCAAGCCCTTTAATATCATATGGATGCAATTGCCATGGGGTTTAACATGACCTTAGTTCCTTACGTAAGAGGGCGACTTTCTATCGGCAAAATTTACCCTCCTGCCTTGACTGTTATTGTATCTTTTCCCCCAAATTTGCATAATTGATTATTAGAGATAAAATCAATTCCTAAAATAGCCTCTATTCCTGGAATTCCCAAGCTGGGTAAGATTAAAAAGTCATGTGTAAACTTCGCAGACCCCACCTTAAAGTTGACGATTGTTGTATGGTTTATGTCTAGTTTACTTTCTCCTGGCGCATCAAGAACAATGGATGCTGCCGACTGTAGTGGGTTTGATGAGAATCTTTTTTGAATCTGTGAAACACTGGCTCCTGTGTCGATCAGCGCTCGAAAGGATTTATCTGGTAGGTCAATTCTCACTGCTAACATTCCTAGACGGCTATTATGCGTAATGGGGCACGGAGTAATGACCTCAGCTGAAATGCCGCTGCTCCCTAGTGCTGCGGGAGTGGGGTCGGGGTTACCGATGGAGGTCCCAGTGCCTGCTCTATCACCACGTCCGTCATCACCGCTTCCTCGGCTACTGTTTGTGATATCATGCAGGGGGGCATCGAACTCCCTTGTCTCCCCCTTCCTATGTTTCCTTTTCCTCGGATGTTGGGCGGGAGGAGTTGTGCATGTGCCACAGCCCGCTCCCCCTAAGTTTTTTGCCGAGCCCTCTTGAGATATATCACCGTAGGCCTGACAAGAGTAACAGCAGGGGGATCCTTTGATGGGCACTCCACTCGTCAGTACCCTTCTC
>NC_090730.1:61516294-61538794 GCF_036898095.1 Palaemon carinicauda
CTCTCTCATGCACCATGGGTGTCCAGATGATAGGCAATAGACAGTTATTGTCTCATATCTACTGGTTTCGTCTTATCCTGAAACAATTTTGACGTGAAATCTGTTTCTCAGTCACTCTGAACTTTTTCCGGAATACCAAACTGGGTATAAAAGTCTAGTAACTTATCGGCCACCGATTTGGCACTGATGTTCCTGACTGGTATGGCTTCTGCGTAGCCCTTCAATAGACACATCAAGATTAAAATTTATTTGAGGTCTTTCTTTGTTCTCAGTAAGAGTCCCACGATGTCGATCATTCCCTTGCCGAAGGGTTCTCCTCGTACTTCAAGAGGGTGTAAGGGAGCTTTCTTTATGTACTATTACTAAACTGGTTCCATGTTTTGTCGAATACTCAACGACACTTGGTCAGAACGACGGTTAAAACTTCATACACGAGGAGGATTTACTACAGATAATATTATAGTCCTCACTTCACTCCGCATTCTCTACAGGTATAAACATAATAAAACATTAAATTGCATTATAGCGCACCGTGCCGGTTGACGCCAGGTTTATTTTTCTAATGAATCATACTTTTAGAAAACAATATAGATGTAACATCACATATTCTAAAAACTTTTACAAACTTCTGTACTGATATAGCAGTGCATATTTAAAACAGAATGAACAAACTTTCAAATTAACATATAAGCCTCCTCTGCCGCCCAGGAAAAACCATAGATAAAAAACAATCTCAAGTTTTGAAAAAACTATGGAAACCTGTGTATCCACGGCAATAATGCAGAGTAACTCAAATTTGAGTGGTGGAACCTCACTCTTGTACTACTAATAAATAATAATGATAATGATATTAATAATAAATTCGACTTGCTCGGGCTAGCGTGCGCTAGAAAGTGACCACTTCCTAAATACCTCTTCAAACATCGAATACGTTTCACCCAACACTAAATTCTCATTGGCCACTGCCTACATAACAACTGAACTTAAGTAACAAGACACTTAAGATCTGCTTACATGTCGTTAGGACAATTATTTTTCGCTATACTTCGTAACGCGAAAAAATTCTAGTCCTCACTTCACTCCGCATTCTCTACAGGTATAAACATAATAAAACATTAAATTGCATTATAGCGCACCGTGCCGGTTGACCCTAGATAATACCAAAGAAAGGGAGAGAAGGAAAGAAATGGAGAGAAAGAAATAAATGTTCCGATTGTATGATTTACACATTTAACCTCTTTTTGAAGCCTTTGACAAACATGTTTACTTGAAACAGACTACCAACACTCATGTCTATGAAGACACCTATCCTTGACGTTATCGTTTGCGATGTTTGAATTTGTAGCCACAGTTTTAACAAAAAATTTGTTTGGTTACATTACAGGAGCTTTAACTTCCTAGAGATAAATCGATCGAAGGACAAAATCATTCCAGCTTCCTCTGTATCAAGCAAGAGACATCAAATATGGAAAAGCATTTGTGACAACTTCCGATATCAAAAACTTCACAGTATTGGTGATTTTTCATTTTTTTTTTTTCTGTTCAACTAAGAAATCTTCAAATTACAATAAACTTAATTCCCCAAATCTCAGATAAGAAAACTTTAATGATCTATCAAAATAATAAAGAAGTTTTTCAATATAGGAAAACATAATCCGCACAGATTCTGCAACACCATATTATCAAAAAGATCCTTTGTATGCACCGATCTACCAACTTAATGTTTCACAGGTGCTTGCAAAGATTTAACAAGTGAATTTTCCGTTGGATCTATGTAACCCCTCATTTCATGCATGCACGTTATGGCATAAATAGCTTGATCACTGGAGATTACTAAAGCGCTGGAATCTAATAGAAGCGTCATAAATAAAGCAACATACAATGGCATTTCGCTTTGCTCGTGACCATTATTGTAAGTTTCTCTTTGTTGAAAGACAAGTTTGTAGGCCTTGTCGGTGCTGTCATTCATCGATGATATAAGATGCCCATGACAACTGAGGTCCCCCAATTTCCTGTCCAAATTAGATGCCACCGTTAAAGACGACTGCTGGCATTTCATTGCATTCACGATCCTGGAAAGCAGATTCCAAAAATAAAACAATGTACATATATACTTTTAATTTCAAAAACCTTTACCTTCTATATCAAAGTTAAATTTCAGCGAAAAATTTCCTTTTTTTTTTTTTTCCTTATCTTTGCCGTGTAATAAAACTTTTGTTACGTAAACACTCAAAGTTTAACAATAAAGTTTCCCTCGTTAATATGAACAGTCAAGATGGAGAGGACTTTCACTCTGGAATATTCTACTTAAAGAATTTTTACCTCCATTTTATTATTAACCTTTGGTATAAAGCACCAAACCTCAAGTTAAAGCATCAATTGCCTCTGTACCTGGACACCAATATTAGAGATTAAAAACCTCAACATATTTTTAAAAGTAGCAAAACAGTCTAAAGAATGAATACCTCTCACAAGTCCATAACTCTGAAAAATGTAAACAAGAATTGACCATTCATCCATGTTAGTTGACAACACTTCAAAAAAATCCGCTCTTTTGTACTCTTTCTGGGCTTACATACATTGATGACCTGAACAGTGTATTTAGTACAAGTTTAAATTCTTTGGTTTTCTATGATTTCCAAATCTGGCTTTTTGCTACCTACTTGCATTAAAATCGAAAATTTTATCTGGAACAACGTTAAAACATTGCCAAAGTACTTTACATAATTCTGTCGACTGCCTCCTGCTCCTTCATGTTTAATTTTAAAGATCAATTTGCTGTCCAGTTTCCAACCACTCTTTTCATGATATGAAAAAAAAAAATGCGCTGTATTCATCGCTAAAAACTTCAGAATTACTCCAAACCTACTACTGAGGTGTCACAACATATAAATTTCCCAACACCAGAGGCGTCACAATATAACAATTAAATCTGAGGAGTCACAATATAGCGGTAAATTCCCTATGAGGCGTCGCAATATATTTATAAGATTGCCTACATCCGAGGCTTCGCAATGTGATAAATTGCCTACATCTGAAGCGTCACAATATAGTAATTAACTGCCTACATCTGAGGCGTCACAATATAGTGATAAACTGCCTACATCTGAGGCGTCACAATATAGTGATAAACTGCCTACATCTGAGGCGTCACAATATAGTGATAAACTGCCTACACCTGAGGCGTCACAATATAGTGATAAACTGCCTACACCTGAGGCGTCACAATATAGTGATAAACTGCCTACACCTGAGGCGTCACAATATAGTGATAAACTGCCTACACCTGAGGCGTCACAATATAGTGATAAACTGCCTACACCTGAGGCGTCACAATATAGTGATAAACTGCCTACACCTGAGGCGTCACAATATAGTGATAAACTGCCTACACCTGAGGCGTCACAATATAGTGATAAACTGCCTACACCTGAGGCGTCACAATATAGTGATAAACTGCCTACATCTTAGGCGTCACAATGAAGTAATAGGTTAAATAAGTCTGATGCAAGTATATAGTTAAAGTAAGGACCAAAATAAAAAGAATGAATTTCTGCGTCAAAACGATCTCAACCAGAGCATCTGATATTTCTTCATTAAGTTCTCAACTAGCTTTGCTCAATATGTAAAAATACAGAAATACTTTATCGTTTTCATTTTAACAATACCTTTCACGACAAATTTCGTGGAAATTATGTAACAGACAATTCTGTCCAAAAGATATTCGTTAAAATAACGTTTTCGTTAATTCAGAATGTTTGGCATCTAAACAAGGTCTTTAACGACATAGTATCCTAACACTGTAGTTACGAAATTCGCCTTCAGTATTCGTCCTCTGTAAACCTTTCCAAATACAATTTAGAGTCTGAAAACCAATTATACTTTCTTGTAAATAAATCCAAATCTTGAAGCTTTTAAAGTAAATAGCTAGCATCCAATGCCCCTTCAAATCAACCATCCGCAGCTATGCCATCATCTAAAAATACTTCAATCTTCACTTCCTTAGATCTCCAATATCTAACAGACTTAAGAACTTTAGTAAAGATGTACCGCCGCTTCAAAAATATCTAAAGAAAATCCATTATAAAAAACTTTTTAAGTTTTTCCCCAATGAGAAAGATATTGGCAACGTTTTAATAGATTTCTATGCGATAAGCAGACTGTAGACTGATTAAATCCTTAAAAAGTTTGTAATAAAAAACCAGCCTTTGCTTACCATTTCCATTCTTGGTCACCGTCAAAGGAATTATTTCTTAGTTTTTCTGATACCAGTGTCACCCATTCTCTTTTAATAAATTCTGATTCGTCCCTTTCTGACCTATTGTTACCTAATCCAACAACCACAGTAACGGTTTTGAAATGGAATTTTGTGATCGCCCTTTTAGACGTCAATGACTATCTTACCGGACCCAATCTAATTCTGTTCAATGTATTGTGAATAACAACAACCAACAGGCGATTAAAACAATAAAATAAAATAAACACAATGTTCCAATTTCCTTGTACCAACTGCTAAGTATACAAAATAAAAACAGCTATATTTTCACTTATCTTTTCGACGTCTTTCTTGGTACATTCCTGGCTCCAATGTCAACTCTCGGCCTTTATTGAGCTCTAGACCTCTTCCATCAAAGTTTATATGAATCCACACTTTCCCTCGATCTTTAACTAGCTTGACACTTTCGGCGATGCTGCTCTTTGCGTACTAACTCGTTTCTGCAGCAGTTTTAGATGTTCCTTGTCCTCCAAGTTGATAAACAATCGCATCTAATGCTAACATTTTCGTATCAGTTTCCTCAAAATAACGCGATGCTCATTCAAATGGTTTTCCATCATACTTTAACGAGGTGCGGATACTTGTTGAATATTCTGCTGGAAATCGGATAGCATTCTGATTGCTAACGTGAAAACACTATTCACATCTGAAGCTGTATTTGACCCTGCCTGGCGTCCTGGCTAATAAATTCGACTTGCTCGGGCTAGCGTGCGCTAGAAAGTGACCACTTCCTAAATACCTCTTCAAACATCGAATACGTTTCACCCAACACTAAATTCTCATTGGCCACTGCCTACATAACAACTGAACTTAAGTAACAAGACACTTAAGATCTGCTTACATGTCGTTAGGACAATTATTTTTCGCTATACTTCGTAACGCGAAAAAATTCTAATCTTTACTCAGCGAAGCGGTTCTATCAAGTTTCCTCACCTGTCTCTCTCTCTAGTACGTTCGAATATGTCCTGGAATTCCTAGTAAATATAGTTTCAGTACTATCAGTTCTTCTAATACAGTCGTCTCCCTCACTTTGGCAGCCTTTATCTATCTCTTAAAATATCAACATACCTTATAAGTGTAATCCAGGAAAGTCCTTTTCTCGTCTGCCCGCAAATTTTGGAATCTCTCATTATGATATTCAGGGTTCCTCCGATACACTTGCAGCACACTCACTCCTCTTAACTTCTTGATACTCCTTCCTCTGCATATGAAACAAGGCAAGATACACACTGCGTCCTTTTCCAATGGAGACACTCTGCAATAGCACAATCCATTTATATGCAGATAATTCCTTCATCGACTTGACCATTTGAAAATTATCAAAAAATGTATCGGGGTCTTCTGTGAATTTCGGGATTAACCTATGTGCAATCATCACATTATACATGGGATCGTGCATTGCAGGGGTCACACCTGTCTGTTTTGATGACATCGTTGCACGAGCATTCAACAGTTCCAATTCCATTGCATGTCTTGTTTCTTTTCTCTCTCTTTTTCTTGTCTGTCATCCATTTTCTTCACATGACTTGCAATTTCTCTTGCCTCTTCTCTCTTTTTCTTCCGGTGCTCTCTCTTTTTTTCTCATCTGGCTTCCCTTTCCCGTGCATGTCTTGCAATTTGTCTTGCCTCTTCCATCTCTTATTCTTCTCGTCTTGCATCTTCCCACTCACTTTCTTCCCAGTCTGCCATCATCTTCAACTTGACAAAATTCTCTTCGGCTGCAATAAATCTAATCTCAGCCTCTACATTACTTTCTGCTTTCATTCCTTCAGTTCTTAGGTCAACTGATACTTGCTTCTCTACAAATTTTGCTTCAGCCTTCTCGAATAGTTTATGAGCTGCTGCAATATTTTCTTCCGGCGACTTTCCTGAGTTTATCAGCCCTTCTAAGTCTAGACACTTGATTTGGTCTTTAATCATTCTACTTGTTGCATGGCCGCAGCATACCATTAAAATAAAGAGCCACTGAGCTCTAGTTACATCAGCTTCCAACAATTCCTGAACTATTGGGTTTTCCCAAAACTCCTGTACATTTAATTGCTCCATCTTGTACCATACAAGAAATTATTCCTCTCGAAAAATATATCCTAACAGAATACAGAATTTTATCAAAACTAAACTGGTCGAACCTTCAATCAAAACACGGCCTTTTTATCAACAATGTTTAAAACAGACTCCTTTGATCCCGGGTCTGGTCAACGAAAAAGATGAAATGTGACTAGCGAATAACGTAAATCAACAGGCTCCCAAACTCACCTCCTCTATATTATAAAAGTCTGATACACAGGAAAAATACGTCTAGCTCTGAAAATATTCACCAACTTCCAGACAGTAGTATATATGAACACTGAATATCCAAAGGCCTCTTTACGTTAACATGAACTTTTCTTAAACCAACTTTTTACTTCGCTTCTTAGTCACAGATGCGAGGAAAGTAGTGAAATCAGTTTTGGTAATCAAAATAATGCAAAATTTTGAAAAGAATATATATATTCTATAAAGATAACAATTCAAAATTAACATAAAAAATAAATCACTTGAAATTTAAATCTGAACTAGACCTTATACTTTTGATAAAACCCTTTAAAAAATACAATCACTTGTTTCACAAATAATTAATCTAATGATAATATTCAATTTTGAGGGTTAATGAAAAAGTTAAAACTTTGACAATCTAGTGAATAAACAATAATAACACTTACATATACGTAACTATTACTCTTACGTCTTTCGGTTCATACAAGATTAAAGAATGGTTAAGCTAAAAATTAATGCACTTCACTTTAGCCTAATTAAACAGGGCTAGTTACAAATATCTTCAATATAAATTTACTTATAATACTCACTTCACTTTACTTCTACTCAGATACAAAATATACCAATGTTTCACAAACACTACACTTTTGACACCACACTATTCACGTTTGGGAGGAGATTTTATGGTTGGGGAGTTGGTTATGAGAGGATTGGTTGGCTTTCACAATATCAGGCTGGAACTCTCTGTCTGTCTGCTATGAATGCTATGCCCATATATATATATATATATATATATATATATATATATATATATATATATATATATATATATATATATATATATATATATATATATATATATATATATATATGTATATATATAGACCTAATTCTTCTAGAAACTTCTAGTTCCTCATGCTAGAAGAGGTGCACATGGTCTGGGCGGTTTCACACATCAGGTTGCCGACTCGGCAATATGGAAGAAGGGTACTACCAATGCTTGATGAGGCAACACTATCAGGTAATTCCACCCCTCTCCTCTTGCAACATTGAAAAGAGAAAAAAAAAAACTTTGGTCTAGCAATTTCATAACTTTTCTAACCACATGGTAAAATGACGAAATTCCTCGTGCTACCTCGTGCGTATCATACAGCATAACTTAATAAGAATATAAATGACTACAAAACAAAATTATGTTAAATACAAATTTAATTCTTTAAAATAATGTAACTTTACATATAAGAAACTAAAAGAAAATACAACTAAATAAATGACGACAGACTTATGTAACCTACATACTTTATTTAAATCTACATGAGTGGGACTCACTCTACGAGCATGCTATATATATCTTTTAGATAGATAATCACATATATGAATATATATATATATATATATATATATATATATATATATATATATATATATATATATATATATATATATATATATATGTATGTATATATATATATATATATATATATATATATATATATATATATATGTATGTATATATATATATATATATATATATATATATATATATATATATATATATATATATAAATATATATATATATATATATATATATATATATATATATATGTATATATATATATATATATATATATATATATATATATATATATATATATATATATATATATATATATATATATATATATATTTATATATATGTACAGTATATGGGTATTTTATTACTTATATTATTCGATTCTGAAGTGACGTAAAATGTTTAATCAAATTTTTCGTGTACATATTCTGAATAAGAGAATCAATCTGTCAGTTCTGCGCATCACAGGTGGTTTCTCACTTTCACCTGTTGCCATTTGAGAATCAGCCAGGTGCAAGATAAAACCTTTGTTCGTTCATGAAGTAATAATTGCTTTATCACCGTGATTATCTGATATGTGTGTTTATTTTCTGATTTTTATTTCACCGTCTATAGTAGAACAATTTATATTTTATTCCTATTGATTAAGTTGCTCCTCCAAAGACGTAACTTTCCATCGACTTATGTACTCTATATGGGTGGTGATGTTAGGTATTCTCACCTTCGTATGTTTTATACAGCTGGAAAATGTTCAAATTAGTTTGATTGTGCAATTATATAAAAGATATAAATTGCAAGTAAAGAAGGCGTTAGTCGATGTGCTTATATTTTATTTTTTGATTCAGAATTCTTGATATTTAATAATATAAGGAATTAGGGGATTTTAAAAGGTTTTCCTTTATTTTAAAGGCAATGTCGGGATAATCATCATTGGCCTCTTCTAGGAATAGTTAAAAAGTCATACACTGTTACTTTTCATTGTTAAATTTAAGAGTCGTTTATTAAAATATCTCACCCTGATTCCTAAACCATTGGCAGAGTGCCTTACTTTATAACTTTCAGCTGGCCATGCGAAAATAACTTTTGAAAAAAATAATGATATGGTAAATGCACCTTATTGTAAAGTGAAAATGGAGTGTGTTATCATGAAGTTGCGAAATGTCTGTTTTGTCAATATGACCAAAAGCACAGGATTAGAGAGGTGAACCAGCCAAGGAGTAGCGAGCAATTCCATATCGAAATCTGTGTGCCGTTTATTATGCGTTATTGGAATTCTCTTTAGGTAGCTTTGCTTGTTCGCTCCTTTTCACCTGTCCTTTTCAAGTCTCCTTTCAAGGGTTGAGCTGTTCATGCTGTCAAAAGGAGTAATAAAATTTATTATACGATAGAAGTTATCAAAGAGATCTGAAAACCATATTACTTTGATTGAATGCTATAATGTTTTCAGGTAAAAAGATCAAACCAATATGGGAAACAAAATGTAAAGACATTTCACAGTGTTTCTACTCAGCAAATTTCAAGTCATTTAAATTAATAAAAGCAATCAATAAACAAAGGAAATGAGGTATTTGTTCTTTATAGACTTAAAGCACGTAACAAGGGAATGGATTTGCCAGAAACACAAACCAGTTATGAAGGGTAAAATGTGGTGGGGTGTGTTGGGGTGATGATAAAACTAGTGGTGATTTGAGAATTTCGACCTAAATATAATGGAATTAATCAAAACCTTTTTTCTGATTAAATTTAGAGCTTTTATTTCTGGTGCAACCCGCTTTAGATTTTGACTTGTTTCTATGATATCAATAACAATCGACAACACAATTTTAAATTTCCCCGTCACATTTCAAAAGTTATTTCGTAGGTCAACATGGATGAGCTTCTTCCGTTTCTCTCTCATTTTTATTATTTATATATTAATTTTTCTTTCGTTTTTTAATTTTTAAACTGCAGTCTCTGTGAGGCCTTTTTGCAACTTTCTTTTCATTTCCTTAACATCCAATTTAATTTTGCTCCTAAATATTCACCCATGAAAATTTCCGTCGAGGAAGTCGTGAGAATTCCAGGATGAAAACTCAACACTGAGATACAATTTGCTTTTTCCAGCAGTTCCTGTCCTTCTGATTTCCATTGGGACCACAAACGAACAATTTAGTTCTCTGAAGTTTGTTCATGAGAAAATCATCTGGAAGTTGGCGACGTGTTTGGAACGGCATGAAAAAAGGAAAAAAAAAAAAAAAAATACGCGGACCCTTATTTTACTTGTAAAAGTTTATAAGTTTCCTCCTACTTTATTATTCCATATCATACAGTTACAATTTGTAATTCGATACTCGATTATCACTACGCTCTTTTTATTCTTGTGGTTTTTATGACAGCATTGATGAAAATTAGATTAAAATTGGTGAGTTTTGACGTTAACGTTTTGCTTTAAGAATCTTTCAGATAATTAGGAATCGGAAATGTAATTAGAAGACGAACTCCCTTCTAAAATTTGATAATTGAATACGATGAAATCTTAATAACTTGATATATTGTGCCTCTAGGATTAGAGCGAAATGAAGTATAACGGTATAATCATATTACTACCTGCGTATGTATATCTGGAACACTATACTTTCCTGTGATTCCTAAATAATATTTATTCTATCAATCGTGAAACATATCTTAGCTACAATGTTCATAAAAAGAACTAATACTCGTACTTGAATTTCATGAAAATTTGTTTTATTGTGCATTTGCTTTACTTTTGCTTTTCGGTTTGCCTGAATATTATAATCTACGGGGAAGGGAAAGCGACCAACGCCTTTCAAAGTTATGAGCAAAGATATGATTTAATTTTATCATATAAAAAGAAACTAAATTTATTTGTAATGAAATGAAGGCAAAGGGATAATCAACCTCATCATAGTGATTCCCTTTAAGAGCAGTGTTCCTCTTTTTAAAGCCTCACATCACGTTCGTGAAAGACATTTCGTCTACTAAATAAAAGGAAACATAAAGTATTTATACAGAATAAAAGGCCAAAGGATGATACACCTCTGCGTTAGATAACAGTGAAACCTACAGAAACTAAAAAAATAAAAGATAAAAAAAATCATTAGAATATAGAGTATATTTCGAAAAATGATTTCTTCCAGAGCAGTTTTTCTCCTCGTGACGCCTAATATCCTGATGCTGAAGGGCCTCCCCGTACTCAGCGCGGTACCATTTGACCCAAATTCATAAATGCAAATCCTTGTGCTCACTCCTCAGTCCTCACCGTCGGGAATTGTGCCAAGAGAAGTAAAGATAATATTTTACCACTTTTTTTCTTAATTTCTGCTTAAATACGTCTCCCTGCATAGTCTATTGCTTCAGTTTTGTATATTGTCTGGGCCTATAATATCACTTTCTTATCGTCTCATAGGGCTTATCATTTACACCTCCATTGATTTCTCTGCTTTTGCTAATACCAATTTTAATAATAAATGTGCCTCGTTATGTTTAAAATGCTCATATTTGCCGCAAACATTTCTATGTTCAACAGGCTGACTTGAATTTCTTTTCCTATTTATTTAAGGGAGATCTGTTTTAATATTTTACTCCTATTGAAATATGTTGTTTTAATTGTTATTTAATTATATTGCTGTTTATTCATTTTTTTATTTCCTTTCCTCATTAGGCTATTTTTTCTCGTAGGAGCCCTTGGGTCTATAGCATCCTGCTTTTCCATATAGGGTTGTAGGTTAATAACAACAATAACAATAAATGGATTACATAGGCTACTGAAGTACTGGTACCTAGAGGAATGAGTAATATTTCTAGTGTCATAATATCAATGGTCAGAAACTAAACAAATACGCTAATATTAATGTTGATCTGTCAGGCAACATATATATATATATATATATATATATATATATATATATATATATATATATATATATATATATATATATATATATATATATAATTATTTCCATTTCGCATAAATTGATAATATACCTCAAACACCGGTAACCAACATTGTGTATTGGCGATTTAGTTTTCACATTTGATTTTCCACTGCTTACATATAAGCAGCACCTACCTATTATGTATTATTGTAATAATGTACTGTATTGTTTCAAGTGTTACATGTATTGCGCAACATTGCATCATATTGCATGAATAAAACATGTTATGATTTGTATATAAGTAAAATTATTTATTTGGATATTAGGATTCAAGCATTTATTAATTACCTCAAAAATAGGATGTGATTCTTTATAGTTTTGTATTGCAGTAGGATGTAAGTCTTTTGAGATCGATGCTCTTTTGTTCTTCAGCAATGTTTTGGTTTTGTCAGATTGTTTATGACGCTCCACACACACTTTGACTGTCACAGAGCAATGTAGTTACAAGGAATTATTAAAATGTATTATTTTAAGAAGTCTGTCTCTGATTATAACCCATTCAACTCAGAAGACAAGTCGGCTACGAGGCTGGGATTTAATATCATCATCTAACTACTGTATTGTTATTTCCAGGTGAGTGAATAGTATGCTGAACTCATTAGATATCCTACCAACGTATTATTTGTCGACAACCAGAAGGACGAACACATGCAAAAGAAACATTTGAGCTTTTGTAGATTGATGGCCATCAGAAGAAAAGGAGCTTTTGTAGATCAGTGGCCAGGAGCAGGAGAAAAAGCCCAATGAAGATTTTCCCAGCAGCAGAACGGAGGAATTCCATTAAAGCAAACAAGACTAAAAAAAATATATTGTAAGGTTGGGTAGGATACAAAACAGGTAGGATACAAAGTGACTTCAGACCAGTAACCTATTGTACGGAATAAGGTAAGAATTAAAATGCCTCTTGACATTGAACATCCTGAATGATTTAGCATCACAGCTGAGCCCAATTATGTTGCAACACGATGGCAACAGTAGTGTAAGGAATTTAGGATTTATTTAGAAGCATTAGGGAACATGAAAGATGCCCAAAAGAAAGCATTATAACTTGATACAGCAGGTAGGGAAGTTCGAGAAGTGTTTAAGACATTACAGGCTACGGATGACACAAGTTAAGCTGCAATTAAGGCTCTTACCACATATTTTGCTCCTCAGGTCAATAAATTTTTTGAAAGATACCAATTTACGGCACAGGCGTATCAGAAAGAAAATGAAAGTTCAGATGCATTTGTGACTAGACTAAAGAATTTAGCTGTTTCATGTGAATTTCTAGAGTTAGAAAATGTTATCATAGCTCCAGTTATTGTACATTGCACATCACAACAGCTAACAAAGAAATTATTGCAAGATAAAGATTTAACATTTGAAAAGGTATTGATAACAGGCAGAGCTTTAGAAACATAAAATGGGCAAAGTAACATAATAGGTAGTTCTACAAGCAATAAAATGGAAAATTCTAAAATGAATACAGTAGGTTCTAAGTGGAAAAACAATGAAAATCAGAGAAGGAATATGTCAAAGCCTAGTCATAGAAAAGTGCCTAACACTAATGTCCATAAATATCAGAATCAGGCATATACACAGAAACAACAAGAAAAACCCAAGTGTTATAGGTGTGGTAAAACTGATCATCTTACATACGAAACAAAGAAATGCCCTGCTACTGGACAAACATGCCAGATTTGCAGAGAAATGGGTCATTTTACAAATGCTTGTAGATTCCCTAAACAGTACGCAAAGAAAATAAATGGTACAGTTGATACAATTGGTCAAGAGAATAACGCGGAAAATGTTCGCGATAATCAGGTTAGGTCAGAAACTGATTTTGCGTTTTTTCATTAATTCCGTCAACAAACGTGCAAAGAAACGTACCATGGTAGAAGTAATCATAAATGGTAAACCAATTTTGATGCAACTTGACACACCAGCCGATGTATCAATTATGTCTGAGAGAACGGCTAAAAGGATTCCTAATTTGTTATTAGAAGTTACAAATAGAGTTTTGAAAGGTTATAATGGTTTTGATATTCAGTTAATAGGTGCTTCGAACGTAGAAGTACAGTACAAAGAACAGAAATTAGAGAGAAGGCCATTAACAGTAGTAAAAGGTAATGGGCAAACTTTGCAAAGGTTTAGATTGGCTACAGTATTTGAAGTTAGATTGGCCTAGTATTTTGAAGGTTACAGGTAGACAAGATGAACACAAAAATGAGATAACGGTGGATAATATCATATCAGAGTTTCAAGACGTATTTGAAGATAAAGTAGGTACAGTAAAGAACGCGAAAGCAATTTTAGTTTTGAAACCTGACAGTTCTCCTAGATTTTGTGCTCCCAGACGGGTATCATATGCATTGAAAAGTGCAGTTGAAACAGAAATCAGGAGATTAGAAAATGAAGGTTCCTGGGAAAAGATTACATATTCAGATTGGGCTACACCATTAGTTCCTATTGTGGAGATTACAAAGTAACGTTGAATCCACAACTGCAAGTAGCTCAACATCACTTACCAAATCCAAAAGACATTTTTGCAACTATGCCAGAATGCAGTGTTTTTTTTTTTTTAAATTAGATTTATGACAAGCATTTCAACAGCTTCCCATGGATGAAACTTCACAAGAAATATGTACAGTAAATACATCCTTAGTTTTATTTAAACCAAAGAGATTACCTTATGGAGTTGAAAGTAGTCCAGCTATATGGCAACAAACTATGGATAAGATTTTTTCAAGAACGCAAGGAGTATTCATTTTTATAGATGATATTTTAATGGCTGGTAAAGACACAAGAGAACATAGAGAAAGATTACAAACAGTTCTGAAGAAGTTGAAGGAACATAATATTAGAGTAAATAAGAACAAATGTATATTAGAAGTTGATTCAGTGGAATGCTTAGGTTTCATAATAAATGGCAGGGGTATTCACAGAACTAAAGAGAAGATTAAAGCTGTACAATCAACAAAAGTGCCAGAAAATGTTAAGGAATTACAATCATTTCTAGGTTTAGTAACATTTTATGTGAATTTCTTACAGAACTTGTCTGCAATTGCACATCCATTGTATAATATGTTGAATAAGGGTGTAGAATGGAAGTGGACAAAAAAGTGTCGGGAATCTTTTGAAAGAATCAAACCGGAAATAATATCACCTACATTCCTGATACATTATCAAATGGATTTACCAGCTAAATTAGTGTGTGATGCATCGAACATAGGTTTAGGAGCAGTATTATCTCTTGTAATGCCAGATGGAATAGAAAAAAAAAGCATTCACTTTTAGAGTATTGAAAAAGGCAGAAAGGAAATACTTTCAAATAGAAAAGGAAGGTTTAGCATTAGTTTATGGAGTTAAAAAATTCCATATGTATCTTTATGGTAGGAAAAATTTCACACTTGTTAAAGATCATAAACCTTTATTATCAGTATTGGGTCCAAAAGCAAGTTTACCTACGTTGGTAGCTGCAAGACTACAATGTTGGGCAATTACGTTAGCCGCGTACCACTATGGTATAGAATACCATCCAACATCTAACATGGTTAACGCAGATGCTTTATCCAGATTACCAGTAGACAAAGCTCCGGAGGAGTAGGATGACAGTGTTCTGTTAATTTATGTATATGATGTACCCATAACTGCAAAAGATGTAGTACACATTACCAAGAGAGACCCAGTACTTAGTAAGGTTTTAGAAAGTTTAATGACAGGTAGGGACTTATGTGGAAATGAGGAAAATTGTAAACCCTATAAGGATATATGGTATGAACTGAGTGTAAAACAAGGAATAATGATGAGAGGTTCAAGGGTAGTTATTCCTAATCCACCGAGAAATAAGGTTTTGTCTGAAATACATGCTGATCACCAAGGTATTGTAAGATCAAAGTCAATTGCAAGAACTTTTGTATGGTGGCCAGGTTTAAAGAAAGATGTGGAATCTTATTTAAAGAATTGTATGAATTATGTTATGCAACAGAACAATCCTCAATTTCCTAGAATGCACCTGTGGGAGTCACCCAGGTATCCATGGCAAAGAGTGCATATAGATTTTGCAGGCCCTTTTTTGAATTACTCGTTTGTGATAGCAGTAGATGCTTACAGTAAGTGGCCAGAAATTATCCCAATGAAGACAACAACGTTTTACGCCTCAATAAAAGAGTTAATGCAAATTTTTCCTACACATGGTATTCCAGAAAGAATTGTTACAGATAGTGGTCCACAATTTACCTCACAAGAGTTTAAAGAATTCTGTAATGTCAATGGTATAAAGCATACATTTTCAGCAACGTATCATTCATTTACCAATGGAGAGGCTGAAAGTTTCGTTCAAACGTTTAAACAATATGAAGTGTAGAAAAGAAAATTCAGGTAACATATTTTGGCATGTACCAAAGTGATTATTGTCTTTTAGAACAACGCCGCACAGCACAACAGGCGTGACACCCTCAAATTTTTTGATGGGGAGGAGGATAAGGTGTAAGTTAGATTTGTTGTATCCAGGTTTGCAAAGTGATTTAGAAGATAAAGGGTATAAACAAGTAGCAAAGTTTCCTAATGTAAGACATTTTTTACCTTTATCTGATGTCATGGTAAGATCGTAAAACACTCCAGAGAAGTGGGTACCAGGAGAGATTGTAAGAGAGATAGGAAATTTACATTATGATGTCCTGTTGGTGATAATGTTGTAAAACGTCGTGTTGATCAATTACAGCCATTAAACAGAAATACAGTAGAGCATGAGAATGTTAGAGATCAGAAACTTAAAGAAGTAATTAGAGCAAGTGATTCAAATATTAACCAAGAAGCTCCAACATCAAATATAGATTCAGAACCAATTCAAGTACCAGTACAAGATGAGGTTAAATTGCTTCCTAATAGGAGTAAGAGAGGAAAGCCCCTGAGAGATTAGATCTATAAAGATTTTTACAATGTTAAGTTAAGGGGGAGGAGACTCGTATGAATTATTGTAATAATGTACTGTTTTGTTTCAAGTGCTACATATATTGCGCAACATTGCATTTTATTGCATGAATAAAACATGTTAAGATTTGTATATAAGAAAAATTATTTATTTTGATATTAGGATTCAAGTATTTTTTAATTTCCTCAAAGATAGGATGTGATTCTTTATAGTTTTGTATTGGAGTATGATTTAAGTCTTTTGAGAGCGATGCTCTTTTGTTCTTCAGCAATGTTTTGGTTTTGTCAAATTGTTTATGACGCTCCACACACACTTTGGAGTTGGCTGTCACAGAGCAATGTAGTTACGAGGAATTATTAAAATGTATTATTTTAAGAAGTCTGTCTCTGATTATAACCCATTCAACTCAGAAGACAAGTCGGCTACGAGGCTGGGATTTGATATCATCATCTAACTACTGTATTATTATTTCCAGGTAAGTGAGTAGTATGCTGAACTCATTAGATATCCTACCAACATATTACTACCTACAGTATATATTATCTTACCTTATGAAGGGGGGATGAAACCTTTTGTAAAAATAGCTGATAAAACCATGACGTGTTCTTCTCTGGTGATAATGCTTTAAAATGAATACTGAAGGGTAGCCGAAAGGTGGCGAGGAACCATTCGTAGCCATTGTACAAGACAAGGATTTTTTTTATGGTTTAGATACTCCTTATCTGATTGACTACTTACATCATAACAACTTCTCTTTATATGGCGTTTATAAAGTTGAACATTTGAGGTTAAATGACGATGGTAGAGGAGCATATGTTAAAAATTTCACTTCCTGTGACTTACAATTAAAGGAAGTAGTGAATATCCGGAATACACTGCTTATGTGGTCTACTATAACGTTTTATTATTTTATAACTAGCTATGGTAAAACCGTAGTCGGAAAAGAAGGATGCAACAAGTCCAAGGGCTCAAGAAGAGGAAACTGCCCAGTGAAGAAAGGAAATAAATAAGCAAATAAACTATACATAAGAAATGTGAGAAGTAATAAATAAAAAAGAATTTAATATATTTAAGATCAGTATCATCAATAAAGATCTATCATATATGAACTAAGAAGAGAAATTTTTGTCAACCGGTTCAACACAAAAACATTTGCTACAAGTTTCAATTTCTAAACCTCCACCTATTCAACTGTCTGACTATGTATGTATATATATATATATATATATATATATATATATATATATATATATATATATATATATATATATATATATATATATATATATATATATATATAAAAGGCAAAAGTATTTTCCACCACCTTCTTCCTCCAGTCAGGAAGATGTAGACGGAAAGTACACAAGAAGATTGGATATGCCAAAACATGACAGAAATGAATACATCTTCCACAATGAAGAGGGAACACGAGGAAATAGATTATGGTCCATCAAAATTTATTCAGCAAGAACTCCCTTGAAAGATGCAGTTGATTTAGCTATCGATCAAATATTTAAAAATTGTCTGAGTAATTACGCCTATACAAGAGACCCTCATCCACAGAATTTTTCTTTCTACAAACATCGTTGGATTTTACTCCTCATAAAAGTGTTGCGACCAAAATATAACTCTGGCAGATTTTCAATTCATTTTCTGAAGAGTATTGGAGGTTTTATTACCTCCCTCGGTCTGTCTGGCATTGAATGAACAAGGTCGCTAACATGTTTCGGTCTACGTCTACAAATTTCCCACTGGGCGTTGACTCAAGCCAGCAGCTAATGGCGGGTTGCAACAACAGCAAGGAATTTCGAAAAAAAAGTCGCTTACCATCCATTGCCTAGATTTCTTAACTAAGGACCGGCATTGTTTTGATGTATTGCCTTGGAGTCAAAATTGAAGGATTTACCAGCATCCCACGCCGTGTCCATCCATAAGACATGTAGGTTTTGCCATGTTGCGATGCTGCTCTATTTCTCACGTGCATTTCTGCGTATACTCTCATATAGGCTATTCATTTATTTTGCTCTTTTATTCCCGTTAAAAAAACTATCCTTCTTTTCTTATATATTAAATGCTGACAAACAGCACAACTGACACAACGGTTTACAATGCAGGCTTTGAGAGAGATATCTAAAAAGCTTTCTTTTAACCTCCCAATGTCACAATTATTCTGCATCTCTAATAAAGCAAGGTTCCTCACTACACATTCCAACCTTCATCAACCTACACGTCAGGAGTGGGTACATATTTTTTCTTTTTTATAAATATTACTGATATATTATCAGGCTTAACTTCTATGCTGTTTAAATATTTTACACTCGCCCGGTTTCGGCATTTTTCATAACAGCTAGGGGTGGGAGAGGAGGAGTTGATACGACCCCGTCACGTTTAGCCCCTAGCTAGTTGAGCAAGAGCAGGGGTTTTCAGCCTTGATTTTCCCATGTAACCTTTCAGGTATTCTTTATGTCAGCCTTGTACCCCCGTCCTTTTTTGTCTTATTGTATATAAAACTACAGAATTTAAACGCAATAAGAGTTAAATACAGAGGAAAAACATAAACATATGAAAGGAAGTATAAACATATATAATCTCTCTCTCTCTCTCTCTCTCTCTCTCTCTCTCTCTCTCTCTCTCTCTCTCTCTCTCTCTCTCTCTCTCTCTCTCTCTGTCGCTATATATATATATATATATATATATATATATATATATATATATATATATATATATATATATATATATATATGTATATATATATACATATATATATATATATATATATATATATATATATATATATATATATATATAGATATATATATAAATTTAAGGTTGTCATTCCTTCCCTTCCTCCAAAATTCCATAAGATTACAAAAGCTCATTGCCAATGATTCGATTTAATAATAGCTTCCCATATATAAAGAAAATAAATGGAATCTTGAAGATTTACTTTCATTAATAAATGTTATGTGATACAAATTAGCCTAAGATTCAGATTCTACGAATGAAATATTATGTATATGGATGGATGGATTGTGGGAATTGGCAAAGATATTGTCACATCTGAGTGACCTCTTTCTCTTTTGTAAAACGGAATTAAGCGAATTATGTGTTAAGTTAATCAATTCTCAAACATTTCCGAACGCTGTAAATCTTCTGTTGTTTAGAAACGTTCTCTTTGGACTAGATGTTGTTTAAAAAATATATTTGTTTTTTTTTTTAACTAATCTTTGCTGCAAAGTTCAGACATTGGCGGTCATTAACATTGCCCTTATTGATACAAAATCGAATTTAAAAGTGTCGAATATATCTAAATACAAGAGTGGATTGTTGTGGTGAATAATTACATTTCATCCCCGTGGGAAAAATAAATTATTATGATTCCTTGGTGGTATTTTGGTTCGCTTTAATAACTTGAACAACTTGATGACTTAATAAAAGATATGAGAATGTCATATTGTCAAGAAATGAAAATAAATTTTCATGAAATTTGCAGATTAAACTTAGCAGTAAATGTATAGGTCACTGTGCTGGTGAGTACATGCTCCAATTATTTTTTTATCTCTTTTTCGTGTAGATTTAATTTCTAGAAGAGGCTTGAAAAAAGAGTGGTGCAGATATTTATAGTAAAGATAATGCGAATTCTAGTTATATAAATATTTCTTTTGCAATAGTATTTCGAACAAATTTGTAAAGTTAATATTTCGAAGTTCCCTATTTTGAATTAAATTTTATTTTGAATACTAAAATATTAAGTTCTCATTGATTTCATAATCTCTTTATTTGTGAATAATAAAACGTAGATATCATTTTACTAAAGAAATGTATTTAAAATTAACGGTAGTTTAATCAATTTTGCTGCTCAGTCAAAATTTCTGGACTTTGGTGTTTATATATATATATATATATATATATATATATATATATATATATATATATATATATATATATATATATACAAACGCGCGCACACACACACACATATATATATATATATATATATATATATATATATATATATATATATATATATATATATATATATATATATATACATATATATTTATATATATATATATATATATATATATATATATATATATTATATATCTATATATATATATATATATATATATATATATATATATGTGTGTGTATATATATATATATATATATATATATATATATATATATATATATATATATATATATATTATATGAGATAAAACGGTGTATCTCAGCAATCTATACTTGCCAAAGTTAAACAACTCGTATAAGCGGATGAGCAATATGGTTGAGTAATGAGAGCTTTGGGTGTGGAGGAAATGCCCTCCTAAATCTCGATGAAGTCAATGGTAGCAGGATGACGAATTGTGTTTAAGGATATGAACAAACTGTCTCTTCAGCTTCTACTCCTGATGCCTGGTGGTTGATCTTACGAGAAATAGTATGGATTGGCAATGGTCCGTTACTTAGATAGCTAGGCATTGCTTATTGCAAGAGCTGGTTATACTTTGATGTATCTAGGTAATGAATCCTGTATGGAATTAGTTAGTCATGGAAAGAAAAGATGACAGAATGTCCCTCAGTTGTGGGCGTGGCGGGGTCCTAAGCATCTCCCAGTTTATAAAAATTAAAGAAAAGTTTAGAATAGGTAATTGGAATGTTAGAACCATGAATCAGGCTAGGAAGTTACAGCAAGTATAGAGTAAATTTAGGAAATATAGTTTTGATATCCCGGCCCTAATTGAAAAACGTTGTAAGGGGATTGGTAAGGAAACTTTAGACCAAGGTATATATATATATATATATATATATATATATATATATATATATATATATATATATATATATATATATATATATATATATATATACCTACTCAGGAAGATCAGGGGGAGTTGGAAGGTCAGCGGTAGGGATGATGATAACCCCAAGAGCAGAAAAGACATTAACCGATGGACAGCTGTAGATAGTAGATTGTTACTAGCAAAGTTCAAATCAAAGTAATAAAATATGAATATTATAGGTTACTATTCTCTAAAAAAAAATATTCCCCTGAAAAAAGGAAAGATGAATACTATCAAAAACTGCAGAGTAATACATATGATCCCTGAGAGAAATATGAACACGGTGATTGGCTACAACAATGCTAAAGCTGGAAGAAATAATCAAAGGATAGAGAAGGTGATGGATTTCGAAGGTCTGCATATTTTAAAAGTTTCTGTTCAGCAAACAGTCTTGTCATTAGAGGTTATCTTATTCAACACAAGAACATCCACAACTATACATGAGTTTTACCATATAGCAATTAAAAAAATCACATAGATAACATTGATATAAATGAAGAGAGAAGGACTCTGAAAAATGTAAGAAGCTATAGAGGTGGCGATATTGGTAGTGATCACCAGCTAGACAATGCCACATTGAAATTAAAACATTAGGTACCCAACAGAAAGATGGATAAAATACCTAGATTTTATATACTTAAGCTTTCAGAAGAAGAGCACAGAGAAATATTTGCAATTGAATGTATTAATCGATTCACAGTCTTAAAGTCTTTTAGAGAGGAAGAACAGACAATTAATGAAGAATGGTTTGATATCAGGAACATATATCAGTCAGTTGGTAGTGGAGTTGGAGTCTTATGACACGCTGTTACAAGGAGAAAGCCATGGATATCAAATGATACTTGGGATATTATAAAAAGGAAACAAAGACAGAAATTGATTGATCAACGTTTACGAGGAAGTTCTGAAATTTACA
>NC_090730.1:61548794-61561294 GCF_036898095.1 Palaemon carinicauda
TTCCCACGACGTGACGTATGCGCTGGAGATCGTTGGAGGAGGTTGTAGAAGGAAAAAATTCGGCAGGGATGACCAACGGGTCGCCATACACCATTTCAGCTGCCGAGACGTCGAGGGCGTCTTTAGGAGGGGTCCTTAGTCCCAGGAGGACCCAGGGAAGCTGAGTAAACCAGTTGCAATCCTTGCAGCGGGACATCAAAGCTGCTTTGAGGGTGCGATGAAATCGTTCAACCATTCCATTGACAGCAGGGTTGTAGGCAGTTGTCTGATGTAGGGTGATGCCCAGGAGATTCGCTAATGACGTCCACATTTGAGAGGTGAAAGTGGTTCCCCTGTCAGAAGTAATATGCTCAGGGATACCGAATCTTGAAATCCATCCAGAGAGTACGGCAGATGTACATGAGGCGGACGTTGCAGTTTCCATGGGAATGGCTTCAGGCCAACGAGTGGAGCGGTCTATGACGGTAAACAGGTAACGATGTCCTTGTGATGTGGGTAGGGGGCCTACAACGTCGACGTGAATATGTGCGAAACGACGCTGAGGTTGAGGAAAGGTGCCCACTCCTGAATCCGTGTGTCGATGTACTTTGGAAGTTTGGCAAGAAGTACAGGCGCGGACCCAATCCTTAGCATCCTTAGAAATGCCGTGCCAAATGAACTTTGCCTTCAGCAGCTGTGCAGTTGAGCGGCACGAGGGATGTGAAAGGCCGTGAATGAAATCGAACACCTGTCGGCGCATGGGACCAGGAATCCAAGGTCGCGGTCTACCAGTATTGACGTCACAGAGGAGGGTGGTGTTGGATTCTTCGAGGGGTAAGTCTTCCCAACGGAGGGACGTGCAGGATGTCCTACAAGCTGGATACTCTGGATTCTGTCGTTGGGCTTCAGCCAGGGCGTTGTAATCCTATCCCAGTTGAACGGCAGCCAACGTGTTTCTTGACAGGGCATCAGCAACGGGATTCATTTTCCCAGGGACGTATTGGAGGGTGCAATTGTATTAAGCCACGGTGGAGAGATGTCGGCGTTGACGGGCGGACCAGGCATCAGACTGTCGAGTCAAGGCGTGCACCAGAGGCATGTGGTCTGTGCGAATGATGAAGGGCGTACCTTCTGATAAATGGCGAAAGTGACGGACAGCCAAGTGCACCGCCAGCAATTCTCGATCGAAGGTAGAATAGCCTGATTCTGCCTTGGACAGTTTTCTGCTGAAGAAGGCCAATGGGCAGGGCGAGCCTTTGACCACCTGCTCGAGTACTGCACCAATAGCGACGTCGCTGGCATCGGTGGAGAGAAGGAGAGGGGCGTGTGGGATAGGAAAAGTGAGAGCTGCAGCAGTTGATAGGGCCTTCTTTGCATTGCAGAAGGCTGCTTCTTGAAGGGGACCCCACTTCAGGTCCTTTGGCTTGCCCTTGAGGGAGGCGTAGAGGGAAGCAAGAGTGGCGGCAATGGCTGGCAGAAAACGGTGATAATAGTTGATCATGCCCAAGAATTCCTGCAGAGCTTTGACGGTCGAGGGCGCGGGGGAGTTCTGAATGGCTGCTACCTTCTCAGGGAGGGGATGGACTCCTTCAGGAGTGATACGGTGCCCTAAGAACGACACTTCGTTGGCGCCAAAGGTACACTTGTCGTACCGGACTACAAGGCCGTTTTGTTGCAGGCGGTCGAGCACGGTACGCAGGTGACGGAGGTGTGCCTCTTTTGAGGAGGAGAACACAAGTATGTCATCCACAAAACATACACAGAAAGGGAGGTCCCCTAAGATGCCATCCATGAGACATTGAAACGGAGTGGTGATGGCTGTCTTGGGGATGTCTTCTGGGTTCATAGGCACCTGATAATACCCCTTCAGGAGGTCGAGCGTAGAGAAAACCTTCGTTTTGTGCAGGTAGGAGGTCACGTCGGCAATGTTTGGGAGGGGGTAGTGATCCGGTTCTGTTTGCATGTTCAGGCGCCTGTAATCCCCGCACGGACGGAGGGAGCCGTCTTTCTTCAGAACGATGTGTAAGGGTGACGACCATGGGCTGGAGGCCTTTTGGCAAAGGCCCATTTCCTCCATTTCGGCGAACGTATGTTTGGCGGCTGCCAATCGTTCCGGTGCCAGACGTCTGAATTTTGCGAAGACTGGGGGTCCCGTCGTCTTGATATGGTGATAAATACCGTGCTTGGCAGGAACCGTGGGCGTTTGCCGAAGTTCTGGACGGAAAACTTCCTGGTAAGACGTGAGGAGGTGGGCGTAGGCATCCGTGGGTGCGCTGATGTGGAGAGCGAGGTTAGAGGGGGCGGGTTGAAGAGGTGTCGACAAGTACGAGTCTGCGTTGACCAATCATTGGTGGGCGACATCGACCAGAAGGTGGAAATGAGAGAGGAAATTTGCACCGAGGATTAGCATTGTGACGTCAGCAACGAAAAACTTCCAATTGAATTTACCGTTTCCGAACAATAATGTGAGGTACTCGTAACCGTAGGTGGGTATCGCAGATCCGTTGGCAGCTACCAAGCGGACGTCGGCAGATAAAGACAGACTACGTCATGCCTTGAAGAGTTTCCTTGGCAAAAGAGAACGACAAGCACCCGTGTCTACCAAAAATCGCACGCCCGTTCCTGCATCCTGTAAAAAGAAAAGATTAGAAACACGGGAGGACACCGCCACTAGCGATGGCCTACTTACACGTTTTTTGGCCACTGACAATCCTCGGCACATTTCCTTGCAGTTGCCCCGAATCTGAAGTGGTAGTAGCAAAACTGCGGCGGATGGGAGGTAGTAAGTGGCTGTAGAAGTCGTTTGTTGGGGCGCGAGCGATTGGTGGGTGGTGGGCGGCTTTGTCGCCGCTTCGGCACGTCAGGGGGTAGGCGTGTATGTCCTACGGCATTCATGTCAGCTTCGGTTGACGTTGAATAGGCATCCTCGTCGTCAGGGGTGGAGGTGTTGATGGAGGTCTTGAAGTGGCTGTCCATAAGGGCATCGGCTTTGGTCATCAAGTCCTTTATGGGTAAACTATCGACATCGGGTATGCCAGCGCGTACAGGTTCGGGTAAACGGCGTATCCAAAGGGCACGAAGTAGGATCACCTTACGAGGAGAGCCGTCTGCGGCATGTTGAAGGCGAGCGATACTGGTCATTTCCCTGAGGGCAAGCGAAGCCCTTTGGTCCCCCAACGGTTGTTGCGAGAGCTGAAAAAGCTTTGCTATACGGGCGGCTGGCGACGGCGAGTACTGCTGCAGAAGGTATGTTTTGAGGACGTCATACGCTATTGGGGTGTCTCCTTGTTCACAAAGCCAGTCGGATATTTCTGGGAAGGTATCGCCGCGAGAACATAATCCGCTTTGGTGGTTGAGCGAGTCACGCCCCTGATACGAAACTGGACTTCTGCGCACTGAAACCAAGCAAACGCCTCTCCGGTGGCAAACGATGAAAGTTTGAATGGAACGGCCGCAGCACCAACTACCGTAGAGTCCGTCATAGTACCAACAATGAAGGGGCGAGGGGGTGTGGGTGGAAGACGGTGGGAGCGAGTCGACTTCCGGGGTCACCAATGTGACGGGCCGAGAGAGGGTTGTGAACTTAAAGGCAGGATGCAATCAACTGAGTTGTTTATTAAGGAACACTCTCCTTTGTATACAAAACCTCAAGGCAACAGGACATAACATGTTCGAGAGACAGACAATATTACAGAGCAAAACCGGAGACATGATCATTCAGGTTCTTTTTAATGCGAGGGAAGAGCGCAGATACAAGCATAATATATACAAAATAATTATGTACAATTGTGTGACATACGGTTGGTACAGTTATCATGAATAGCCCTCCGAACTTCAGGATCACATTTCAGCACATGGTGGGTGGTCCCCCCCTCCCCCCCACTGAGGCATTTTTCTTCAGGCCTACACTTATCATATCTTCTATATTTTGGATTTGGTCCAGGCAGCGATTTCTATGAATCAAAATATTTACTACATCATCTTCATCATTGTATACATTGCATATCATTATTTTGGGTTTTAGTTTTCCGATTTTTCTCGTTTCAGTGACTACCACCAATGTCTGAATTTTGTTTGCCGCCTCTTCTCTGATCACATTGTTTGCAAAGTTTACAACAACATTTTCATTCGTAGTTAACCTCGTGTTAAGTATAAGAATGTCTTTAAGTGCTTGTTCAACCTGACGTTTTCTTTTAGTAATTTTAGTTGTTGTATTAGTTGATTTAATTATCAACAAATTTTTTTTCCCTAACTTTGTCAGCAAATGTCGGTTTCTCCGGTTTTGGGTCTATCAGTGTTTGAAGTGTTGATTTAATTGATTCCATATTCATGGCAAAAAAAAACAACTTTCTCAGCGAGGTCGATGGTCTGAGTGGAATTTGTTGCGCCTGCGCTAAGGTTCACAAGTTTGTTTTCCAAGTCATCTATTTTCACATCTTGTTCGTTCAGGGCCAGATTTCTCACGTTTACATCTTCCTTTAATTTTGATATTACTAAATTGTTTTGTCTGGCTTCACGTACGCAATGTGGGCATAACCAGTCTAGGTTATTCCGTTCAGTCTCATTGATAGCTGCCACTATATGCACGCATCTCTTATGGAAGAGTCTTTTATATTCACATACTATCCATTTTTTCCGTTCTCCATCCGTTTCATTACATAGGAAGCAGACGCAGCTAGGAGTAGACATGGTGTACTGTTTCTTATCACTTAGGTTTCTCCATCAGACTAACTAATATCTTTTCAATGATAATCCAAATGAGAAACACAAAGCTAAAACATGACTCAGGGCATGAATAGCAGAGCTCGACACAACACATCCACACTCTAGCACTGACACTGTTGAATTATCCCTTTTACCTTTGACGCTCAGTGTACAAAGGAAAAGGCAACATTTTTGGCTGATGTTTTTGATAGTAAACAGAGTAATGAGAAACTCGAACTTCCTCATTCCTGTTTTCCTGAGGCTAAACTAACTAGTATAGTTTTTCGATCTCATGAAATTAAAGCTCTGTTCTTGGATGTTGATGCTTAATGAGGTGTAGACCCAAATGGTATTTTTACTTTGTTTTTTATAAAGACTGCAGATTTCTTATTTCCGATGTTATCTGTTATTTCTCTCAAGTTAGCAAGAAGAGGAGCTTTTAGCACTTGTTGGAGAATTGGTAATTTTACTCCACTATATAAATGTGTATGTGGTAGCTTAACCCTGGATAGGTACGGTCCTCGGACACCCCTTTAAGGGTATACTCGGACGCGAACGACCCCGACGCCAAAAAAAATTCTTGAAAAATCAGTTTTTGCAGTAACCTCATTTTTTCTTTTGCCAAAAAAAACTTCAATGAATGCTTAAAACAACTGTAAAGATAAATACTACTCATCTGCAGAAAAACTATTTATTATAAATATTTTAAAAAATTAAGTAGAAAAAAAAAGACCTGACATAAAAATTCATAAAAAAAAGTTTATACATATATACACAAATCCTTTTAGGAATTGATTCTTGAATGTTTAGGACACATCTTGATGTATTTTGGATGAAGTCAGACCCATGGAGGTGAAGATCTGAAATGAGAAAAAAAGGGTAACTTTTTTTGGCCAAAAAAAATTGTCCAAATTTCATGAATTTTTTTGGGTACCCAAATGAAATAGGAAGTGGCTAATTTTTTTAGGGAATAAACATATGTTATCCTAAAATAGAAATATGTAAAAAAATCTTCATTATTTTGTAAATTACATTTATATCAGGGGCCATATCTAAAGGTAATTTTTTGAGTACTTGGAAATTTCGTAAAAAAATACATATATTTAATATATAATATGATATTTATGCAGGTAAAAATATACCAAAATATCACAAATTCTATAGGGAACAAGAATATATATAGATAGGGCAGCTTACGCTTCGGATATGTCCACAAAATGGCCGCCAACCACACTGACTCAGACTCCCTAATCTGCCACTTGAAATGTAGGAAGGGTATGTCAATTTCAAGGTGTTATTTACTAATCTAATTATTATTGGATATGCATAAAAATTGTATGGTGGGTTGCTGGATAATTGTCGATTATTTTACGACTATAAAATTAAAATTCTGACCCAAAAAATTTTTTTTGAAGGGAAATTAAATCGAAAAAAAAAATGTAAAACAATATTTTAGCTAAAAAAATTTGATGATATTCAATAAAAAAAAAAGTAAACAAAATTTTCCGACAAATAAACATCTAGAGGAATCATTACTCTGTGATAGTTCCTTAGTACGTAGTAATTTTGAAAGAATTGGGAAAAAACGAAAAAATGGCAATCACCGGAAAATCGAACACATACCTATATATACGCCATATCTGGCTAAAAAAAAGATAGGCATGGGTAGCCAGATCATCTAGAAACACTTTCCAACACTATAAAAATATAAGTTTTGCGACACTACTTGCCAATTCCTTACGGTAACATGACTAAGCAAAAAAATGCAAAACAAATAAAAAGGGGCACTCGTGGAAAAATGGCCATTCTAATATACGGCATTTCAGAAAAAAAAAATTTCAGCCACGTGCTAGGCAAACCATCAAGGCATATTTTCCGACAAATAAACATATAAATGAAATATTACTCTGTGATAGTTCCTTAGTACGTAGTAATTTTGAAAGAAATGGGAAAAAACGAAAAAATGGTAATCACAGGAAAATCGAACACATACTTATATATACGCCATATCTGGCTAAAAAAAAAATAGGCATGGGTAGCCAGATCATCTAGAAACACTTTCCAACACTATAAAAATATAAGTTTTGCGACACTACTTGCCAATTCCTTACGGTAACATGACTAAGCAAAAAAATGCAAAACAAATAAAAAGGGGCACTCGCGGAAAAATGCCCAACATTCTAATATACGGCATCTCAGATAAAAAAAAAAGACATGCACGTGTTAGCCCAACCATCAAGGCACACTTTCTAACACATAAACATGAAAAAAAAATCAATAATATACGGCAATTCCTTACTACGTAGTAAATTTTTACAAATATTGAAAAAAAAACAGAAATTGGCAACCGCAGTTAAATACCCAATATACCAATAACTACGTCGTATCTGACAAAAACAAAATCACGCATGGGTAGCCAGATCATCTAGACACACTTTCCAACATTAAAAAAGCAAAAGTTTTACGACACTATTTCGCAATATCTTACGGAAAAATGACTTGGCAAAAAAATTAAAAAAAATTAAAAAGGGACACTCGCGGTAAAATGCCCGACATTCTAATATACGACATCTCAGATAAAAAAAAAGACATGCACGTGTTAGCCCAACCATCAAGGCACACTTTCTAACACATAAACATGAAAAAAAAATGAATAGTATACGGCAATTCCTTACTACGTAGTAATTTTTACAAATATTGAAAAAAAAAACAGAAATTGGTAACCGCAGTCAAATACCCAATATACCAATAACTACGTCGTATCTGACAAAAACAAAGTCATGCATGGGTAGCCAGATCATCTAGACACACTTTCCAACACTAAACAAGCAAAAGTTTTACGACACTATTTGGCAATATCTTACGGAAAAATGACTTGGCAAAAAAATGAAAAAAAATGAAAAAGGGGCACTCGCGGTAAAATGGTCCTCGTGGTGATGAACGACATTTTAACTAAAAAAAAAAAACATGCACATGGTAGCCAAACAATCCACCAAGACTTTCCACAACTGATAACCTATACAAGTTGCACCATTCTACGACAATTTCATAATACGTAATAACTTTGATAATTATGCAAACTACCTCAGAAGGGTAAACTCGGACGCGAACGACCCCGACGCGTCTCAGAAATCGGGGAAGGAGTACAGCTACAGCAATGCACATCTGGACACTACTAGAGCGTGTAGGGGAGACACCTCCTGCAGGTCGATCACCCACAAATTCAGTCACAGGGGTGAGTCACGTGAGAAAAACCTGTTTTTTTTTGACGCTCGGGGTCGCAAACGACCCACCGTACCTATCCAGGGTTAAGTCTAACTGATTTCCGCCCACTTTCCATAACTCCCATATTATCTAAAGTTTTTGAGCGTCTATCGGCAAAATGTCTTGATAGGATTGCTGAAGGTAATCTTTTGCTCCCTAGTTTGAAATTTGGTTTTTTTGTAAAAGCCTTGGAGCATGTGATTCCCTTCTTATAATCTCCAATGCTGTACAGAAATCCCTTGATTGTGGTCAGGAAGTTCGAATGATTGGCCTTGATTTTAGCGCTGCCTTTGACCGTGTTAATCATGAGGCCCTTGTATTATAACTCAAACAGTTGGGAGTGTGTGGGTCGTTTCTTAGCATTATTATTGAATCTTTAAGTAATAGATGTCAAAGAGTTGTTGTTGATGGGCACTATAGTGAATATAGGAATGTAATAACTGGTGTTCCGCAGGGTAGTGTTCTTGGCCCATTACTTTCCATAATATATACATATGACATGTGGTATGGCCTATAAAACAAGTTTGTTTCATATACACATGATGCTACTTTCTTTACATTAATTCCATCTCCTGAATGTAGATCTGGGTTTGCTGAAGACCTCAATAGAAATCTAGCTAAAATTAGTGCATGGTGCAAATTATGGGGCATGAAGTTGAATCCTAACGAAACTCAAAACTCAAAGAATGATTGTAAGTAGATCAAGGACAGAGGCTCCTCAACATCCAGATCTCAGTATTGATAATGTTTCTTTAAATTTGTATGACTCTTAAAATTTTAGGTGTGATTCTCGACAGCAAATTCACTTTTGAGAAACACATTATGTCTGTGTCTTCTTCAATTGCTCAAAAAATTGGCTTATTGAGAAAGGCTTTCAAGATTCTCGGTGATCAATCTATTATGGAGAAGTGTTTTGATTCTCTCATTCTACCTTGTTTCGAGTATTGTTCTGTCTGGTCTTCAGCTGCTGATTCTCATCTCAATTTGTTGAACAGGAACTGACAGTATGTTAGATTTCTTATTCATGATCTAAATATTACTCTCAGGCACCGTGGTTCAATTAGTTCATTATGCATGTTGCATAGGAATTTTTCATAATTCAGACCATACTTCACATTCAGATCTTCCTGGACAGTTCCACCCTGTTCTTAATACAAGACATGCAGCTAATTCTAATAATGTGGCCTTCTCCAGTATTCTAGAGGTTTTATTCCAGCTGTGACCAAGTTGTGGAAAGATCTTCATAATGGGGTAGCTAAAATCAGTAGGATTTCAAAAGTTCATACTTGCAGCAAATGTTTTTATGTCTAACAGTCTGACATAAGTCTTCTTATAGTTTATACATGAAATATCTGTTTTGATGTTGTTACTGTTATTAAAATATTTAATTATTGATTTTTTTATATTGTTTATTTATTTCCTTATTTCCTTTCCTCACTAGACTATTTTTCCCTGTTGGAGCCCATGGTCTTATAGCATCTTGCATTTTCAACGAGGGTTGTAGCTTGGCGAGTATTAATAATAATAATAATAATAATAATAATAGTAATAATAATAATAATAATAATAATAACAGATGCTATTTACGTTGTAAAAAAGTAACCAAAATTAGCTTTCAGATATGTACAACTTTTCATCTTCCATATATATGAATAAGTTGTAATAGCAATAAATGAAATGTTGATAATTACCAAATATTAAATGAGTCATATGAGACGCTACGCAGTACTTTTGATTCAACATAAAACTGTTGTTAAAATTGTTGGGTATTTTCTCTTATAAATTTCTACCTCATACTTGGGATTGAACTCTAGCCTCTTCTAATGAAAGGCCAGATCACTTCCAACCATGCCACCAGAAGCAATAAAAGAAGTCGGAACCTAACTGCTAACTGCAGTTCAGGATTTACCTGGTGAGACATCCGTCTCTTACCAGCGAGGTTTCCCCGACTTCCCGGCCCACCAGGTGACACAGTTGATAGTAATTCATTCAAATTACACCTAATGAATCAATATGGATAAATATCAACACAATATCGTGCTCAAATAGAAATATATTTCTACCTCATACTTGGGATCGAGCCCTAGCCCCTTCTAATGAAAGGCCAGGCTGCTTCCATCCATGTCACCGGAAGCCATAAAAGAAGTCGGAACCTAACTGCTAACTGCAGTTCAGGATTTACCTGGCAAGACATCCGTCTCTTACCAGCGAGGTTTCCCCGACTTCCCGGCCCACCAGGTGACACAATTGATAGTAATTAATTCAAAATACCCCTAATGAGTCAATATGGATAAATATCAACACAATATCATGCTCAAATAGATATAAATTTCCACCTCATACTTGGGATTGAACCCTAGCCCATTCTAATGGAAGGCCAGGTCGCTTCCAACCATTTCACCGGAAGCCATAAAAGAAGTCGGAACCTAACTGCTAATCTGCAGTTCAGGATTTACCTGGCGAGACATCAGTCTCTTACCAGCGAGTTTTCTCCGACTTCCCGGCCCACCAGGTGACACAATTCATAGTAATTCATTCAAATTACCCCTAATGAGTCAATATGGATGAATATCAACACAATATCGTGCTCAAATAGAAATAGATTTCTACCTCATACTTGGGATCAAACCCTAGCCCCTTCTAATGAAAGGACAGGTCGCTTCCAACCATTTCACCAGAATCCATAAAAGAAGTCGGAACCTAACTGCTAACGTTTTCAATCGAAACTTGAAGGGCATTAGGTAGTGTATACCTTTGTCTATATTTTTATATACTTCAATGTAGGCATTGGAATTATGCACATTTTGGCACTACTTTCATGAAAATCGGATAAAAGAGAGTACCCTATAGCTAAAAACACTTTTTTTTGTTCTCTCTTTTGTACCTTGAGTTTGGTCTTTGACTTAATCACTCCCAAAATGTGACAAAAGGGTCCTTGGATCATGGCTAATCATCCCACCAAATTTCCTGAGATTGAGTCAAATAGTTTTTGAGTTATGCGATTCACAAGACATCAACAGACAAAACAAATAAAAACTCAAACAAGGGTAATGACATCACTATATCATGCTGTATAACACAAGATAGGCAATTGAATTATACACCTTTTGCACTAGTTTCATGTAAATCCGATAAAAATTGACCACACTACAGCAAAAAGACATGTTTTAGCTTTTCGTGACCTTGACCTTGACCTTTCAACCCAAATCACTCCCAAAATGTAATGAAATGTCCACGTATCATGGACAAACACCCTACCAAATTTCCAGGAGTATGTCAAATAGTTTTTGATTTAAGCGAATCACAACACACCGACGGATATAAAAACAAATAAATACTCAAACAAGAGTGATAACATCACTATACCATGCTGTACATCACACGATAGGTAATTGAAATATGCACAATTTGTTACTAGATTCATGTAAATCGGCTAAAAACTTACCACGATATAGCAAAAAGACGTTTTAACTTTTCGTGATCTTGACATTGACCTTTCAACCCAATCACTCCCAAAATCTATTCATATTGTCCTTGGAATATGGTCAATCTCTCCTCCAAATTTCGTGAGATACAGTCAAATAGTTTTCAAGTTATACGAATCACAAACAGGCAAACAGACAACGTCCATCAAAACATAACATTTGCCGCAACGAAGTTGGCGAAGGTAACTAGCCCATACACTTCACTCACCTGGTATGCTAATTAAGATTATACTTCAAATATTCTTTTACTCCCTTAACTTTGTATAAAACAGGAACATTCTCTTTTTCGGTCCTTTCTTTGAGTTCTTTGCCTCAACCAAACGTTTCTTATAAACTATAGTTTGTCATTTTATCGCGTTCTCTCCCGTATTTTATTTATAATTGTATTGATTCCTAATGTCCTAACTTTCTCTTATTTCTTAATTGGCGTTCCTACTTCTTCAACTGTCACTTCTCTAAGCATTCTCACTATCCGTTTCATGTCTTACATAACTTAGCAATGCGTCTGTTCAATCCTTTTATTCAACAGATCTTAAACACACTCACTTCATCCACCTAAAAATGTGTTCTTGTCCAAAGGCATCTATCCATGCACATATTCCATTCTGAGATCCATTCTTTCATTACATTTTCTGCCTGCCTTTACTCACTTGTGAGTCATCTGTAATATATCTGTATTTTCTATTCATCTTCTTCCCTTTGTATTTTTAATTTGCCATTTTCTCTTTTTTTTCACTTTATACTTGATTACCTATCAATTTTCATGAATGCCTATACCCGATCTACTCTTCCATAATGAAGCTACCCCTCAAACAGTCTTCTTTTTTCTCTTCGATTACCCTTACATATCCTACTCTAAGTGATTTCTATATTAGTTTTCTTTTTCCATCACTTTTTAGCATAAATAATTCCTGCTGATCCCATAACATCTTAATGTTTGTATGATTTTTTAAACTCGTCATTTTGCCCTTCCTCTACCCTTCAGCAAACATCCTTAACACACTCCAAAATACATCTCTATTGATTCAATCTTGAGCTCTATTTTTTCTTATTCTTGATCTCATTGTG
>NC_090730.1:61566294-61578794 GCF_036898095.1 Palaemon carinicauda
AAACACCTGTCGGCGCATGGGACCAGGAATCCAAGGTCGCGGTCTACCAGTATTGACGTCACAGAGGAGGGTGGTGTTGGATTCTTCGAGGGGTAAGTCTTCCCAACAGAGGGACGTGCAGGATGTCCTACAAGCTGGATACTCTGGATTCTGTCGTTGGGCTTCAGCCAGGGCGTTGTAATCCTATCCCAGTTGAACGGCAGCCAACGTGTTTCTTGACAGGGCATCAGCAACGGGATTCATTTACCCAGGGACGTATTGGAGGGTGCAATTGTATTAAGCCACGGCGGAGAGATGTCGGCGTTGACGGGCGGACCAGGCATCAGACTGTCGAGTCAAGGCGTGCACCAGAGGCATGTGGTCTGTGCGAATGACGAAGGGCGTACCTTCTGATAAATGGCGAAAGTGACGGACAGCCAAGTGCACCGCCAGCAATTCTCGATCGAAGGTAGAATAGCCCGATTCTGCCTTGGACAGTTTTCTGCTGAAGAAGGCCAATGGGCAGGGCGAGCCTTTGACCACCTGCTCGAGTACTGCACCAATAGCGACGTCGCTGGCATCGGTGGAGAGAAGGAGAGGGGCGTGTGGGATAGGAAAAGTGAGAGCTGCAGCAGTTGATAGGGCCTTCTTTGCATTGCAGAAGGCTGCTTCTTGAAGGGGACCCCACTTCAGGTCCTTTGGCTTGCCCTTGAGGGAGGCGTAGAGGGAAGCAAGAGTGGCGGCAATGGCTGGCAGAAAACGGTGATAATAGTTGATCATGCCCAAGAATTCCTGCAGAGCTTTGACGGTCGAGGGCGCGGGGGAGTTCTGAATGGCTGCTACCTTCTCAGGGAGGGGATGGACTCCCTCAGGAGTGATACGGTGCCCTAAGAACGACACTTCGTTGGCGCCAAAGGTACACTTGTCGTACCGGACTACAAGGCCGTTTTGTTGCAGGCGGTCGAGCACGGTACGCAGGTGACGGAGGTGTGCCTCTTTTGAGGAGGAGAACACAAGTATGTCATCCACAAAACATACACAGAAAGGGAGGTCCCCTAAGATGCCATCCATGAGACGTTGAAACGTTGCTCCAGCATTACGAAGGCCATAACCGGAGTAATTGAAGGTGTATGTACAAAACGGAGTGGTGATGGCTGTCTTGGGGATGTCTTCTGGGTTCATAGGCACCTGATAATACCCCTTCAGGAGGTCGAGCGTAGAGAAAACCTTCGTTTTGTGCAGGTAGGAGGTCACGTCGGCAATGTTTGGGAGGGGGTAGTGATCCGGTTCTGTTTGCATGTTCAGGCGCCTGTAATCCCCGCACGGACGGAGGGAGCCGTCTTTCTTCAGAACGATGTGTAAGGGTGACGACCATGGGCTGGAGGCCTTTTGGCAAAGGCCCATTTCCTCCATTTCGGCGAACGTATGTTTGGCGGCTGCCAATCGTTCCGGTGCCAGACGTCTGAATTTTGCGAAGACTGGGGGTCCCGTCGTCTTGATATGGTGATAAATACCGTGCTTGGCAGGAACCGTGGGCGTTTGCCGAAGTTCTGGACGGAAAACTTCCTGGTAAGACGTGAGGAGGTGGGCGTAGGCATCCGTGGGTGCGCTGATGTGGAGAGCGAGGTTAGAGGGGGCGGGTTGAAGAGGTGTCGACAAGTACGAGTCTGCGTTGACCAATCATTGGTGGGCGACATCGACCAGAAGGTGGAAATGAGAGAGGAAATTTGCACCGAGGATTAGCATTGTGACGTCAGCAACGAAAAACTTCCAATTGAATTTACCGTTTCCGAACAATAATGTGAGGTACTCGTAACCGTAGGTGGGTATCGCAGATCCGTTGGCAGCTACCAAGCGGACGTCGGCAGATAAAGACAGACTACGTCATGCCTTGAAGAGTTTCCTTGGCAAAAGAGAACGACAAGCACCCGTGTCTACCAAAAATCGCACGCCCGTTCCTGCATCCTGTAAAAAGAAAAGATTAGAAACACGGGAGGACACCGCCACTAGCGATGGCCTACTTACACGTTTTTTGGCCACTGACAATCCTCGGCACATTTCCTTGCAGTTGCCCCGAATCTGAAGTGGTAGTAGCAAAACTGCGGCGGATGGGAGGTAGTAAGTGGCTGTAGAAGTCGTTTGTTGGGGCGCGAGCGATTGGTGGGTGGTGGGCGGCTTTGTCGCCGCTTCGGCACGTCAGGGGGTAGGCGTGTATGTCCTACGGCATTCATGTCAGCTTCGGTTGACGTTGAATAGGCATCCTCGTCGTCAGGGGTGGAGGTGTTGATGGAGGTCTTGAAGTGGCTGTCCATAAGGGCATCGGCTTTGGTCATCAAGTCCTTTATGGGTAAACTATCGACATCGGGTATGCCAGCGCGTACAGGTTCGGGTAAACGGCGTATCCAAAGGGCACGAAGTAGGATCACCTTACGAGGAAAGCCGTCTGCGGCATGTTGAAGGCGAGCGATACTGGTCATTTCCCTGAGGGCAAGCGAAGCCCTTTGGTCCCCCAAGGGTTGTTGCGAGAGCTGAAAAAGCTTTGCTATACGGGCGGCTGGCGACGGCGAGTACTGCTGCAGAAGGTATGTTTTGAGGACGTCATACGCTATTGGGGTGTCTCCTTGTTCACAAAGCCAGTCGGATATTTCTGGGAAGGTATCGCAGCGAGAACATAATCCGCTTTGGTGGTTGAGCGAGTCACGCTCCTGATACGAAACTGGACTTCTGCGCACTGAAACCAAGCAAACGCCTCTCCGGTGGCAAACGATGAAAGTTTGAATGGAACGGCCGCAGCACCAACTACCGTAGAGTCCGTCATAGTACCAACAATGAAGGGGCGAGGGGGTGTGGGTGGAAGACGGTGGGAGCGAGTCGACTTCCGGGGTCACCAATGTGACGGGCCGAGAGAGGGTTGTGAACTTAAAGGCAGGATGCAATCAACTGAGTTGTTTATTAAGGAACACTCTCCTTTATATACAAAACCTCAAGGCAACAGGACATAACATGTTCGAGAGACAGACAATATTACAGAGCAAAACCGGAGACATGATCATTCAGGTTCTTTTTAATGCGAGGGAAGAGCGCAGATACAAGCATAATATATACAAAATAATTATGTACAATTGTGTGACATACGGTTGGTACAGTTATCATGAATAGCCCTCCGAACTTCAGCACATGGTGGGTGGTCCCCCCCCCCCCTCCCCCCCACTGAGGCATTTTTCTTCAGGCCTACACTTATCATATCTTCTATATTTTGGATTTGGTCCAGGCAGCGATTTCTATGAATCAAAATATTTACTACATCATCTTCATCATTGTATACATTGCATATCATTATTTTGGGTTTTAGTTTTCCGATTTTTCTCGTTTCAGTGACTACCACCAATGTCTGAATTTTGTTTGCCGCCTCTTCTCTGATCACATTGTTTGCAAAGTTTACAACAACATTTTCATTCGTAGTTAACCTCGTGTTAAGTATAAGAATGTCTTTAAGTGCTTGTTCAACCTGACGTTTTTTTTTAGTAATTTTAGTTGTTGTATTAGTTGATTTAATTATCAACAGATTTTTTTTCCTTAACTTTGTCAGCAAATGTCGGTTTCTCCGGTTTTGGGTCTATCAGTGTTTGAAGTGTTGATTTAATTGATTCCATATTCATGGCAAAAAAAAAAACAACTTTCTCAGCGAGGTCGATGGTCTGAGTGGAATTTGTTGCGCCTGCGCTAAGGTTCACAAGTTTGTTTTCCAAGTCATCTATTTTCACATCTTGTTCGTTCAGGGCCAGATTTCTCACGTTTACATCTTCCTTTAATTTTGATATTACTAAATTGTTTTGTCTGGCTTCACGTACGCAATGTGGGCATAACCAGTCTAGGTTATTCCGTTCAGTCTCATTGATAGCTGCCACTATATGCACGCATCTCTTATGGTAGAGTCTTTTACATTCACATACTATCCATTTTTTCCGTTCTCCATCCGTTTCATTACATATGAAGCAGACGCAGCTAGGAGTAGACATGGTGTACTGTTTCTTATCACTTAGGTTTCTCCATCAGACTAACTAATATCTTTTCAATGATAATCCAAATGAGAAACACAAAGCTAAAACATGACTCAGGGCATGAATAGCAGAGCTCAACACAACACATCCACACTCTAGCACTGACACTGTTGAATTATCCCTTTTACCTTTGACGCTCAGTGTACAAAGGAAAAGGCAACATTTTTGGCTGATGTTTTTGACAGTAAACAGAGTAATGAGAAACTCGAACTTCCTCATTCCTGTTTTCCTGAGGCTAAACTAACTAGTATAGTTTTTCGATCTCATGAAATTAAAGCTCTGTTCTTGGATGTTGATGCTTAATGAGGTGTAGACCCAAATGGTATTTTTACTTTGTTTTTTATAAAGACTGCAGATTTCTTATTTCCGATGTTATCTGTTATTTCTCTCAAGTTAGCAAGAAGAGGAGCTTTTAGCACTTGTTGGAGAATTGGTAATTTTACTCCACTATATAAATGTGTATGTGGTAGCTTAAGTCTAACTGATTTCCGCCCACTTTCCATAACTCCCATATTATCTAAAGTTTTTGAGCGTCTATCGGCAAAATGTCTTGATAGGATTGCTGAAGGTAATCTTTTGCTCCCTAGTTTGAAATTTGGTTTTTTTGTAAAAGCCTTGGAGCATGTGATTCCCTTCTTATAATCTCCAATGCTGTACAGAAATCCCTTGATTGTGGTCAGGAAGTTCGAATGATTGGCCTTGATTTTAGCGCTGCCTTTGACCGTGTTAATCATGAGGCCCTTGTATTATAACTCAAACAGTTGGGAGTGTGTGGGTCGTTTCTTAGCATTATTATTGAATCTTTAAGTAATAGATGTCAAAGAGTTGTTGTTGATGGGCACTATAGTGAATATAGGAATGTAATAACTGGTGTTCCGCAGGGTAGTGTTCTTGGCCCATTACTTTCCATAATATATACATATGACATGTGGTATGGCCTATAAAACAAGTTTGTTTCATATACACATGATGCTACTCTCTTTACATTAATTCCATCTCCTGAATGTAGATCTGGGTTTGCTGAAGACCTCAATAGAAATCTAGCTAAAATTAGTGCATGGTGCAAATTATGGGGCATGAAGTTGAATCCTAACGAAACTCAAAACTCAAAGAATGATTGTAAGTAGATCAAGGACAGAGGCTCCTCAACATCCAGATCTCAGTATTGATAATGTTTCTTTAAATTTGTATGACTCTTAAAATTTTAGGTGTGATTCTCGACAGCAAATTCACTTTTGAGAAACACATTATGTCTGTGTCTTCTTCAATTGCTCAAAAAATTGGCTTATTGAGAAAGGCTTTCAAGATTCTCGGTGATCAATCTATTATGGAGAAGTGTTTTGATTCTCTCATTCTACCTTGTTTCGAGTATTGTTCTGTCTGGTCTTCAGCTGCTGATTCTCATCTCAATTTGTTGAACAGGAACTGACAGTATGTTAGATTTCTTATTCATGATCTAAATATTACTCTCAGGCACCGTGGTTCAATTAGTTCATTATGCATGTTGCATAGGAATTTTTCATAATTCAGACCATACTTCACATTCAGATCTTCCTGGACAGTTCCACCCTGTTCTTAATACAAGACATGCAGCTAATTCTAATAATGTGGCCTTCTCCAGTATTCTAGAGGTTTTATTCCAGCTGTGACCAAGTTGTGGAAAGATCTTCATAATGGGGTAGCTAAAATCAGTAGGATTTCAAAAGTTCATACTTGCAGCAAATGTTTTTATGTCTAACAGTCTGACATAAGTCTTCTTATAGTTTATACATGAAATATCTGTTTTGATGTTGTTACTGTTATTAAAATATTTAATTATTGATTTTTTTATATTGTTTATTTATTTCCTTATTTCCTTTCCTCACTAGACTATTTTTCCCTGTTGGAGCCCATGGTCTTATAGCATCTTGCATTTTCAACGAGGGTTGTAGCTTGGCGAGTATTAATAATAATAATAATAATAATAGTAATAATAATAATAATAATAATAATAATAATAACAGATGCTATTTACGTTGTAAAAAAGTAACCAAAATTAGCTTTCAGATATGTACAACTTTTCATCTTCCATATAAATAAATAAGTTGTAATAGTAATAAATGAAATGTTGATAATTACCAAATATTAAATGAGTCATATGAGACGCTACGCAGTACTTTTGATTCAACATAAAACTGTTGTTAAAATTGTTGGGTATTTTCTCTTATAAATTTCTACCTCATACTTGGGATTGAACTCTAGCCTCTTCTAATGAAAGGCCAGATCACTTCCAACCATGCCACCAGAAGCAATAAAAGAAGTCGGAACCTAACTGCTAACTGCAGTTCAGGATTTACCTGGTGAGACATCCGTCTCTTACCAGCGAGGTTTCCCCGACTTCCCGGCCCACCAGGTGACACAGTTGATAGTAATTCATTCAAATTACACCTAATGAATCAATATGGATAAATATCAACACAATATCGTGCTCAAATAGAAATATATTTCTACCTCATACTTGGGATCGAGCCCTAGCCCCTTCTAATGAAAGGCCAGGCTGCTTCCATCCATGTCACCGGAAGCCATAAAAGAAGTCGGAACCTAACTGCTAACTGCAGTTCAGGATTTACCTGGCAAGACATCCGTCTCTTACCAGCGAGGTTTCCCCGACTTCCCGGCCCACCAGGTGACACAATTGATAGTAATTAATTCAAAATACCCCTAATGAGTCAATATGGATAAATATCAACACAATATCATGCTCAAATAGATATAAATTTCCACCTCATACTTGGGATTGAACCCTAGCCCATTCTAATGGAAGGCCAGGTCGCTTCCAACCATTTCACCGGAAGCTATAAAAGAAGTCGGAACCTAACTGCTAATCTGCAGTTCAGGATTTACCTGGCGAGACATCAGTCTCTTACCAGCGAGTTTTCTCCGACTTCCCGGCCCACCAGGTGACACAATTCATAGTAATTCATTCAAATTACCCCTAATGAGTCAATATGGATGAATATCAACACAATATCGTGCTCAAATAGAAATAGATTTCTACCTCATACTTGGGATCAAACCCTAGCCCCTTCTAATGAAAGGACAGGTCGCTTCCAACCATTTCACCAGAATCCATAAAAGAAGTCGGAACCTAACTGCTAACGTTTTCAATCGAAACTTGAAGGGCATTAGGTAATGTATACCTTTGTCTATATTTTTATATACTTCAATGTAGGCATTGGAATTATGCACATTTTGGCACTACTTTCATGAAAATCGGATAAAAGAGAGCACCCTATAGCTAAAAACACTTTTTTTTTGTTCTCTCTTTTGTACCTTGAGTTTGGTCTTTGACTTAATCACTGCCAAAATGTGACAAAAGGGTCCTTGGATCATGGCTAATCATCCCACCAAATTTCCTGAGATTGAGTCAAATAGTTTTTGAGTTATGCGATTCACAAGACATCAACAGACAAAACAAATAAAAACTCAAACAAGGGTAATGACATCACTATATCATGCTGTATAACACAAGATAGGCAATTGAATTATACACCTTTTGCACTAGTTTCATGTAAATCCGATAAAAATTGACCACACTACAGCAAAAAGACATGTTTTAGCTTTTCGTGACCTTGACCTTGACCTTTCAACCCAAATCACTCCCAAAATGTAATGAAATGTCCACGTATCATGGACAAACACCCTACCAGATTTCCAGGAGTATGTCAAATAGTTTTTGATTTATGCGAATCACAACACACCGACGGATATAAAAACAAATAAATACTCAAACAAGAGTGATAACATCACTATACCATGCTGTACATCACACGATAGGTAATTGAAATATGCACAATTTGTTACTAGATTCATGTAAATCGGCTAAAAACTTACCACGATATAGCAAAAAGACGTTTTAACTTTTCGTGATCTTGACATTGACCTTTCAACCCAATCACTCCCAAAATCTATTCATATTGTCCTTGGAATATGGCCAATCTCTCCTCCAAATTTCGTGAGATACAGTCAAATAGTTTTCAAGTTATACGAATCACAAACAGGCAAACAGACAACGTCCATCAAAACATAACATTTGCCGCAACGAAGTTGGCGAAGGTAACTAGCCCATACACTTCACTCACCTGGTATGCTAATTAAGATTATACTTCAAATATTCTTTTACTCCCTTAACTTTGTATAAAACAGGAACATTCTCTTTTTCGGTCCTTTCTTTGAGTTCTTTGCCTCAACCAAACGTTTCTTATAAACTATAGTTTGTCATTTTATCGCGTTCTCTCCCGTATTTTATTTATAATTGTATTGATTCCTAATGTCCTAACTTTCTCTTATTTCTTAATTGGCGTTCCTACTTCTTCAACTGTCACTTCTCTAAGCATTCCCACTATCCGTTTCATGTCTTACATAACTTAGCAATGCGTCTGTTCAATCCTTTTATTCAACAGATCTTAAACACACTCACTTCATCCACCTAAAAATGTGTTCTTGTCCAAAGGCATCTATCCATGCACATATTCCATTCTGAGATCCATTCTTTCATTACATTTTCTGCCTGCCTTTACTCACTTGTGAGTCAACTGTAATATATCTGTATTTTCTATTCATCTTCTTCCCTTTGTATTTTTAATTTGCCATTTTCTCTTTTTTTTCACTTTATACTTGATTACCTATCAATTTTCATGAATGCCTATACCCGATCTACTCTTCCATAATGAAGCTACCCCTCAAACAGTCTTCTTTTTTCTCTTCGATTACCCTTACATATCCTACTCTAAGTGATTTCTATATTAGTTTTCTTTTTCCATCACTTTTTAGCATAAATAATTCCTGCTGATCCCATAACATCTTAATGTTTGTATGATTTTTTAAACTCGTTATTTTGCCCTTCCTCTACCCTTCAGCAAACATCCTCAACACACTCCAAAATACATCTCTATTGATTCAATCTTGAGCTCTATTTTTTCTTATTCTTGATCTCATTGTGGTACTTTCAATGCACCCTCTTGATTGCATCTAGGATTTTGACTTTACTTTTGATTCCGTTGAATAGTACATACTTTTTTTCATCACACACACACACGCTCACACACACAGACACACACACTCATACACACATACATACATCATATATATATATATATATATATATATATATATATATATATATATATATATATATATATATATATATATATATATATATATATATATATATATATATATATATATATATATATATATATATATATATATATATATATATATATATATATATATATATATATATATATATATATATATATATATATATTTCTACCTCATACTTGAGATCAAACACTAGCCCCTTCTAATGAAAGGCCAGGTCGAAACCAACCATGTCACGAGAGCCCATAAAAGAAATTGGAACCTGACGCTACCAGCTGTCCGAGGATTTACCTGGCGAGACATCAGTCTCTTACCAGCGAGTTTTACCCAATTTCCCGGGCCACCACGCGACACAATTGGTAGTAATTCATTCAAATTACCCCTAATGAGTCAATATGGATAAATATCAACACAACATCGTGTTCAAATAGAAATAAATTTCTACCTCATACTTGGGATCAAACGCTAGCCCTTTCTAATGAAAGGCCAGGTCGAAACCAACCATGTCACGAGAGCCCATAAAAGAAATTGGAACCTGACGCTACCAGCTGTCCGAGGATTTACCTGGCGAGACATCAGTCTCTTACCAGCGAGTTTTACCCAATTTCCCGGGCCACCACATGACACAATTGGTAGTAATTCATTAAAATTACCCCTAATGAGTCAATATGGATAAATATCAACACAACATCGTGTTCAAATAGAAATAAATTTCTACCTCATACTAGAGATCGAACGCTAGCCCCTTCTAATGAAAGGCCAGGTCGAAACCAACCATGTCACGAGAGCCCATAAAAGAAATTGGAACCTGACGCTACCAGCTGTCCGAGGATTTACCTGGCGAGACATCAGTCTCTTACCAGCGAGTTTTACCCAATTTCCCGGGCCACCACGTGACACAATTGGTAGTAATTCATTCAAATTACCCCTAATGTGTCAATATGGATAAATATCAACACAACATCGTGTTCAAATAGAAATAAATTTCTACCTCATACTTGTGATCGAACGCTAGCCCCTTCTAATGAAAGGCCAGGTCGAAACCAACCATGTCACGAGAGCCCATAAAAGAAATTGGAACCTGACGCTACCAGCTGTCCGAGGATTTACCTGGCGAGACATCAGTCTCTTACCTGCAAGTTTTACCCAATTTCCTGGGCCACCACGTGACACAATTGGTAGTAATTCATTCAAATTACCCCTAATGAGTCAATATGGATAAAAATCAACAAAACATCGTGTTCAAATAGAAATAAATTTCTACCTCATACTTGGGATCGAACGCTAGCCCCTTCTAATGAAAGGCCAGGTCGAAACCAACCATTTCACGAGAGCCCATAAAAGAAATTGGAACCTGACGCTACCAGCTGTCCGAGGATTTACCTGGCGAGACCTCAGTCTCTTACCAGCGAGTTTTACCCAATTTCTCGGGCCACCCTGTCACACAATTTATAGTAATTCATTCAAATTACCCCTAATGAGTCAATATGGATAAATATCAACACAACATCGTGTTCAAATAGAAATAAATTTCTACCTCATACTTGGGATCGAACGCTAGCCCCTTCTAATGAAAGACCAGGTCGAAACCAACCATGTCACGAGAGCCCATAAAAGAAATAGGAACCTGACGCTACCAGCTGTCCGAGGATTTACCTGGAGAGACATCAGTCTCTTACCAGCGAGTTTTACCCAATTTCCCAGGCCACCACGTGACACAATTGGTAGTAATTCATTCAAATTACCCCTAATGAGTCAATATGGATAAATATCAACACAACATCGTGTTCAAATAGAAATAAATTTCTACCTCATACTTGGGATCGAACGCTAGCCCCTTCTAATGAAAGGCCAGGTCGAAACCAACCATGTCACGAGAGCCCATAAAAGAAATTGGAACCTGACGCTACCAGCTGTCCGAGGATTTACCTGGCGAGACATCAGTCTCTTACCAGCGAGTTTTACCCAGTTTCCCGGGCCACCACGTGACACAATTGGTAGTAATTCATTCAAATTACCCCTAATGAGTCAATATGGATAAATATCAACACAACATCGTGTTCAAATAGAAATAAATTTCTACCTCTTACTTGGGATCGAACGCTAGCCCCTTCTAATGAAAGGCCAGGTCGAAACCAACCATGTCACGAGAGCCCATAAAAGAAATTGGAACCTGACGCTACCAGCTGTCCGAGGATTTACCTGGCGAGACATCAGTCTCTTACCAGCGAGTTTTACCCAATTTCCCGGGCCACCACGTGACACAATTGGTAGTAATTCATTCAAATTACCTCTAATGAGTCAATATGGATAAATATCAACACAACATCGTGTTCAAATAGAAATAAATTTCTACCTCATACTTGGGATCGAACGCTAGCCCCTTCTAATGAAAGGCCAGGTCGAAACCAACCATGTCACGAGAGCCCATAAAAGAAATTGGAACCTGACGCTACCAGCTGTCCAAGGATTTAACTGGCGAGACATCAGTCTCTTACCAGCGAGTTTTACCCAATTTCCCGGGCCACCTCGTGACACAATTGGTAGTAATTCATTCAAATTACCCCTAATGAGTCAATATGGATAAATATCAACACAACATCGTGTTCAAATAGAAATAAATTTCTACCCCATACTTGAGATCGAACGCTAGCCCCTTCTAATGAAAGGCCAGGTCGAAACCAACCATGTCACGAGAGCCCATAAAAGAAATTGGAACCCGACGCTACCAGCTGTCCGAGGATTTACCTGGCGAGACATCAGTCTCTTACCAGCGAGTTTTACCCAATTTCCCGGGCCACCACGTGACACAATTGGTAGTAATTCATTCAAATTACCCCTAATGAGTCAATATGGATAAATATCAACACAACATCGTGTTCAAATAGAAATAAATTTCTACCTCATACTTGGGATCGAACGCTAGCCCCTTCTAATGAAAGGCCAGGTCGAAACCAACCATGTCACGAGAGCCCATAAAAGAAATTGGAACCTGACGCTACCAGCTGTCCGAGGATTTACCTGACTAGACATCAGTCTCTTACCAGCGAGTTTTACCCAATTTCCCGGGCCACCACGTGACACAATTGGTAGTAATTCATTCAAATTACCCCTAATGAGTCAATATGGATAAATATCAACACAACATCGTGTTCAAAAAGAAATAAATTTCTACCTCATACTTGGGATCGAACGCTAGCCCCATCTAATGAAAGGCCAGGTCGAAACCAACCATGTCACGAGAGCCCATAAAAGAAATAGGAACCTGACGCTACCAGCTGTCCGAGGATTTACCTGGCGAGTCATCAGTCTCTTACC
>NC_090730.1:61591294-61603794 GCF_036898095.1 Palaemon carinicauda
ACATCATATACACTTAGACTTTGTGCGTTTGGTATAAGTGAATTAATCTATTATCAGGTAGAAGCCACGCCCATACGTTTTCTCCTAAGGGAAAAAAGGAACATGGTCAGTTTTTCTTATTTCCAGAAAGGCATGGCAATACTCGTTGACTTGATTTCCCACAAGAGCTTCATCCCAGTCTTACCTATGAAGATAACAATACAATTCTTCAATATCAAATGTAAAAGATTTTTGTATAATCTGGAGGGACAATGCATAGCATGATTAAAGAAATATCTTTGATTTTATTCCTGGGTAATGTGAATTGTAATTTTTTTTTTTACGTAAAAAAACATTATCTCGTTGATTTTTGTTACATCTATAGCTTTTAGTTTATATTTTCACTAAGTAATCGTTTAATCTACCAAATAAATCTTTTGGAAAATATAGAGAACTGCTCTTCCTCATATTCCAGTAATTCCTCTTTTTTTTTTATTCGTTTCCATTACACGGCCATACAATATTATTACGCGATTCATTTCACGAAACGTTGTGTGTTATTATCATCGTGATTTATTACCCTTTGTTACCCTAGAAACCTCTCCCCTTTTCGTACAGTCCATTTACTTTCGGTAATTGTCCTCAGTCATTCACAGTTGCTCCCACTTTGCAATTATTTCTTCATTAGGGAAATCATTACTCAAAAAATTGTAGACTTCTGGACTTTTATTTAAATTTTCTCTTTAAAACTTAACTGTTCTCGTTATACATTCTCATATTATATAATTGAGTCAGTATACGTAGACACCTTATCAATGAGCCACACTTTTTTCTTATTTCTTGGATATCTTTAAAAGTTTCGGTGCACGACTATTGCTTTTAGTTCATATTAAAATTTGAGCAGTGTTCTTCAATAATCCCAAGGCTATTTTGCAATTATGAAATAATCATAATGGTTATTATTTGTACTAAAGAAAAATGTAATTGATATATGTACAGTACTTCAAACAGCATTTACGCATGAACTCCTGAGCAAAAACTTTCCCAAACGTTAGCCTAGCCACATACCTGCCTCTGCCTCTTTTAGCAACTTTACGAGATTTTCCCATTCTCTGTATGACCTTTCTGGCCTTTCAAATCCGCAAGTATTTAAAATCAACTCATCTTAACAGTAACCAAGATTTTTCCATTAATTTCCACTTAGCAATCGGACTTCACTTTCATTTATGGATGAGAGTTGGGCCCAAATTCCGTTGAGACATTCAGACTTCTGCATCTCTTCAAATATTCAGCCGAGAATCTGTCATATATTTTATATTTTACGTCATTCAATATAGTTATACATGAGAAATATGCATGCCTATTTTCATCCATTCTTCTTTCCATCGAAATTCCTTTCTACTATTATTATTATTATTATTATTATTATTATTATTATTATTATTATTATTATTATTATTATTATTATTATTATTATTATTCAAGCTACAATCCTAGTTGGAGAAGCAAGATGCTATAAGCCCAAGGTCTCCAATAAGGAAAAATTGCCCAGTGAGGAAAGGAAATAAGGAAATAAATAAATGATGAGAGTAAATTAACAATAAATCATTCTAAAAACAGTAACAACGTCAAAACAGGTATGTCATATATAAACTATAAAAAGACTTATGTCAACCTGTTCAACATGAAAATATTTGCTGCAACTTTGAACTTTTGAAGTGCTACTGATTCAACTACCCGATTAGGAAGATCATTCCACAACTTCGTCACAGCTGATATAAAACTTTTAGAATACTGTGTAGTATTGAGCCTCATGATGGAGAAGGCCTGGCTATTAGAATTAACTGCCTGCCTAGTAATACGAACAGGATGGAATTGTCCAGGAAGATCTGAATATAAAGGACGGTCAGAGTTATGAACAATCTTATGCAACATGCATAATAAACTAATTCAACGACGGTGCCAAAGATTAATATCTAGATCATGAATAAGAAATTTAATGGAACGTAAGTTTCTGTCCAACAAATTAAGATGCGAATCAGCAGCTGAACACCAGATAGGAGAACAATACTCGAAACAAGGTAGAATGAAAGAATTAAAACACCTTTCTCGAATAGATTGATCATCGAAAATCTTGAAAGACTTTCTCAATAAGCCTATTTTTCGTCCAATTGAAGAAGATACAGGCCTAATCTGTTTCTCAAAAGTAAATTTGCTGTCGAGAATAACACCTAAAATTTTAAAAATGTCAAACTAATTTAAAAAAAAAAAAAAAAAAACATTAACAATACTGAGATCCGGATGTTGAAGAGCCACTGTCCTTGACCAACTTACAATCATACTTTGAGTGTCGTTAGGATTCAGCTTCATACCCGATAATTTGAGTCATGCACTAATTTTAGCTAAATCTCTATTAAGGGATTCACCAACCCCAGATCTATATTCAGGGGATGGAATTAATGCAAAGAGAGTAGCATCATCTGCATATGCAACAAGCTTGTCTTCTAGGCCAAAGCACATGTCATGTGTATACAATATGAAAAGTAATGGGCCAAGAACACTACCCTGTGGCACACCGGATATCACATTCCTATACTCACTATGGTGGCCATCAACAACAACCCTTTGAGAATTATTACTTAAAAAATCAATAATAATGCTAAGAAACGACCCACACACTTTTGCTGCGCTATCTACCTAGCTTCAATCCTGCCTCATAATTTCTTTTTAACCAACATTAGGTTTAAAATACCCCTTACTTATAAATGAATGGTTTTATAATTATTTGTTAAATGTCTTCACTCGGATTTACTTAATAAAATAACAAGATTAAAAAATAGTCAAAGAGAAGTAACTGACTTACATTTTAGGTCAACTTTCAAGCGGTGGAGCATTTTCCTTCATAAAAATCATCGATATTACATAAAGTTCTAATAGCATTTACGTAATCGTATACTGATATAAATCTTTATCATTCCCCAAGCTATTTCTCTCACTATCTTACATTACCGTTTGGCCGTCTTTATTACATTTGGTCACAATTTTCACATATGTCTACATTACTTTTCCCTGAATAATCACACATTTCCTTTTCACTATGACTTCTATTATGCATTCTACATCATCAATGAATCCCTAATATAATCCTTCCCTACGCACAAAATATACTCATACAATCAAATTAACTAGGAACCTGATGACACAGAATCTCACTGGGAATCAAATAGTCTCCCTGTCCTCTATATTCTTACAGAACTAACTTGTATACTTTACTCGTTCTTCAGCCAATTCCCTAAAATTTCTCTGATTTACATCAACCTTTTCCATCATCTGCATCTCGTGTATCAAATGTTCCTCATTATAAAGTTCTTCAAATCAAAGCAATGACTTGTATGTCAGGATTGATTTACTTTTTAACTCACAGCTTTTTTCATTCCTCCAGTATAACATATAGTTCTCGCATAAGCAAAAGTACAAGTTTATCCACAAATAGGCTTATTGCACCTTTCAATATATATATATATATATATATATATATATATATATATATATATATATATATATATATATATATATATATATATATATATATATATCACCCACGAAATGCATTTAATACCGAATTCTATCTTGGGAATACATATCCACTTGGAATTCATTTTATGGTAACAGCTTCTGGCCGGGTGGTGATTCGAACTACCACCTGTACGGCTAGAAACCATGCTGGCAGGGACCCTACCGACTCAGCTATCTTGATAGCTGAGTCGGTAGGGTCCCTGCCAGCATGGTTTCTAGCCGTACAGGTGGTGGTTCGAATCACCACCCGGCCAGAAGCTGTTACCATAAAATGAATTCCAAGTGGATATGTATTCCCAAGATAGAATTCGGTATTAAATGCATTTCGCGGGTGATATTTACATTAAATAAAAATCACGTGTGCTTGTAGTAAATGTTCATATATATATATATATATATATATATATATATATATATATATATATATATATATATATATATATATATATATATATATATATATATATATATATATATATATATATATATATATTTAAATATATATATATATATATATATATATATATATATATATATATATATATTTGGGATCAAGTCATGTCGTCCTGATGGAAGTTCCTAAAAGGTAGCTTCCTTGGGTATATATAACTACGGCGATATTCCCAGAGAATTTACCTTAAGGTACCCGGAATTCTAACTCCTGGAGCGAATATCCCTAATAAAAGGACCAGGGATATCGCGAAATATCAGAGGACGTATTCTTGACACGCCACATGGAAATCTGCACTTCGAACAGAGTTAACACTTCGAAGGGGTCAACTGGCAAGAAAACGAAAACGAGAAAGAAAAAGGAGAGCCGCTCGCAAGGTATCTCTCCTCTCCTGTTTCGTAAGCGTGCATTGCGCCGCTCACGGCGCCATCTGTTTTCCTTTTTGCGTAGCTCAACAACTTGGTGTTTTTTCCCTGTGTTTCTCGCAATTCTTGGATTTAATCAACTCATTATGCTTTCTCCAATTTCTTCTGCTTCTGATAAGTTGAGTATTATTTCTTTTATGTATAAATGTAAGCTCTTGGTAATTTTAAAAGTGATTGATAGTGATGTCGTTGTTACAAGAGCTGTTGCCTACCGGAGGCATCCTAGACGCTGTCGCTTGCTAGGTATGAGTTATTTAGTTAGCCAGAGCAACGTTCCCGGCTGTTTCGCTTTAATTATTTTTAGCTGTTTAGCGTTACATAGGATTTCTTTTTATGATGCTTTTAGTATTTTGTTTTGGCGAAGGATTCGCCGATTCTGGCCTACGCTAGACCTTGTAGCCTAGTCATTTGGCCCTAGTACTTTCCTGCATGATATTCAGATTTCCGAGTGTTTTAAAATTTTTATTGAAGCTTTAGGCAGTTTTATACATTTAAGATTATGTTGATTTTCTTCCAATATAGTATATGAGTGAGTTTCGGTGATTTAGGTAATGGATTCTCTTTGCGCCTAGGCTAGTTGTCTATGGGGCCTTAGTATACTTTCTCACACTCCCCGGTTTGGAGAAGGTGTGCAATCCCTTTCCCTCTGTTTAAGCCTTGGGCTTAATCCTAGTGGTTTATCTGAATTGACTTTCGATACAACTATATTATGGTGTTTCTGTTTCTTCCTGTTTCCAGTAAGTCTGGCTTCAGGGAGGGGGCGAGACATCAGAGTTCTTAGTCTGAGTCTGTTTATGTCTAGCTTGTGGTTGAGATTCCCTTGCTAGACTGACAACAGACATAGGAGGCTTAGCCTCCTTATTTCACTTTCGAAGGTTTCTGTACGAGATGATTCCTTCTTCCTGTGATCTAGCAGACTAGTCCAGTGTTGCTGTTCTCTGTGTGGAGGATAAGATCCTTTTTCTGTGAATAGCAACGACTTCCTTGCTTTGGTTCCGTGGGAGTTGGCAAGTATTGCTGGCCTCCCTCCTCGGATCTCCCCTAGGCTAAGAGGAGTTTTCTTGGCTGCGGGTGATTCATTACTAGAACAAGGTTGGCAGGACCCTCTTCTCTCTTTCCCCCTCTTTCCTTTGTAATGGCCTAGCCATTGCATTCCTGTCCGTCATTCTACATCTGTACCTAGCATAGGTTAGGATGTGGGGTTGACTTAGTCCCTTGCTGGCCGGCAGTGCGTGCTGGCCGGCAAGGGTCGTCTGCTTTGACTGCTGCCCGGACCTCCCTTGGTCTCTCATCCATGTTTGTCTGTAGAGCCAGATGGCATTGGTCAGGAAACTTGAAGTTATATTCTCCCCTTCCTTATGTGCACTCTTTCGGGTTGCCGGGTTATGAGGTAGTACAGTCTCTTATCCCGGCATCCATTCTCTTTTCTTCTAGTGTTGTACCCTAGCCGGCCGCCGGCCTGAGTGGCCGGCAGCCGGGCAGTCGGAGTTCTCTGGTTCTATTGCTGCCGGCCGGCATTGGTTGTATACCTTTGCCGGCTGGCTATTTATCACATCATTGTCTGCTGGTCACTACGATTGGTGGCCGGCAGCCGGGTGTTATCTTGTGTAGTTGCCGGCCGGCAGGCACACGCATTTGAACCAGCGTTCTGCCGCCTTATAGCTCTTAAGTAGTATACTTTAGAACTAGTTAAGATGTGTGCCAACCGACACGTGCCGGCCGGCACATTACCTTCTATACTGTAGCCAGTATTTTTCAGTATAGTATATATTGTAGGGAGAAAACTATAGTATAGTATTTGTTACAACACTGAGTTTTTCTAACACTTTTGTGTTATCTTGCACAGCCCTTTGGTGTAGCCTTACAGCTAAAGAAAGTGAGTTCTTTCTTGTCTACTATCCGGCATTTTGAAATCATCTTTTGGGTGTGAGCTACACCTGTTTCCTCTGGAAATTATTCATTGGTTGCTCTAGGATAGATTAACCATGCGATTTTATTATCTGGAAGGTTGCAGCAATTGACTGTGCGGGAAACACAAGTGTGTGTCTTTCCTTTCTGGTTTAGTTATGCTAAGCTATGTATATCCAGTGATACGTAGTTCACTTGATACTCATGGAATTTTCTTCTCTTTACAAGAGGACCATCCGAAGTGTGGAAGCGTTTTCTGCAACGTCCGCAGCAAGAACTTCAGCGGACATGATTTGTGTAGGAGGCACGCAGCATGCGCAGTCTCCAGCGGTGGTCTCCGGTATTGGGACCCGCAGGAATGTACCGTGTGCACAAACCTGATTGCTGAGGCTTTTGATTCCCCTAAGACAGCAGAGTCAAGGGACGCAGCAAGGGAGAAGCTTCGTACCTGGGTAAGGGGTTTTCAGTAGAACACTTCTGGGCCCTATCTTCCAAGTGAGAAGATGAGGGCTTACCTTTTCCCCAGGGCGTCAGCTGAGGCAGTAATTCCCCAGCCTCAAGTGGAGATACCAGTAGTTCAGATCCCTGTGGATGCTGAAGTCGCGGACGCCCTGCAGGACATCCAATTGGACGACAGGATGTCGGAGGTGTCCGAGCGTCTGGAAGATGACCTTCTGGCAGAAGACCAGGATAAAGAGTAGGCTCCAGACAATGAAGAGGAAGAGTTCGACGAGGTGTCGGCTACTCCGGTTCAGGCCCCTGAACCTATTCCCTCAACATCGTCCTCTCTCCCAGAAGAGCTGGGAAAGACCCTTTCCTCCATCGTTGGAATGATCCAACAGATGCAGAGGGCGAATAATGAGAAGGCGGCTGCAATGGAGCTGGAGATGCAGAGACTTGCAGCATCACGTGGGCCCCAGAAGAAGCTCAGCGTGAAAGACCTTCCCTTGTGCTCAGATGCTAACCCTTGGAAGTATGCTGAGCACATGCCTATGACGACCGGAAAAATCGTCATTTCGGAGAAGCTGGGCTCAGTTCCCCTTGAGGAGGTGGAATTCTGGCCCAGCAAGGGGTCGTATCCGGACTGTTATGTCCGTCTAAGGAAGGAACCAGCCTCAAAGGAAGAAACAGAGCCGAAGGAGGTCATAGTTTTGGACCACGCTAAGGCTCAAGCTTTACTATCATGCTCGATGAAAGAGAGGGGCTTCACAAACTCAAAGGTACCTGCTTTGAGTAAGAAGCACCCTTCCTTTGTGTCCTCTCCTTCTAGAGCCTTCCCCTTTATGCAGAAAGGGTTTGCGGCTGTGCTGAAAGCAGTCGAGGCAGGTAAGCCATGCCCCTCCTTGGAGGAGTGTAAACCTTTGTCTTTGGCCCAACCCATGGACCACAAGGACTGGAAGGACGTCCATCTTACCTTCTCAGTCGGGAAGTTGGAGGCTGATATTGCCGGACGTCAGTTCGGTGAGAACCTCCCCAAGCTGTCTGACTTTCTTTTGCGAAGGGAGCTTGAGACAAAAGAAAGACTGGCGGCCTCAATGTCTCATCAAACGACTCTTGAGACAATGGCAAGTGACCCCAAGGTTCATGAGATGTTCATAGTAGTGGCTAAGACACACCTAGCCACAGTGACGAAGGACCTTTACAGCTTCATCAAAGCTAGGAGGGCTTGTAGGGAGTTCGTGTTCGCCTCGGCTGCGGTGAGGCACGAGCCAAGGAAGCTAATCTTCTCCAACATATGGGGCAAAGACCTCTTCCCTAGTGAAGCGGTCAAGGAGGTTGTAGGTAAGGCCGCCACGGAGAATAGAAACCTTCTCCAGAAGTGGGGCCTATCTCTCAAGAGAAAGTCTTCCCCGGATAAGGGTCCCCAACCAAAGAGGAAGACTAAGAAGACTAGGCTACCCTCTCGGCCAGCCAAGCCATTCAGACAGCAGCAGCAACAGCATTTGCCTATGCCTACAGTGCCCCAGATGGTGGCACAAACCCCGACCACGTTCCAGTGGGTACCCCAAGCCGTGTGGACGCAGTCTCCGGCATTTAACCCAGCGTTCGAAGGGCAGTCAACTACCTTTCAAGCGAAGCCTAGAGGAGCAGCCAGAGGCTCGTCTAGATGCCCCTCAAGGGGGAGGGGATTCAGGGGTGGTCGCAGTCAGGGAGGCAAGGCCTCAGGACAGCAGTCAAAGTGAGAAGATACCGGTAGGAAGGAGACTTCAGAATTTTCGGGATCGGTGGACTTTCGATCCCTGGGCCCACAGCCTACTCAAGAATGGACTGGGTTGGAGCTGGTACAGCACTCCACCCCCCGTGCCCTCGATTTTTCCAACACTCCACCCCCGTTCTGGAGGAGTACATTCATGAACTGTTGGAGAAAAAAGTGATCCGAAGGGTAAAGTCCATCAAATTCCAAGGGAGGCTGTTTTGTATTCCCAAGAAGGACTCAGAAAAACTCAGAGTCATTCTGGACTTGTCGCCACTCAACAAGTTCATAGTGAACTGCAAGTTCAAGATGCTAACACTACAACACATAAGGACCTTACTGCCCAAGAGGGCATTTACCGTCTCCATAGATTTGTCAGACGCCTATTGGCACATTCCAATCAATCGCCATCTCTCCCCCTACCTAGGGTTCAAGCTTCATCGAAGACTCTACGCCTTCCGAGCCATGCCATTCAGGCTAAACATAGCCCCAAGGATCTTCACGAAGCTTGCGAGCGTAGCTCTCAAACAATTACGCCTAAAGGGAATCCAGGTGGTAGTCTACCTGGACGACTGGCTGGTGTGGGCAGCATCCAAGACAGAATGTTTGCAAGCTTCCCTACAGGTGATCCAGTTCCTAGAATATCTAGGCTTCAAGATCAACAGAAAAAAGTCTCGACTTTCTCCATCTCAAAAGCTCCAGTGGTTGGGAATCCACTGGGACCTAGTGTCACACTGATTCCCATCCCGGCGAAGAAGAGGAAGGAGATAGCTAGTTCTGTCAAGAGACTTCTGGATTCCGAAAGGATATCAAGACGCGAACAGGAGAGAGTGCTGGGTTCTCTCCAGTTTGCTTTGGTAACAGACCCGGTGCTAAGAGCACAGCTAAAGGATGCAACCGGAGTTTGGAGAAGTTATGCATCAAGCGCGCAAAGAGATCTGATAAGACCAGTTCCGCTTCGTCTACGTACGCTTCTCAGGCCTTGGTCCCAAGTCAGGCAACTAAAGAAGTCGGTACTTCTTCAGCCACCTCCCCCCTCGTTGACTATTCACACAGATGCCTCGAAAGAGGGGTGGGGAGGTCATTCTCATCGGAAGAAGGCCCAAGGGACTTGGTCCAATCTATTCAAGACATTTCACAAAAAACTTTCTGGAAGCTATGGCAGTACTCCTTACCTTGAAGAAAGTCTCCCCGCATCGCTCGATTCACATAAGGTTGGTGCTGGACAGCGAGGTGATTGTGAGATGCTTGAATCGACAAGGATCGAGGTCACCACCACTCAACCAGGTGATGTTGGCCATCTTTCGACTGGCGGAAAAGAAGTGGTACCTGTCGGCAGTTCACCTTCAAGGAGTCCGCAATGTGACAGCGGACGCTCTATCCAGGTTCACACCGATAGAGTCGGAATGGTCCCTAGACGCAGGATCATTCTCCTTCATCTTGAGTCAAGTTCCAGAACTGCAGATAGACCTCTCTGCGACGAAAGACAACAAGAAGTTACCCCTTTACGTGTCCCCGTACGAGGACCCCTTGGCGGAGGCAGTGGACACGATGTCCCTCAACTGGAACAGATGGTCCAGGATTTACCTGTTCCCTCCTCACAACCTTCTGATGAGGGTCCTCAACAAACTGAGATCTTTCAAGGGAGTAGCGGCAATAGTGGCTCACAAGTGGCTGAACAGCGTGTGGTTCCCTCTGGCATTGGAACTACGGCTGAAGTGTCTACCAATACCAGATCCAGTTCTGACCCAACGAGTCCAGAAGTCGACTGTCTGCGCTTCATCACAGAAAACCCGGACCCTGCAGCTCATGATTTTCTCTCCCTAGCGGTGAGAAAACGTTTTGGGATTTCGAAAGACAGTATAGACTTCCTAGAGGAATATAAGTGCAAATCTACTAGAAGGCAATATGAGTCATCTTGGAGGAAATGGGTGGCCTTTGTCAAGGCGAAGAATCCGCAAAAGATCTCGACGGACTTCTGCTTATCTTTCTTCATCCACCTCCATGGTCAAGGGTTAGCAGCTAACACAATTTCAACGTGTAAATCTGCTTTGACAAGCCCCATTTTATATGCCTTCCAGGTCGACCTCGTTAACGAGATTTTTAATAAAATTCCGAAAGCCTGTGCTAGGCTCAGACCTTCAGCACCTCCAAAGCCCATTTCATGGTCTTTAGATAAAGTTCTTCATTTCGTTTCACTGTTGAACAATGAGGAGTGTGCGTTAAAGGATTTGACCCCAAAAGTTATTTTCCTATTTGCACTCGCGTCGGGGGCCAGGGTTAGTGAAATTGTAGCCCTCTCGAGAGAGGAGGGTCGTGTTCAGTTCTTGGATGGGGGAGAACTGAACCTGTTTCCGGATCCTACATTTTCTCGCCAAGAACGAGTTACCCACCAACAGGTGGGGTCCCTGGAGAATCTGCCCTCTGAAAGAAGATGCATCTCTATGTCCAGTGGAATGCCTAAAGATCTATCTTCGTAGAACTTCAGACTTCAGGGGTGGTCAACAATTCAGGGGAGAAACATCAGGCTCAAATTTATCACTGAAACAACTTAGGGCAAAAATCACATCTTTTATTCGCAGAGCGGATCCAGACAGTACACCCGCAGGTCACGATCCGAGGAAAGTTGCCTCGTCCTTAAATTTCTTTAATTGTATGGATTTTGAACATCTTCGTTCATACACTGGCTGGAAGTCTTCCAGAGTGTTCTTTCGTCACTATGCGAAGCAAGTGGAGCAACTAAAGAGGTCTGTGGTAGCAGTGGGTTGTGTCGTTAACCCTGATGTTTAGCTCTGCAAGGAACAGTGGATTTAATTGGGACGAATAATTCCGGGGTGAGTGTGTAGTTACAATCTATTCTACAAACTAAGTGTGAGGGCACTGGGTGGCCCACGTTGACTGTTCCACTTTCAAAGGTGAACCTAGCATAAGTGCAGACATGTGTGCCGAGCATTTCCAACGCTAATGTAACTGATTAGTAATACAGACTTTTACAATTTTGATACCTAGGTATGTTAAAGGTGGCGCTAATCTTTTTCTTTCAGATAAACAAGTTTCTGTTTACTAACATGCTTATGCTTATTTATTGGTTATCCTCCTCTTATATATATATATATATATATATATATATATATATATATATATATATGATTGTTGTTTAACCTGTTTTATTTATTGTTTGTCAATAAACTAGTTCTTGTGAACCTTGCGTCTCCTTCACCTGTGTCAATTTATTTGAAATAATTTAGCATTACGTACTATGTATATTTCTCTGGGATAATTCTAATAGATTGTTCCTTTATGCAAGCATTTTTTGCATTGGTTTATACTTTTCCTTGGCAGGAGGACTCCACGCCCTAAGGGGACGGTGGCGGATATGCAAGTTTTCCTCCTACTCGGATATAAACCTTTGTCCAATCCAGTATTGAACGGAGAACTGGTCGATATTTCATATTGACTCAGTGGTTCTTTACAAACTATGCTTTACATGATATAGGGTGAGACCACTATATTGGCTTGTCTGTTATTCATACATAGGTATATGTACTCTTCGAGACTTTTCTAGAGTCTAGTAGGACTCTTCCCTGTAGGGGGCAGGAAGCACTAACTTGGTTTATGGTTAGTTGAAAAGATGTATGACGGTAACATCTTAGGTCTCTAGGTCTAGTTAGCCGGGAAATACCTTCGGGAAGTACGGCACATTTTGAGAATCCACAGATACAGTAATGCTCTGGTATACTTCCATCAGGACGACATGCCTTGAGCCCAAAAAACGGATTTTGAGCGAAGCGAAAAATCTATTTTTGGGTGAGATGGCCATGTCGTCCTGATGGACCCGCCCTTCCCTTTCTTTGAAAGGGCTGTAGGTCCCCTCCCTACATACAGTATCTGTAGCACCTCGTGTATCGCTACAAGGAATACAAATGGCGCCGTGAGCGGCGCAATGCACGCTTACGAAACGGGAGAG
>NC_090730.1:61606294-61611294 GCF_036898095.1 Palaemon carinicauda
GTGTATTTCTCGGTCACGAAAGGTGTTTAGGTAGGTAGGGAATATATGTACTTAACTAGGCTCTAAACTTTCTTATTACTTTTTCTATATTGACAAGTTATTTTGAGATGACGAAAGTGGGTGATAGTATATGAATCTTTTGTGCCTCTATACCTCTTACTAGTACTCTTCTCTCTTCCAAATTTTTTCAGTGTGGTATGTTTTCCGTCTGTGTCCTGAAAGTTCTCTTTATTATTTATATAACTGAGTAAATGAAATTAGAGTGTTTTCCAAGTAATTTTCTATTTTGTTTACATGAGCAGCTTTGCCGAGTGTTTGTTTATTTATATATATATATTGTATAATAAATTATCATTGACGTCTCCAAGGTTCTTTTTACCCTCTTTTGTTTATGATTGTTCTTGATTATTTTCTTGTTTACCAATCTGATGTTTTGGGTGTACTTCAGTAACCTGGTAAAAATAAAGCCGTAAGGCAGTTTACTTGCGGCCTCCTTAAATTAAGCAACAAGGCCTAATTGGTATTTGAAGGTCGGCCCGCCGGTAACACTGGCGACCTTGCCAGGATAAGTAAAAACATGCCGTAGAACTGGTTAATAGTGGTTTTCCAGTTCGGCATCAGAGTAAATAAGAAAAAGATTGAGACGTAACCAAAAGGGTAATTCTACACTTATTCTTTGCTTTTCTTTTCTTCATATTTTTAAGACAAGAGACTATGTCGGACAAAGGTGAAGATCCGGTAGGAGCGGTGGGTTTTGAGGTAGCAGAATTTTTAGGTAATGTTGATTGGGAAGAAGAAATAGGGGATTTAAGGAAGGTTGAGTTGCAGGAAATTGCAAAATTCATAAATATCTCTGTAGCACCAGGAACAAAGAAAGGGACTCTGTTAGTACAGTTAGTGACGGCCATTAAGAAATGGAAAGAAGAAACTGCAAGTAGTGTTGATAGGACTGAATATATTTCGGTACAGGATAGGTTAGAATTGGAAAGATTGCAAATAGAGAAAATGAAACTACAGATAGCCACGAGGGAAGAGGAAAGAATTCATGAAAAAGTAATGTTACAAGCAAAATTTAATCAGGAACAACTAAGAATAGAACGGGAAAGAGAACAGGAACAATTAAGATTACAAAGGGAAAGAGAATAGGAAAAGCATGAATTACAAGTACTCCACCTAAGGCAAGTTCCTGCCGAAAACAAATTTAACATAGGGAATGCTATTAAATTAATGCCTGTCTTTAAGGAAACAGAAGCCTTGGAGTTTTTCACTGTGTTCGAAAAACTAGCAAATAGGCTAGAATGGCCAGAAAACATGTGGACTACGCTGGTACAATGTAGGTTAATGGGTAAAGCACAGAAAATATATGCTGCCCTGAACGAAGAAATGAGTGCTGACTATTCCCAAGTGAAAAATTTGATTTTAAAAGCGTACGAGCTGGTACCTGAAGCCTACCGTCAGAAATTTCGAAATATGAAGAAGGGATGGGAGGAGACTTTCGTGGAATTTGCACGGAGGAAAAGAGTGGCTTTTCAGGAATGGTTGAAAGCCAAAGGTGTGGAAGATTTTGATGCTTTAAAAGAATTGATACTCATTGAAGAATTTTAAAATAATATTAATTTTGATCTGAAAACTCACTTAGAGGATCTTAAGTTGGATCTTTTGGATACTTTGGCTGTAGCAGCTGATTAGTTTTTCCTTTCCCACAAGGGGAACTATCGGTTCACTGATAAAGCAAAGTGGGGTACAAAAAGAAATCCAAGTGGAAAAGGTGCAAGTCAGTCACCTGGAAAGAGGACAAAGGAATCACCGGATAGAGGTGAGAAGCCAGGGTCACCAAAGAAAGGTGGAAAACTGGTGTGCTGGCATTGTGGGCAACCAGGTCACATAAAAGAGAAGTGCCGGTTGTGGTTGGATAAAGCAAAGCCAGTGGGTCTGTTGGGTCGGGATTCGACTGCAACAGATGAGTGTTTCAAAAAGTATGTCTCTGAAGGTGTAGTGAGCATCAAAGGCCAGAATAGGTCAGAGAGACGGGTAAAGCTTTTAAGGGACACGGGAGCGGCGCAATCCATAATTTTGCGTTCGATATTGCCGGAAGGACTGAGCCAGGGACAGGAGAAATTTGTGTTACTAGGGGGATTCCCGAGAACAGTAACGGCATGCCCCTTGGTAGAGTTAGTGTTAAACTCTAAATGGGTAAAAGGACCCATGAGTCTGGCAATTGTGGATGAATTACCCATAAAGGGAGTGGACGTGATAGTGGCCAACGACTGTGAGATGCGGACTCCAGGTAATTGTCCTCTGGTGCAAGGTAAGTCGGTAAAGACTGAAAAGCCTGTTTTCGTGGTCACGCGTTCGGGAGCCCAAGGCAAGTCCAGGGAGATGGACTGTATGGGGCTCGATAAATTATTTGAGAGAAATGGTTCTGAGGTAAGTGTAACTGGAAATCCCATGTTGCCTTCCGTGAAGGACGAGAATGGTAAATGGGCAATTGATACATTTGCGGCGACTCAGAAGGCGGAGTTTGAGAAAGAGAGGAGTAAGCAAGTCAGTCAGGATAATAGTCGTCCTCATTTAGAATGGAAGGACGGAGTGTTGAAAAGGATAAGTCGAGCAAAACGAGCACCTGCAGATGCATGGGAGGTGAGAGAACAGATTGTGGTACCAGTAAACTACAGACGTAAGTTATTAGAGCTAGCTCATGACAACCTTCTGTCTGGTCATCTAGGTATAAATAAAACTTTTAACAAACTTTCAGATTTGTTTTTCTGGCCACCTCTTAGAAGAGACGTAAAGAAGTTTGTGAAGACCTGCAAAGTCTGCCAGACAACGGGGAAGCCGAATCAGAAAATCCCGAAAGCACCACTGCAGCCAATTCCAGCCATTGGAGAACCCTTTGAAGAGGTAATAATTGATATAGTTGGCCCTTTGCCAAGGACCAGCAGTGGAAATCAATATATTTTGACACTGATGGATAGGACCACACGGTATCCTGAGGCAATTCCTTTAAGGAGTATACATGCTGGGAGGGTTCTTAAATCTTTGCTGGGGTTCTTTTCGAAATTTGGTTTACCCAGGGTAATTCAGTCTGATTGTGGGAGTAATTTCAAAAGTAAAGTATTTAAGCAGGGTTTGGAAGAATTAGGCATAAAGCATGTAACTTCTTCGCCTTATCACCCACAGAGCCAAGGACAACTGGAAAGATTTCACCAAACCTTGAAATCAATGCTTAGTAAGTATGTGCAGCAGGAACCCAAGAATTGGGACCAGGTAATTCCTTATTTATTATTTGCTTTCAGATCTATTCCTAGTGATGTAATGGGGTTTTCTCCATTTGAACTAACTTTTGGTCATAAAGTAAGGGGACCTTTAGAAGTAGTGAAGGATCACTGGGAGGGAGTAAAACCTCGGGTAAATTTGCTGGACTTTTTAAGGGATTCAAGGGAAAAATTGATCAATTCTTGGGATTTTGCTTTAAAAACTTTGGAGGTGAGTCAAAGAAAAATGAAAGAGCGTTATGATATGAAAACCAAAATACGAAATTTTCAGGTTGGCGAAGAGGTGTTGGTGTTGCTTCCAATTCCAGGCAATCCATTTAAAGCCAAATTCTCGGGGCCCTGGAAGATCTTAAAGAAGGTGAATGACCTAAACTATGTTGTTGAAACCCCTGACAGGAGGAAGAAGACTAAAGTATGCCATGTTAATATGCTAAAAGCCTACCAGGGCAGGGAAACCATCCGACCAGTTCTGTCTTTAGCCAAGGTGGAGAAGAAAGAAGAATTTGGGGAAACTTCCAGTATGAGTTTGCTGGGAAATTCCGCAGCTTTGGGAAATCTACCCGGGATGTTGGATCATTTAAGTGCCACCCAATCCAAGGAGGTAATGAACTTGATAACAAAGTTCACAGTTTTATTTCAGGACGTTCCAGGACTAACCAGTCTACTTATGCATGATGTAGAGGTTGGAGATGCTCGTCCCATTAAACAACATCCATATAGAGTGAATCCATCCAAAAGGGACATCATTAAGCAAGAGGTAGATTACATGCTACTTCATGATCTAATTCAAAGAAGTTTCAGCCCGTGGAGTTCTCCAGTAGTGCTAGTCAAAAACGAAGGGGGAGGACAAAGAATGTGCTTCGACTATCGTAAGGTAAATGCAGTTACTGAGTCTGATTGTTTTCCTCTGCCCAGGGTGGAAGATTGCATAAATGATGTCGGCGCTGCCAAGTACATAAGTAAGTTTGATCTTTTAAAGGGTTATTGGCAAGTTCCATTAACAGAAAGGGCTAAAGAAATATCAGCTTCTGTTACGTCGGAAGGTTTGTATTCATGCAATGTCATGCCTTTTGGTATGAAAAATGCCTCTGCCACTTTTCAGAGGTTGATGAATCAAGTGACTGATAAGTTAGAGGGGGTAGTTGTCTACATAGATGACCTTGTAGTTTACAGTAATAGTTGGGAGTCTCATTTGAAAAACATGGAATGCTTGTTCGAGAGGCTGCGTGCAGCTGGTCTGGTGATTAATTTAAAAAAGTGTGATTTTGCAAAAGCCAAAATAATCTATTTAGGTCATGAGGTGGGACATGGCAAAATTCTCCCAAAATCGGTAAATATTCAGTCAATCCTCGATTTTCAGGTACCAGAGAATCGGAGAGGTATTCGCCGATTTTTGGGGATGGTGGGTTATTATAGGCGGTTTGTATTGAACTTTGCAGATGTGGCTAATCCACTGACCAACTTGCTTAAGAAAGGTCAGCGTTTCTGCTGGACCGCAGAATGTCAGGATGCTTTTGATAAGTTGAAGTCAACCATGATTAATACTCCAATACTTAAAACTCCGAATTTTAAGGAACCTTTTTGCTTGGCTGTGGATGCTAGCGACGTGGGTGTTGGAGCGGTATTATCACAAGGTTGTGATGGTGAAGAGTATCCGGTGGCGTATTTTTCAAAGAAACTGTCTCCAGCTCAGCAAAAATATTCAACGGTTAAAAAGGAGACTTT
>NC_090730.1:61621294-61625125 GCF_036898095.1 Palaemon carinicauda
ACCCTTCCAAATTCTGTCACTAATCCGCCAAGCTTCTCTTCTGAGTCTGCAACCAGTACAGTATCATCCGCAAACAACTAATTTACCTCCCATTTATAGTCTTTCTCGTCTACCAGTTTCTATCCTCGTCCAAGCACTCGAGCATTCACCTCTCTCACCACTCCATCAACATACAAGTTAAACAACCACAGTGGCATCACATATCCCTGTCTCAGTCCCAGTCTCACAGGAAACCAATCAGTCACTTCATTTCCACAGTGGCATCACACATCCCTGTCTCAGTCCCAGTCTCACTGGAAACCAATCACTCACTTCATTTCCACCTACTCCATATAACCCCATCACATTCCACATTGCTTCCCTATCGACTCTATCATACGCTTTCTCCAGATCCATAATCACAACATACACATCCTTACCTTTTGCTAAATATTTCTCGCATATCTGCCTAACTGTAAAAATCTGATTCATACAACCCCTACCTCTCCTAAAACCACCTTGTATTTCAAAGATTGTATTCTCTGTTTTATCCTTAATCCTATTAATCAGTACTCTACCATACACTTTTCCTACTACACTCAACAAACTAATACCCTTTGAATTACAACTCTCATGCACATCTCCCTTACCCTTTTATAGTGGTACAATATGCACACAAACCTAATCTACTGGTATCATTGACAACACAAAACACATATTAAACAATCTCACCAACCTTCCTTCAACATCTCAGGACTCACACCTTCCATATTAGATGCTTTTCCTACTCTCGTTTCATCCGGTGCTCTCCTCACTTCCTCTCATGTAATCTCTCTTTCATTCTCATCTCCCATCAACGGCACCTTAACAGCTGCAACATCAATTATATCAGCCTCCCAATTATCCTCAACATTCAGTAAACTTTCAAAATACTCCACCCACATTTTCCTTGCCTTCTCTCCTTTTAACAACCTTCCATTTCCTTCTTTCACTGTCTCTTCAATTCTTGATCCAGCCTTCTTTACTCTCTTCACTTCTTTCCAAAACTTCTTCTTATTCTCTTCATATGAATGACCCAATCCCTGACCCCACCTCAGGTCAGCTGCCCTCTTTGCTTTACTTACCTTGCGCTTTACTTCCACATTTTTCTCTCTATATCTTTCATACTTCTCTACATTATTACTCTGCAGCCATTCTTCAAAAATCCTCTTTTTCTCTTCCAACTTTACCTTCACTTCTTCATTTCCCCATTCAATGCCCTCCCTCATGCTGCCTCCAACAAAATTGTCATACAAATGGTTAAATACAATAGAGTTATGATTGCTTGAAATCTTCTCACCTCAAGATGACTTTTCACAAAAATCCATTATCATCGAAACCCCTATGTGTGAGCAACATTTTTAGCGTTCATTGCCTGATTCAAATTTGTGCCTATCTAATATCGGTATGCACTAGGGTAACATTGATTAACCTGCCAATGCATCAAAATGAATAAGATACTGTTCCATATCTTTCACACATATCCCTGTCAAATTCAGATCTTATACTTACTGTAAATATCAACAAGCAAATTTCAAAATTTAGTTTGCATCTTCTTGCTCATGACAACTCATAATCAGTCGACTATTACACGTTACCATCCAAAAATTGTCGAAAACTCATGCATCAGAGAGGAATAAGAACTTACGTGAATGACCCTTCCATTGACATAGAAAGAGATGAGAGCTTCCGGACGAGAGTTGTGTGTACTGCAGTTGACTCTCAATGTATCTGGTAAGCGATACCTCTGACGGAATCCTGTTATCACTGGGATTTGTGGTTGATCTGTTGAGCATCAAAGTAAAAGAACTGTTCATGGTACTATTTAAATATTTGCACATTTTCTTAAGGAAGGATTTACACTATCTTAAAAATGACGGGTTCAGTATTGAGGGAAATCATTGTCATCTAACAGTGGGGCTCTATTGATAAAGATTAAATTTTTCAATTTTTTTTTATCCCGTAAGTAAATTTTAATACTTATTCTTCTTCAAATTCTAATTTCAACTTCAAGATAGCGTTTTCATTATCTATAACAATGAAACAATCTTCTACGTATCGAATATACATAAAAGATATATTTAAAAAAAAGGGTTATTTTAAAAGACACTATAACCTAAGTTACAAAAGAAAAATCCAGCAAATGTAAGGCCAGAGACACTTTTCATGCTTAAAAATTACCTGACGAAATATAAAATGAGGTATATTGAGAGATTGGTGACTCATGAATGCCTGTGTTCCATTTTGTATACTTGACTTAAAGGATAATAACAGTTATCTTTTAGCATTGAAGGCATATTCACCATTCTTGATTATTCCTATATACATTCTTACGAAGCTGGTCTAGGAAAGAGTAAAAATTTTATTTACGTATTTCATATGTGTATCTAAGAGGTAAATAGCCAGCTAATAAGGTAAGTTCCTCTCATGTTGGTATAAGTTTGGTATGGAAATTACTAACGACTTTCGTCGTTAATTTGATTGTATTCTTCATTCAAGTCAGTATATGTAAATTTACATCATTTTTAAGAATAAACTTTTTTTTCACGTATTTTGTTACAAAGTCATACATAATATTTTTAAGAGTGCCATATGACCGTATGAGGTATGAATGCGGGATAATGTATTTTTTTTTTTATGTTTTCATATGGTATTACGTGATGTTTCTGAGGGAATTGGTTATTCTTATATTTGCCATGTGTTTTGAAAGGTTCTCGAAAACCCCAGCGTTAGTGTTTATCTGTTTGGTAATGTTTGAGAACGGGGGTGGGCGGAGCTGTTGAGAGACAGTTGCCTTTAAAACAAGGTTCGTTCCCTGAATTCTTATCTTGTTGGTAAGCTTGCCATCGCTAAGCACCTGCCCCCAAGCCACAATAATAATCTGTTTAGAACAATCTAGAGGTTACTAAGTTTATATATATGTGCCCTTACGGATGTGTAGGGCACAAGAGAAACAGCCTGTCCTATGAAAGAGCTAAATTTCATCTGACTCTCTTAACTACATCGTGTGTGTTCTCTCCAAAGTGATAAGTTTGTGCCCAACGTATATCATGTGTAGTGTCTTAAAACGTTACTACAACTTTGCAAGATATTTTAAATTCATTATATTTTGATGAGTGCTGGCATTGTGTAAATATTTGCAACTGGCCTAGGGAGATTTATGTAAAAACGTAAAATATAAATATTTTGGCTAAACGTTGATTACTTTGTGCAAGTTAAAACTTGTTAGTTTATCAATTACTATATGTAATTTCCATAAAAGTTTAATCATTAGAGTGTTAAATGTTGACTATATTCATTTAGTATCAATATAAAATATTGGTGTAAAAATAAAGTTACAGTGAAACAAGTGGTTGTACAATTTTCATAAGAATCAATTTCAATTGTCTTAATCTAAGTTTTCCTCAGCCTTGATATTTCGAGTGATTTATTTTTTTATGTAAATTCTTTCGAAGAGTTGTAATTTTTTAAATATATTTATTTCTATTAGGAATGTATTATTTCGATCACTAGTATATATTTCATTACTCTCTAGTATCACTGTTAAACATTCAAAGTGAGAGGTTCTTTCGAATAGTTCTTAATGATAATTACACAATTTGGTCTTGATTGTACTTAAGAGACCTTTGGATATTCAGTGTGTTTATATATACCAGCCTAGGAGTGATATAATTTCCTTAGGGCTCAAGTAATTTTTTTTTCTTTTTAAGTAGAACAGATTTATGTATAAACAAATTGGTAAGTTTGGAACTCGGGTGGTTGTGTAACATGCCGCCCATAATATATATATATATATATATATATATATATATA
>NC_090730.1:61625625-61633125 GCF_036898095.1 Palaemon carinicauda
ACGAATCACAAACAGGCAAACAAACGACGTCCATCAAAACATAACATTTGCCGCAACGAAGTTGGCGAAGGTAACTAACCCATACACCTCACCTGGTATGCTAATTAAGATTATACTTCAACTATTCTTTTACTCCCTTAACTTTGTATAAAACAGGAACATTCTCTTTTTCGGTCCTTTCTTTGGGTTCTTTGCCTCAACCAAACATTTCTTACAAACTATGGTTTGTCATTTTATCGCGTTCTCTCCAGTATTTTATTTATAATTGTATTGATTCCTAATGTCCTAACTTTCTTTTATTTCTTAATTGGCGTTCCTACTTCTTTAACTGTCACTTCTCTAAGCATTCCCACTATACGTTTCATGTCTTACATAACTTAGCAAATGCGTCTGTTCAATCCTTTTATTCAACAGATCTTAAACACGCTCACTTCATCCACCCATAAATGTGTTCTTGTCCAAAGGCATCTCTCCATGCACATATTCCATTCTGAGATCCATTCTTTCATTACATTTTCTGCCTGTCTTTACTGACTTGTGAGTTAACTGTAATATATCTGTATTTTCTATTCATCTTCTTCCCTTTGTATTTTTAATTTGCCATTTTCTCTTTTTTTTTTCCACTTTATACGTGATTACCTATCAATTTTCATGAATGCCTATACCCGATCTACTCTTCCATAAAGAAGCTACCCCTCAAACAGTCTTCTTTTTTCTCTTCGATTACCGTTACATATCCTACTCTGAGTGATTTCTATATTAGTTTTCTTTTTCCATCACTTTTTAGCATAAATAATTCCTGCTGATCACATAAAATCATAATGTTTGTATAATTTTTTAAACTCGTCATTTTGCCCTTCCTTTACCCTTCAGCAAACATCCTTAACACACTCCAAAATACATCTCTATTGATTCAATCTTGAGCTCTATTTTTTCTTATTCTTGATCTCATTATGGTACTTTCAATGCACCCTCTTGATTGCATCTAGTATTTTCACTTTACTTTTGATTCAATTGAATAGTACATACTTTTTTTTTCTTCACACATACACACACACACACACGCTCACACATACACAGACACACACACTCCTACACACCCATATATATATATATATATATATATAAATTTTAAGATATTAATATATTGATGTCGTCATCTATAACATATCTTTCAGGTCAGAATCCCTCTTATTATCTGTTATTATATGTCATAGGCCATTAGAAGGCCAAATGAGTCAATATACCCCTGCTCATATTTATCAATATCTCCAATTGAACTTTTTTCTTTCGCTCTATTGAAGCAAAATTTTGTTTTTATTGTTTCTTTTAATCATGTTAATCATATCTATTAATGTAAATGGTTTATAGAAACGCTTTTAAACTTTTCTTCACATTTCCTTACTACTATTCTCCATTATTCACAATTTTATCCTTTGGTGTTTTGCATAATTTATTTATTTTTCTTTTATTTGATACAATCTATTTTATAACTAGATATACTCGCTTTTTCATACTCGTATGGTAACTTGGAAAAAAAATACATCTACACACGAGAAAAGAAATATATATGTTTTTTTCTGCTTTATACGCCTCTAGCAGAATATTTCTAGTGGAATAAATAAATGGGAATAAAAAGCAGTATGTGTTACTTATATATTCTTAAGGTGCATATAGATATATCTATATATATATTTTCCTAACCCAAAATATAACACTCGTATCACAGTCGCTGCTACATCCATAATCCTCCATTTTATGACTAATCAGCTGATTTTGCGGTAATATGTAACAAGGAAATGTGTTTGGACATACATGTTTATATATATATATATATATATATGTATGTATATATATCGAACATAATCTTTTCAAACATATATATGAACATATACGTATATTCAATATATATATATATATATATATATGTATATATATATATATATATATATATCGAACATAAACTTTTCAAACATATATATGAACATATACGTATATTCAATATATATATATATATATATATATATGATAAATTTTTGCACATTTAAACGTGTTTCTTTCATATTTCAAATTAGCCATATATATATTAATACATTAAAGTCTGGATTCTCTTAATGACCTCTGGATCAGAGCCCAGGCGGAACCGCCCAAAGACTATAATATCGGACCGGCGGGGATTTGAACCCTCGTCCAGGATATCTGTATGCCAGTGACCATACCACTCAGCCACGAAGAAAGATAAAAGTCAATGACAATTCATCTGTACATATACCTGTCAAATTCAGGTTTTCTGTACTTAGAATTGAAATCAACCCCTCTTCACCATCGTAGTTAATTGGTAGGTTTGGGACTTGGCATTCGATTAATGATAAATTTTTGCATATTTAAACGTGTTTCTTTCATATTTCAAATAAGCCATATATATTAATACATTAAAGTCTGGATTCTCTTAACAACCTTGGGATCAGAGCCCCAGGCAGAACCGCCCAAAGACTATAATATCGGACCGGCGGGGATTTGAACCCTCGTCTAGGATATCTGTATGCCAGTGACCATACCACTCAGCCACGAAGAAAGATAAAAGTCAATGACAATTCTTCTGTACATATACCTGTCAAATTCAGCTTTTCTGTACTTAGAATTGAAATCAACCCATCTTCACCATCAGAGCTAATTGGTAGGTTTGGGACTTGGCATTCGATTAATGATAATTTTTTGCACATTTAAACGTGTTCCTTTCATATTTTAAATAAGCCATATATATTAATACAATAAAGTCTGGATTCTCTTAACGACCTCTGGATCAGAGCCCCAGGCTTGGAACCGCCCAAAGACTATAATATCGGACCGGCGGGGATTTGAACCCTCGTCCAGGATATCTGTATGCTAGTGACCATACCACTCAGCCACGAAGAAAGATAAATGTCAATGACAATTATTCTGTATATACATATATATATACTTATATTATATATATATATATATATGTATATATATATATATATATATACATATATATATATATATATATATGTGTGTGTGTGTGTCTGTGTACATATATTATCATATATTATATTATATTATATCATGTATAATATATCTATATCTATATATGTATATTTATATATATATATATATATATATGTGTGTGTGTGTGTGTGTGTGTGCGCGCGCGCGCGTGTGTTTGTGTGTGTGTGCGTGTGTGTGTGTAGACTCAAGGAAAGCTCAGTTTCCTTCATTCTGTGTTCAAAGGCATCTACTTATCTATTATATTAACTTTCCAAATCTTAAGGTATTACATAACTCATTGATACCTATATTAGTATCGGTAAATAATGTATTACTACATTTTCATTATTTTTCAGTTCCTCCCTCTCGGCAATGATAGTATCCACAGCCATGGACCTCAATAAGAAAGTTCATTGTGTGTTTACACGTAAAAAATATTAAGAATTATGATATGATATAATAAATTTATATTACAGAAACAATTGAAAGTTCTAGAAATGAACAATAAAATCACCTTCCAAGGACACAAGATACATCAGCAAAAAAGAACAACATTGACAGAAGACAGTTTATGATCCATATCTACAGATGATGTGTTTTTCTAAAGTTTTGCAGTATGATATTGTGAGTAGAAATTAATTTAATTTTCGCTCAAATACCAAAATAAGGATTTAAAAAAAAAATACGTACCAGATTAATTTCCTTATGAAAATTCAAAAAAAAAAAAAAAATAATTTAGGGATTCAGGTTTTTAAAGTTTAGTCTGCCAAATACCAACAATAATTCACTAAATCTAAATAAATGATAGTTTGCATAAATATGGAATGAAATATATTAGGCTTATTTTACAGCCTAGGAATTTCCATGCCTAAACATTGCGTGGAACAGACTTTAATGCGACTAGTATTAAGGGTGTTTTTCGTTTAATACTCTATTTTACTCTAACTTGGCCTTGACTTGGAATGCAAAAATATGGAAGCTAAAGCAAAAAACTTGGTGTAAAATACATAACTTTGATTCATCCTGGTTGCCAAAACAAGAGGAACATATGAGATGATTTGGAAAACCAAAGGATTAGTTTCCCTTTCTCCTTTCTATTATTTCTTAATATGGAATCAATAACTTGAAACTGACGAACAATCGTTGTAGAAGAATCCAGCTAATATTTTGAGTAAATTATTTAAAGCAATTTTCGCGTACTGCGATCGAAACCTTTGATTATTCGTATATAAATGAAGCTTTAACTAATGTTTAGGGATACTTGCTTAGAATGTATGTCTCTAGTTTTGGCTTACATTAAGGGAATATCAAAACTAAAGAATTCCTTAAAACCTAGTACAGGTGGGCTCGAAGATGTATCACCAAAGGCCTTGGAGAATCTGAACAATTCCAATAGCTGATGCAACCAAGGCCATAGACGAGTGGCTTTCCATGTTACCTGTTTTGGAAGAAAGACACAACAGATATTTGTATTAAAAAAAAGATAAATTTTAGCTTTGATTAAGATTTTTTTTTATGTTATGGGAAACATTATTCAATCAGGAAAAGAAGGGTCCATCTATTATGATTAAATAAAATCAGACAAACTTTATTACGTATAAACAGTAATTGTATGGATGATTGAGTTGTGAATGGTGAAAATTAATGTTTGAATGACAACGTATAGCTATTATCGGAATATTCTAAATATATTTTCGCTTTCAAGGGCGTAATAATGGCTGTATGTTATTAAATTTCTTATTTTATATAATAAAAATTAGGTTCAGATAAAAACACACAAAAAAAAGAAATGATTCTTAAAAAGCCATTATTAATGACAAAGAAAAACACGAAATCATTTTAAAATCTCTCTCTCTCTCTCTCTCTCTCTCTCTCTCCTCTCTCTCTCTCTCTCAGTATGGAATTGTCCATTTTACCTTTGCTAGAAGACGGGAAAAAAGACGTGCGATACACTTCTGCGGTTTCTGACTGTTCGGTGTTGATGTCGAATCCTTTGACCTGAGCGCGGCAAGTGAGTGTCAGCGAAGGAACGTATTTCTCCGATAATGGAAGAGTCAGCTGACTGCTGGAGGTGAATGTGTCAAGGTATTCGTTCTTGACCACGCCCATGTTCATCACACGACCAGAATCTTGCTGGGGATATCAAAATGGAGAAAATCATTGGGAGGCAATCATGCCTTAAAACTAAACGAAACACAATATTTAATGGAGATTTCCTTCAGAGGACATACATTCGAAGGAGTGGATTGAAAGACCCTTCCACCTTACATATATCATTGACATTATAACATTTCATATAGATTAGTTGAAATTTTAATAGCCAAAGCTCATAACGCAATGTTTGTTGTGTTATATGCCTTTTGTTCAGTCGGATATGGGGCATTATTGCAAAAGTTCCGGGACAGCCTAAGCCACCAATTCCCTTGCAGAGATTAACCATTCATGAAAATGCAAATAGATGATCATATGGCCTTTGAGTTAATTGAAAAATGCTTTTATAAGTACACGAGGATAATACACACAAACACACACACACACACACACATATATATATATATATATATATACATATAAATATATAGCTATATACACACACAGACACACACACACACACACATATATATATATATATATATATACATATAATAATAGTAATAATAATAATAATAATAATAATAATAATAATAATAATAATAATAATAATAATAATAATAATAATAATAATAACCACAATGACATATATTCCCGAATTCTACCTTGGAAATATATATCTACTTGAATTTATTTATGGTAATAGCTTCTGGCTAGGCGAAGATTTGAACTCATGCCCCTCAGCTAAAACCATGCCTGTCAGAACCCTACCAACTGAGCTATCAAGAGAGACAGCTCAGTTGGTAGAGTCCTGTCAGCCATGGTTACAGCTGAGTAGCAAGAGTTTGAGTCTCTGGCTAGCCAAAAGCTATTACCCTAAATAGATTCCAGTGGATATATATACCCAAGGTAATTTCAGTATTAAATATCTTTGTGGTTGATATTTACATTGATTAAAATCACGAGTGTTAGTGCTATATATATATATATATATATATATATAGTATCTGATAACCTTACCACATCGATAAAAATATTAAAAGGTACATAATGATGAAAATGAAGCAAAGATTTATTACTTTTTACCAACATTCTATGAATTATATCTATATTCATTAGAATCGAATTTTCTCTACCAATTATTGAATACAATTATATACCTATTTTCTTATAGTATTATAATTCAAGCATCATGGGTGTTTATATCAACAGCAAAAAACATTTCCAAAAAGGAAAATAAGATTAGAGGGACATCAAATACAGCTAGACTTTGTGCGTTTGGTATTAGGTGAATTAATCTATTATCAGGTAGAAGCCACGCCCATACGTTTTCTCCTAAGGGAAAAAAGGAACATGGTCAGTTTTTCTTATTTCCAGAAAGACATGACAATACTCGTTGACTTGATTTCCAACAAGAGCTTCATCCCAGTCTTACCTATGAAGATAACAATACGATTCTTCAATATCAAAAGTAAAAGATTTTTGTATAATCTGGAGGGACAATGCATAGCATGATTAAAGAAATATCTTTGATTTTATTCCTGGGTAATGTGAATTGTAAAGTTTTTTTTTTTTTTTTACGTAAAAAGAAACATTATCTCGTTGATTTTTGTTACATCTATAGCTTTTAGTTTATATTTTCACTAAGTAATCGTTTAATCTATCAAATAAATCTTTTGGAAAATATAGAGAACTGCTCTTCCTCATATTCCAGTAATTCCTCTTTTTTTTTTTTTATTCGTTTCCATTACATGGCCATACAATATTATTACGCGATTTATTTCACGAAACGTTGTGCGTTATTATCATCGTGATTTATTACCCTTTGTTAACCTAGAAACCCCTCCCCTTTTCGTACAGTCCATTTACTTTCGGTAATTGACCTCAGTCATTCACAGTTGCTTCCACTTTGCAATTATTTCTTCATTAGGGAAATCATTACTCAAAAAATTGTAGACTTCTGGACTTTTATTTAAATTTTCTCTTTAAATCTTAACTGTTCTCGTTATACATTCTCATATTATATAATTGAGTCAGTATATGTAGACAGCTTATCAATGAGCCACACTTTTTTTTTATTTCTTGGATATCTTTTTAAAGTTTCAGTGCAAGACTATTGCTTTTAGTTCATATTAAAATTTTAGCAGTGTTCTTCAATAACCCCAAGGCTATTTTACAATTATGAAATAATCATAATGGTTATTATTTGCACTAAAGAAAAATGTAATTGATATATGTACAGTACTTCAAATAGCATTTACGCATGAACTCCTGAGCAAAAACTTTCCTAAACGTTAGCCAAGCCACATACCTGCCTCTGTCTCTTTTAGCAACTTTACGAAATTTTCCCATTCTCTGTATGACCTTTCTGGCCTTTCAAATCCGCAAGTATTTAAAATC
>NC_090730.1:61638125-61640625 GCF_036898095.1 Palaemon carinicauda
TCCTCGTCCAAGCACTCGAGCATTCACCTCTCTCACCACTCCATCAACATACAAGTTAAACAACCACAGTGGCATCACACATCCCTGTCTCAGTCCCAGTCTCACCGGAAACCAATCACTCACTTCATTTCCTATCCTAACAAATGCTTTACTACATTTGTAGAAACTTTTCAATGCTTGCAACAGCCTTCCACCTTCTCCATATAACCTCATCACATTCCACATTGCTTCCTTATCGACTCTATCATACGCTTTCTCCAGATCCATAATCACAAACATACACATCCTTACCTTTTGCTAAATATTTCTCGCATATCTGCCTAACTGTAAAAATCTGATTCATACAACCCCTACCTCTCCTAAAACCACCTTCTACTTCAAAGATTGCATTCTCTGTTTTATCCTTAATCCTATTATTATTATTATTATTATTACTTACTAAGCTACAACACTAGTTGGAAAAGCAGTATGCTATAAGCCCAGAGGCTCCAACAGGGAAAATAGCTCAGTGCGGAAAGGAAAAAAGGAAAATAAAATATTCTAAGAAGAGTAACAACAATAAATATCTCCTATATAAACTATAAAAACTTTAACAAAACAAGAGGAAGAGAAATAAGATAGGAGAGTGTGCTCGAGTGTACCCTCAAGCAAGAGAACTCTAACCCAAGACAGTGAAAGGCCATGGTACAGAGGCTATGGCACTACCCAAGTCTAGAGAACAGTGGTTTGATTTTGGAGTGTCCTTCTCCTAGAAGAGCTGCTTACCATAGCTAAAGAGTCTCTTCTACCCTTACCAAGAGGAAAGTGGCACTGAACAATTACAGTGCAATAACCCCTTGGGTGATGAAGAATTGTTTGGTAATCTGTGTTGTCAGGTGTATGAGGATAGAGGAGAATATGTAAAGAATATGCCAGACTATTCAGTGTGTATGTAGGCAAAGGGAAAATGAACCGTAACCAGAGAGGAGGATCCAATGTAGTACTGTCTGGCCAGTCAAAAGACCCCATAACTCTCTAGCGGTAGTATCTCAACGGGTGGCTGGTGCCCTGGCCAACCTACTACCAAGAAATTAATCAGTACTCTACCATACACTTTTCCAACTACACTCAACAAACTAATACCCTTTGAATTTCAACTCTCATGCACATCTCCCTTACTTTTGTATAGTGGTACAATACGCACAAAAAACCTAATCTACTGGTATCATTGACAACACAAAACACATATTAAACAATCTCACCAACCTTCCTTCAACATCTCAGGACTCACACCTTCCATATCAGATGCTTTTCCTACTCTAGTTTCATCTGGTGCTCTCCTCACTTCCTCCCATGTAATCTCTCTCTCATTCTCATCTCCCATCAACGGCACCTTAACAGCTGCAACATCAATTATATCTGCCTCCCAATTATCCTCAACATTCAGTAAACTTTCAAAATACTCCACCTACATTTTCCTTGCCTTCTCTCCTTCTAACAACCTTCCATTTCCATCTTTCACTGTCTCTTCAATTCTTGATCCAGCCTTCTTTACTCTCTTCAATTCTTTCCAAAACTTCTTCTTATTCTCTTCATATGAATGACCCAATCCCTGACCCTACCTCAGGTCAGCTGCTCTCTTTGCTTTACTTACCTTGCGCTTTACTTCCACATTTTTCTCTTTATATCTTTCAGACTTCTCTACACTATTACTCTGCAGCCATTCTTCAAAAACCTTCTTTTTCTCTTCCAACTTTACCTTCACTCCTTCATTTCCCCATTCAATGCCCTACCTCATGCTGCCTCCAACAAAATTGTCATACAAATGGTGAAATACAATAGAGTTATGATTGCTTGAAATCCTCTCACCTCAAGATGACTTTTCACAAAAAAACCCATTATCATCGAAACCCCTATGTGTGATTAACATGTTTAGCGTTCATTGCCTGATTCAAATTTTTGCCTATCTAATATTGGTATGCACTAGGGTAACATTGATTAATCTGTCAATGCATCAAAATGAATAAGATACTGTTCCATATCTTTTACACATATCCCTGTCAAATTCAGATCTTATACTTACTGTCAATAGCAACAAGCAAATTTCAAAATTTAGTTTGCATCTTCTTGCTCATGACTACTCATAATCAGTCGAATATTACACGTTACCATCTAAAAATTGTCGAAGACTCACGCATCAGAGAGGAATAAGAACTTACGTGAATGACCTTTCCATTGACATAGAAAGAGATGAGAGCTTCCGGACGAGAGTTGTGTGTAGTGCAGTTGACTCTCAATGTATCTGGTAAGCGATACCTCTGACTGAATCCTGTTATCACTGGGATTTGTGGTTGATCTGTTGAGCATCAAAGTAAAAGAACTGTTCATGGTACTATTCAAATATTTGCACATTTTCTTAAGGAAGGATTTACACTATCTTAAAAATGACGGGTTCAGTATTGAGGGAAATCATTGTCATCTAACAGTGGGGCTCTATTGATAAGGATTAAATTTTTAATTT
>NC_090730.1:61645323-61652823 GCF_036898095.1 Palaemon carinicauda
TGAACAGAGATTCGTCTCGTAGGAGGGAGATTGACGAGATACGAATTCGGGAAAGAAAAAGGGGAGCCGCTCCCAAGGCTTCCCTATCCCCCGATTCGTATGCGTGCCTGGCGCCAATCCTGGCGCCATCTGTATTCCTTGTAGCGTACACGAGGTACTACAGATACTGTATGTAGGGAGGGGTCCTACAGCCCTTTCTAGAAAGGCAAGGGCGGGGTCCATCAGGACGACATGGCTATCTCACCCAAAAATAGATTTTTCGCTTCGCTCAAAATCCGTTTTTTGGCTCAAGCCATGTCGTCCTGATGGAAGTGTACCAGAGCATTACTGTATCTGTGGATTCTCAGAACGTGCCGTACCTCCCCGGAGGTAATTTTTTCCCGGTCGACTAGACCTAGAGACCTAAGATGTTACCGTTATACATCTTTTCAACTAACTATAAACTATGTTAGAGCTTCCTGCCCCCCTACAGGGAAGAGTCCTACTAGACTCTGGAAAAGTCTCGAAGAGTACATATATCTATGTACGAATACCAGGCAAGCTAATATAGTGGTCTCGCCCTATATTAAGTAAAGCATAGTTTGTAAAGGACCACTGCGTCAATATGAAATATCGACCAGTTTTCCGCACAATACTTGTATTGGACAAAGGTTTTATATCCGCATAGGAGGAAAACCAATGCAACATAGCTTGCATAAAGGAACAATTCTATAGAATTATCCCAGATAAGGTACATAGAATGAATGCTCAATTATACCAGTAAATTGACACAGGTGAAGGAGACGCAAGGTTCTCAAGAACCAGATTATTGACAGGCAATAAATAGACAGGTTAACCACAATTATATATATATATATATATATATATATATATATATATATATATATATATATATATATATATATATATATATATATAATATATATATATATATATATATATATATAGAAGAGGATAACCCAAAACTTTAAGCATAAGTATGATAGTAAACAGGGCTTGTTTGTCTGAAAGAAAAACATTAGATGCCACTTTTAAGATACGAGGTATCAAAGTCATAAAAGCCTGTATTACAAATCAATGACATGAGCGTTAGAAACGCTCGGCACACATGTCTGCACTTATGCTAGGTTCACCTTCGGAAATGGAACAGTCTGGATGGGCAACACAGTGCCCTCACTTAGTTTGTAGTACAGTATGTAACTACACACTCACCCTGGAATTAATCGTCCCAATTAAGACCACTGTTCCTCGCAGAGTTAAACAGTAGGGGTTAACACCGCGACCCCACTGCTACCACAGATCTCTTTTAGTTCCTCTACTTGCTTCGCATAGTGGCGAAAGAAACACTCTGGAAGACTTCCAGCCAGTGTAATGAACGGAGATGTTCAAAATCCATGCAATTAAAGAAATTTAAGAATGAGGCAACTTTCCTCGGATCGTGACCTGCGGGTGTATTGTCAGGATCCGCTCTGCGAATAAAATATGTGATTTTTGCTCTGAGTTGATTCAGAGATAAATTTGAGCCTGATGTTTCTCCCCTGAATAGTTGACCACCCTTGAAGTCTGAAGTTCTATGAAGATAGACCTTTAGGCATTCTACTGGACATAGAGATGCATCTTCTTTCAGAGGGCAGATTCTCCAGGGACCCCACCTGTTGGTGGGTAACTCATTCTTGGCGAGAAACGTAGGATCCGGAAACAGGTTCAGTTCTTCCCCATCCAGGAACTGAACACGACCTGCCTCTCTCGAGAGGCTACAATTTCACTAACCCTGGCCCCGGACGCGAGTGCAAATTAGGAAAATAACTTTTTGTGTCAAATCCTTTAACGCACATTCTTCATTGCTCAACAGAGAAGCGAAATGAAGAACTTGTCTAAAGACCATGAAATGGGCTTTGGAGGTGCTGAAGGTCTGAGCCTAGCACAGGCTTTCGGGACTTTATTAAAGATCTCGTTACCTAGGTCGACCTGGAAGGCATATAGAATGGGTCTTGTCAAAGCAGACTTACACGCTGAAATCGTGTTCGCTGCCAACCCTTGACCATGGAGGTGGGGAAAAAAGATAAGCAGAAGACTGTCAAGATCTCCTGCGGAATCTTCGCCTTGACAAAAGGCACCCATTTTCTCCAAGATGACTCATATTGCCTTCTAGTAGATTTGCATTTATATTCCTCAATGAAGTCTATACTGGCTTTCAAAATCCCGAAACGCTTTCTCACCGCTCAGGGAGAGAAAATCATGAACTGCAGGGTCCGGGTTTTCTGTAATGAAGCGCAGACAGTTGACTTCTGGACTCGCTGGATCAGAACTGGATCTGGTAGTGGTACAAACTTCAGCTACAGTTCCAATGCCAGGAGGAACCACACGCTGTTCGGCCACTTGTGGGCCCACTATTGCCGCTACCCTTTGAAGGATCTCAGTTTGTTGAGGGACCCTCAACAGAAGGTTGTGAGGAGGGAACAGATAAATCTTGGACCATCTGTTCCAGTCGAGGGACATCGCGTCCACTGCTTCCGCTAAGGGGTCCTCGTACGGGGCACGTACAGGGGCAACTTCTTGTTGTCTTTCATCGCAAAGAGGTCTATCTGCAGTTCTGGGACTGATTCAGAATGAAGGAGAATGATCCTGCGTCTAAGGACCATTCCGACTCTATCGGTGTGAACCTGGATAGAGCGTCCGCTGTCACATTGCGGACTCCTTGAAGGTGAACTGCCGACAGGTACCACTTCTTCTTTTCCGCCAATCGGAAGACGGCCAACATCACCTGGTTGAGAGGTGGTGACCTCGATCCTTGTCAATTCAAGTATCTTACAACTACCTCGCTGTCTATTACCACTTTATGTGGAACGAATGACGCGGGGAGACTTTCTTTAAGGTAAGGAGCTTTGCCCTAGCTTCTAGAAAGTTTTATGAGAAGGTCTTGAATAGCCTGGACCAAGTCCCCTGGACTTTTTTCCGATGAGAGTGACCTCCCCATCCCTCCTTTGAGGCGTCTGAGTGAATCGTCACCGACGGGGGAGGTGGCTGAAGAAGAACCTGACTTCTTTAGATGTCTGGCTTGGGACCAAGGCCTGAGAAGAGTACTTAGCCGAAGCGGCTGGTCTTCTCAGATCTCTTCACGCGTTTGATGCATAACTTCTCCAAACTCCGATTGCATCCTTTAGCTGTGCTCTTAGCACTGGGTCTGTCACCGAAGCAAACTGGAGAGAGCGCAGTACTCTCTCCTGCTCGTGTCTTGATATCCTTTCGGAATCTTGAAGTCTCTTGACAGAACCCGCTATCTCCTTCCTTTTCTTCGCTGGGGTGGAGAAACGATGTGACAAAAGGTCCCAGTGGATCTTAGCCACTGGAACTTTTGAGATGGAGAAAGTCGAGACTTTTTCTGTTGATCTTGAAGCCTAGGTACTCTAGGAACTGGATCACTGACTGGAAGCTTGCAAGCATTCTGTCTCGGATGCTGCCCACACCAACCAGTCGTCCCAGGTAGGCTACTACCTGAATTCCCTTTAGGCGAAATTGTTTGAGAGCTACGCTCGCAAGCTTCGTAAAAATCCTTGGGGCTATGTTTAGCCCGAATGGCATGGCTCCGAAGGCGTATAGTCTTCGCTGTAGCCTGAACCCTAGGTAGGGGGAGAGTCGATGGCTAATTGGAATGTGCCAGTAGGCATCTGACAAGTCTATAGAGACAGAATATGCCTCTTGGCAGTAAGGTCCTTATGTGTTGCAGTGTTAGCATTTTGAATTGCAATTCACTATGAACTTGTTAAGTGGCGACAAGTCCAGAATGACCCTGAGCTTTTCCGAGTCTTTCTTGGGAACACAAAACAGCCTCCCTTAGAAATTGATGGGCTTCACCCTTTTTCTCCAACCGTTCTTGAACGTACTCCTCCATAACGGGGGTGGAGTGTTGGAAAAACCGAAGGTACGGGGGTGGAGTGCTGTACCAGCTCCCGCCCAATCCATTCTTGAGTAGGCTGTGGGCCCAGGGATCGAAGGTCCACCGATCCCGAAATTTCAGAAGTCTCCCTCCTACCGGTATCACCTCACTTGGACTGCCGTCCTGAGGTCTTGCCTTCCTGACCACGACCACCCCTGAATCCCCTTCCCCTTGAGGGACGTCTAGACGAGCCTCTGGCTGCTCCTCTAGGCTTTGCTCGGAAGGAAGTAGACTGCCCTTCGAACGCTGGGGTGAATGCCGTGGACTGTGTCGACACGGCCTGGGGTACCCACTGAAAGGTGGTCGGGGTTTGTGCCACGATCTGGGGCACTGGGGGCAATGGCAATTGCAGTTGCTGTTGCTGTCTAAGAGGCTTGGCTGGCCGAGACGGTAGCCTAGTCCTCATAGTCTTCCTCTTTGGTTGAGGACCCTCATCCGGGGAAGACTTTCTTTTGATAGCCAGGTCCCACTTCTGGAGAAGGTTTCTATTCTCCAAGGTGGCTTTATCAAAAACTTCTTTGACCAAGTCGGTAGGGAAAAAGGTCTTTTCCCCAAATGTTGGAGGAGATTAGTTTCTTTAGCTCGTGCCTCACCGTAGCCGAGGTAAATACGACTCCCTACAAGCTCTCCTTGCCTTGACGAAGCCATAAAGGTCCTTCGTCACTGTGGCCAGATGAGGCTTGGCCACTACCATGAACATTTCATGGACCTTGGGGTCACTTGCCATCGTCTCGAGAGTAGTCTGAAGAGACATTGAGGCAGTCAGTCTTTCTTTTGTATCGAACTCACTTCGCAAAAGAAAGTCAGACAGCTTAGGGAGGTCCTTGCCGAACTGACGTCCGGCAATATCAGCCTCCAACTTTCCCACTTAGAACGTAAGATGGACGTCCTTCCAATCTTTGTGGTCCATAGGCAGGGCCAGCGACAAGGGTTTACACTCCTCTAGGGAGGGGCAAGACTTGCCGGCCTCGATTGCTTTTAGTACAGCCAGAAACCGTTTCTGTAAAAGGGGGAAGGCTCTAGTAGGCGAGGACACAAAGGAAGGGAGCTTCCTATTCAATGCAGCTACCTTTGAGTTAGAGAAGCCCCTCTCTTTCATCGAAGATGAAAGTAGAGCTTGAGCCTTAGCATGGTCATCACTATGACCTCCTTCGGCTCTGCCTCCTCCTTTGAAGCTGGTTCCTTCCTCAGCCGGACATAACAGTCCGGATATGGTGCCTTGCTGGGCCAGAATTCCACCCTCCAGGGGAACTGAGCCCAGCATATCCGAGATGACGATCTTTCCAGTCGTCATCGACATGTGCTCAGCATACCTCCATGGGTTAGCATCCGAGCACAAAGGAAGGTCTTTCACATTGAGCTTTTTCTGGGGCCCATGTGATTCTGCAAGGCACTGCATTCGCAGTTCCATTGCAGCCGCCTTCTCCTGATTCTCCTTCTGCATTTGTTGGATCATTCCAACAATAGAAGAGAGGGGCCTGTCCAGCTCTACTGGGAGACCGGCCGATGTAGAGGGACTTGAACTTCATCCTGGGCTTCTGCAAGGAGGTCTTCCTCCTGACACCCGTCCACATCAGATATCCTGTCATTTAGCTGGATGTCTTGCATCGCGACCGCGACTTCAGCATCCACCTGGATCTGAACTTAGGGGATCTCCTCTTGAGGCTGGGGAATCACTGCATCAGCTGATGCCTTAGGGAAAAGATACGCCCTCATCTTCTCACTTGGAAGATAAGGGCCAGAAGTGTACTTTTGGAAGCCCCTTACCCTGGTACGAAGCTTCTTCCTAGCTATTTAAATGTCTCATTAATCAGGTTAGTGCACACAGTACATACCTGAGGGTCCCAATACCGGAGATCATCCTTGGAGACAGCGTATGCTGCGTGTCTCCTACAAAACTCATGTCCGCAGAGGTTCTTGCTGCTGACATTGCAGAAAGCACTTCCCCACTTCGGAGTGTCCTTCTGTAAAGAGAAGAAATTTCCATGAGTATCAAGTGAACTATGTATCACTGGATATGCCATAGTATAGCATAACAATTCAGAAATTAAAGACACACACTTGTGTTTCCCTCACAACCCCATTGCTGCAGCCTTCCAGATAATAAAATCAAAATGGTTTATCTCTACTAGAGTAACCAGTGCAAAGTTTCCAGAGGAAACAGGTGGAGCTCACACCTAGGCAATGATTTTAAAATCCGGGATAATAGACAGGGAAGAACTCTGCTTCTTGTCTGAAGGCAACAGCAAAGGGCCGTGCAAGAAAACACAATAGTGTTAGAAGATACAGTGCTGTACCTAAACTTTTACTATAGTTTTCTTCTTACTGTATATGCTATACAGAAGAATACTAGTACAGTATAGGAGGATGTGTGCCGGCCTGCCTTTGCCGGCCGGCACACACCACAATTAGCTTTAAAGTATACTACTTAACAGCTATAGGGCGGCAGCCCTCTGGTTCAAATGCCTGTGCTGGCGGCAGCAGCTGCCGGCCAGCAACAGCCAGTGTTGGCCGGCAATGATTGCCGGCCAGCAACTACACAAGGTAGTACCCAGCTGCCGGCCACCACTCTTGGTGACCGGCAGACAAGGGACTGACATAAGCCGGCCGGCAAAGGTACAAGACCGATGCCAGCCTGGCAGCAAAATAACCAGAAGACTACACCTGCCCGGCTGCCGGCCTCATAGGCCGGCAGCCGGGACAGGTACAGCACTAGAAGAAAATAGAATGGATGCCGGGATAAGAGTGTACACAACCCCCCAAGCCCGGCAACCGAAAGAGTGCATATAAGGAAGGGGAGAAACTTAATTCAGGCTTCCTTGATCAATGCCGTCCGGCTCTGCCGGCAGGCCATGGATGAGGGACCAAGAGAGGTCCGGGCAGCACTCGAAAACATAAGACCCTTGCCGTCCAGCATCTCTGCCGGCCGGCAATGGGGCTTAGTCAATTCTACATCCCAACCTATACTAGGTCCAGAAGTAGAATGACATACAGTACAGTAATACCCCTGCCGGCCAGCTCTGCCGGCCGGCAAGGTACAGTACAGTAATGGCTAGGCCATTACGGAGATAGAGGGGAAAGGGACAAGAGGGTCCTGCCAACCTTGCTTTAGTGACAGATCACCCGCAGCCAAGAACTTTGTCTTAGCCTAAGGGAGATCTAAGGGAAAGGGCCAGCACAGTAGTATAATACCTGCAGCTTCCAGAGCACCAAAGCAAGGAAGGCGTTGCTACTCCCAAGGGAAGATTTTATCCTCCCCGAGAACAGCAACAGGACTTAGTCTGGTCGATCACACAAGAAGGAATCATAACTACAGAAACCTTCGATAGTGACCTAAGGGAGCTAAGCTCCCTTTGTAAGTGTTAGGTCAGCGAGGGAGACTCTGCCCCGAGCCAGACAACACGGACTCAGACTAAAAACTCTGTTGTTCTGTCCCTCTTTGAACCAGACTCTGCTGGAACAGGAAGGTACAGTAACACCCTAGTATAGTTTTATCGAAAATAAATTCGGAAAAAACCACTTAGGGATAAGCCCAAGGCTTAAACAGAGGGAAAGGGATTGCA
>NC_090730.1:61670323-61685323 GCF_036898095.1 Palaemon carinicauda
TTATTATTATTATTATTATTATTATTATTATTATTATTATTATTATTATTATTATTATTATTATTATTATTATTATTATTATTATTATTATTATTATTATTATTCGCTAATTTACAACCTTATTTTGAAATGCAAGGTGATGTGATCTCAACGGCTCCAACAGGAAAAAATAGTTCTACGAGGAATGGGAAAATGGAAATAAATAAACTATATAAGAAGTAATGAGCAATTATAATAAAATATTAAAAAAAAATAATAACAACATAAAAACATATAATTCATTTAAAAGCTACAAAAAGACTTGAATCAGCCTGTTCAACATAGAAAAATTTCTATTAGTTTGAAATTTTGAAGTTTTACTGATTCAGCTACCCGATTAGGCAGATCATTCCACAACTAAGTCAAAGCTGGAATAAAACTTATAGAATACTGTTTAGTATTGACCCTCATGATGGAGAAGGCCTGACTATTAGAATTAAATGCATGCCTAGTATTACTAATGGGATGGAACTATCCGTGAAAATCTGAATCCAAAGGATTATCAGAATTATAAAAAAATCTTATATAACTTGTAATGAACTAATTGAACGACAGTACCAGGGATTAATATCTATACAATGAATAAGAGATTTAATAGACCGTAAGTTTCTGTCCAATAAATTAAAAAGAGAATCAGCAGCTGAAGAACACACGTGCGGAATAATAATCGAAACATTCCTATATTCACTGTGGTGACCATAAACAACCACTTTCTACGATCTTCTAATTGAAAATTTAATAATTCTACTAAAAAATTACCCACCAATTTCCAACTGTTTGATTTGGAAAAATGGGCCTCAGGATTAACGCAGTCAAAGGCAGCATTAAAATCAAGGCCAACCCTACGAACATCCTGACCACAATCAGGGGACATCTGGCCAGCATTGGCAATTATATGAAGGGCATCACATGCTCCAAGGCCTGTACGAAAACAAAATTGCAAACTAGGGAATAGATGATTACCTGCAGCAAACCTACCAAGACGTTTTGCCAAAAGACTTTCAAAAACTTTAGATAATAAGGGAGCTATAGAAATTGGGTGGTAATCTGTTGAACTTGAAGTATCACAAAACATATTTACATGATGAAATTACTACCAATTCTCCAACAAATGCTAAAAGCTCCTCTTCTGGATAACTTGCACAAAAATAACAATTAACTTTAGAGCTAAGAAATATGCAGTCTTCATGAAAAGAAATTTGAAAAATATAATTTGGGTCCTCATCTCCCAAGGCATCAAGGTCCATCAAGACCGCTATAATTTTACAAGATCGAAAAGCTAAACCAGTTAGTTTAGCCTCAGGAAAACAGGAATCCGGAAGTTCGAGTCTCTCATTACACTGCATACTGTCAAACACAGCCGAAAGAGTTACCTTTTCCTTTGGACAGTGAGTGACAGAAACATCTGGTTTAAGTAAAAGAGGAACTGTTATATCCACACGAAAAAGTTGTCTCCTTGAGATTTCATATAAGTCTTACATGAGTGAGATACATCAGACACAGTCTGATCAGTCTTCACTACTAATGAAATCAAGGCATGATCAGATGTCCCAACTTGAGAACCAGTTTCACTTGTTATAACACCAGGGGATTTGGTGTATACGAGGTCCAAACAGTTACCAGACCTGCGAGTAGCTTCACTTATCATTTGCTCACAGCCTGATTTAGAGGTAAAGTCTTAAGCTCTAAATTCATTGCGATCGGTAGGAGAAACAGAATTTAACCGGTCCCTCTGGTGAGCATTGAAATGACCAACAAAGACAAAAGAGGCCTTTCTATCACCTTTTATCTTAGCCATAATGGTAAGACAACAATCGAAAATAGAATTCCAGTAGATCGAACACAAATGGAAATTGCTAAGTCTGCTGCAAACTTTTATTACCTGAATCTCATGGCATCCCCATTCATAGCAGGACTTATGAGAAGCAGGGTACTCAGTCCTAATATAAAGCACCATTCCCCTGGCCCTAGGAATGCCATCTCATTTTAGAATTATTGACTTCTTAAAACCAGTTATAAGGAGCTCAGATGAGTGCTCCATATTAGAACGCAACTGTTTGGTATTGAATATTTCCATGAAGACCACGAATATTGCAATACAGTACATGGCATTGATGAAATCTAGGACGAGCTGGTCGCGGATCATGATCAATTTCTCCAGACAGCATAAGAATTAATGGTAATAAAAAATATACATCATACTTAAAAACTAAATCAACAAGAATGATAAAAAAGTATATATATACAGAAATGTAAATAAAGTAATTGATCAAACACATAGACTATAGAAGCAAAGGAAAGACAACCTCGATAAACCACCAGGCATCTTTGGCCCTTCTATTAAGCTTGCCCAACACACCATTTAAAAAAAATGAGGAGGAAGAAAAATATGACAGAAGAATATGCCCGAGTGTACCTTCAAGCAAGAGAACTCTAACTTAATACAGTGGAAGATCATGGTACAGAGGCTAATGTGTTGGTGTGGTACTGTTATAAACACACATTAGAGTTCTATCTCTTATTTCTTCAATGTGATATATATAATTGTAAAACATGTAGGTTACTTCTTCTGAATAAGTCTATGTAAGTTAGCTTTTAAACAGTTTATTAGTAGCTCCATCACAGGAGTATGGATGGTTTGGTCGGATGACCATTCCGTATGAGAATAGAATTAGAACTGACAAAAATATAAAGTTTGGTGATAATGTATCCTTAGTTATCTCAGTATTTATACAAATATCAAAATGTAACATTACTACAGGAAGCCATCTGGTTCCGTTGAGACCCTCAACTGTTTCTCACGGGATGCTTGTATTGTGTTTATTCTTCATACAAAATGTTACCTTGCAAAGGTTTAGCTGGTCTTGACTTTCGTATTCTGTTTATGACTTGGCATTCCCTCACTCCTAACTTCTCCATTGATCCCTTGGGTCATGGATTTTATTTTGTACTATTACAAATGCACTTTCCAAGACTAGAGAACAATGGTTTGATTTTGGAGTGTCCCTCTCATGGAAGAGCTGCTTACCATAGCTGAAGAGTCTCTTCTACCATTACCAAGAGGAAATTGCCACTGAACAGTTACATTGCAGTATTTAGTCCCTTGAACGAAAAAGACTTGTTTGATAATCCCAGTGTTATTAGGTTTATGAGGAGAGACGAGACTGTGTAAAGAATAGGCCAGACTATTCGGTGTATGTGTAAGCAAAGACAAAATGAGCGTAACCAGAGAGAGGGGTCCAATGCATTACTGTTTGGCCAATCAAGGGATCCAATAAGTCATTTGTCGTTTATTTTCTTCCTTATTTGCTTTCCTTGCTTGACTATTTTTTCATGTGTTAGCCCTTGAGTATGTAGAATCCTTCTTTTTTCAAATAAGTTTGTAGCGTAGATAATAATAATAATAATAATAATAATAATAATAATAATAATAATATATGCATGTATGTATGTATGTATGTATGTATGTATGTATGTATGTAGGTATATACGAATTTAAGGTACAATTTTCATACTATTATGCAATTGGTTACTTTATTAGATATACACATGTGTTATTTTCAGAATCTGACATCGATCAAATATTCGTAAGCAATCAGGAGGTCTCCCGCAGGTAAGAGGGTACGTAATATTTGACCTGCAATATAATTATATCTTTTTTCAAATTAAAAGAGTTTCTTACTAATGCTTTCTAAAGATCTTTCGTTGTCGTCTTTTTTTTTTTTTTTTTTTAGGGAATGCCGTAATCTTGACAGACCACATATTTGAAAAATATTAAGTTGTTATTTTTTGGCAAGCTTTTGATGTATATAAAGATAATCATAATGATTTTCGATGAGGTTGGAGATATGGACACTTTGCTGCGGTACGTTGAAATCAACACCCCAAGTGTTATTGTTTAAAGGTAGAACATTCGATCGTGCCTAAGCCTCCCTTACACCCAAGTTATGAACAAGAATGACCAAGCCCTGACCATACCCTCTGGACTCCACTGCTTTTAAAAATGGGACGCGTAGGACTGAAAGAAACCTTGTTAGATAGGATGTTTTTACTGCGAAGTGATAGAACATGAAAAAAAAAATCTGAGGAAGGATCCGTCTTTGAGAGTAATTAATCGAATCAGAATGGTACTAATTTATTAAATATATGATATCATGATATTTCAGTTCTTAATTATCCTGCTCAGCAGTTAATTTTAATACTTCTATAATAGTTTTGTCACTGGAGATTTTCTTTTGCTTTCACAAATAACAAAAATATGTTTCTTCTCTTTAAGGTGAAATGGAATAATATGTCATGAAGCATCTGAATGAGATAGTCATATGCAATTATACTAGTTATTCAAATTGGTGTCAAATGTAGTTTAATAGTTATTAAGATAATATTGATACTAATGATTTAAACTATCTATTGCCACTCTGTTTGATATAAAATGTAAATCATTATTATGCTCATCATTATCCTAATCGATGAAATAGTTTTGATTGATATTATAATGCATCTTGCTATCATTATCACTATCATATATGTAATTGACATTACTAACACAATAGTATAAATGCGTAGGCGATGTGTTCCAAGTACATGAATATAATAAAGTCTTTAACGTTTATCAATCTTTAATGTTCATGCAATATTAATAAAAAAGTCTTTTATTACACATGTAACATTTTCTGAGAAGTATCGTTCGAAGCAACGACAAAAAATCAAACTTTTTCACAAACTTAGCAACTCTTTAAATTCTATCCCATATATAAAAAAAAAAATTATTTATTCCTTTTATCGTTTTTTATTTAATATTAAAAACGACTGACAGGTAGAATTTTTTTTTTTCGCAAAGTTCTTACTAGGCTTTGAAGAGTTACTAGTTACAAATATACTTTCCATGTTGATAAAACTCCCCAAATATTAGAATTCTTTTCGTTTTATTAAATGGGGAATCTAAAAAGATATTATGACTCAATGCATACTTAAATAATAATAATAATTATTATTATTATTATTATTATTATTATTATTATTATTATTATTATTATTGATGTTCAAAATAATAATAATAATAATAAAAATAATAATAATAATAATAATAATAATAATAATAATAATAATAATAAATGTAGTCTGCATTTGTCTCAATAAATTAATACCTATATCGCCATAGAGAGAGAGAGAGAGAGAGAGAGAGAGAGAGAGAGAGAGAGAGAGAGAGAGAGAGAGAGAGAGAGCGCAGGTTCCTATTCCGGTATTTCAAGAAAAGCGTGAATGGAATTTCCTTGCCGTGGCTCCTTCATTGACTGCTTTTGTGGAAGCCATTTACTCCACAAAGTAGAAAAGGCAACTTTAAGCTAGAAGGGAAGGAGAGGAAAGAACATATTTATTTTAAATATTGCGCAAATGACAAATATAAATATATTTGAGTAAAACAGAAACAAAAACGTGTTAGCCGTAAAATAAAAAAATAAAAAAAAGGTATGTGTTAGATTTTATATATCTTTTTAAAATATATATATATACTGTATATATATATATATATATATATATATATATATATATATATATATATTTATATATGTCACTATATATATATATATATATATATATATATATATATATATATATATATATATATATATATATATATATATATATATATATTTATATATGTCAATATATATATATATATATATATATATATATATATATATATATATATATATATATATATATATACATATATATATGTATATATATATGTATATACTATATATATATATATATATATATATATATATATATATATATATATATATATATATATATATATATATATACATATATATATATATCCAGTGTATTGTAAAATATGATACATACTAAATCACGAATTACTAAAAGTAGGAGGAAATGATATTCTCTGAATATTGCATGAATGTGTTTTGAGAAAAAAATAGTGAGATAATAATTAATTATAAGAGAGAGAGAGAGAGAGAGAGAGAGAGAGAGAGAGAGAGAGAGAGAGAGAGAGAGAGAGAGAGAGAGAGAGAGAGGGCGGTTTGATTTTATTATATATAATTTTATCGTTACTTTAAGGTAATGGTTCTGTTTATCGTAACCCTCTAAAGAATTATTATTTGTCTCTCAGTTGAAATAAACTTTGCTACGACGATAAATAAGTTTCACGCCTAAAATATTGTGATATGAATTGAATATGTTTCGCCTGTTATTCCTGTTCCCTTTTAATTATGTATAGAGTAACGATATTTGCCATATACTCTCTATGTCTTATGCTACAATAAATATCAAAGGTTTCTTATACTACGCAAGATAAGGTGTTTTGAATATGGTTTCTAATACGTAAAAGAAATATTAAAAGCCAATATTTAGGTGTTTATGAGTCTGTCTTTGACATTAATGGGGGCACTGTTGTATATTATTAGCTAAGTATTAACAACATTCCTTTGTAAAGGCATTATTGGTTATTGCAATGTGAATTTATTTGAAAATAAATCCTTTTAGAATTTTTAGGTGTTCTTAACTCTCCTATACGTTGGACACAGTTCGGTAATCTAAGTTCATGAACTGGGTCGATTTTCCATACAAAAAACATACTCAGTTCATGTATGAGAACATGTAACATTTAGGTTCTTTTTGCCATCAGCTGACTTCTTGTATGCACTTCATGGAGATGTGTTTACAAATTAAAATAGCTATCGTGTGATTCAGTAGTTTATTTCTACAAATACTGTGCTTTGGTAGAGGTAAGGAAATATAATCTTATTTTAATGGTTTTATTTTTCTCGTTTTTTTTTTTTTTTTTTTTTTACCACCACTGGCACTAAGAACCACCAGAGACTTATCAGACAGTTTGATGTTGTGATGCCTCTTTTCTTTGCCTACACATTCTGAAAAAGTCTGATATCCTTCATATTATCGATTTTCCTCAAACAGCAGATATAACTCGGCATACTAAGAGTGGACAGCTTCTGTAACTACACAGTGGCTATTACCCACTTGGTAAGTTAGAAGTTAATCTTTGCTCATGCTATAGAGCTTTTTATGAAGGATGCTCTACCTTGTAATTTTCATTACTTCCTCGGAAACTTTCAACAATCAATTTCTGTCTTTGTCTCCTTTTTATAGTATCCTAAGTGTCATTTGATATCAACGGTTTTGTTAAAGGCTATGTGGTCTATTTGATTTTAGCAATCGCTACATGGTGAACTACATGTATATTTTTGGATGTTATTGTGCTGGAAAATAGTAACATAAATAAAAAGATAGTCTCTAGACCCAAAACTAATAAAATGCTCTCCATTTTCTTTTGCAACTTCGATAGCACCTTCAACACCCACCACATTCTCTATACCTTGATTATTCTTTCTAACTTTAGCATTAAAGTCACCAATTACATTTTTCAAGTCTCTCTCTAGGATTTCATCTATTAAACTCTGCAGTACTCCATAGTAGTCATCTTTCCTTACTTCAGGGGAATCATTTGTTGGTGCATAGGAAACTATAATCCTCATATTCCACTGCTTTGACTGAAACTTTGCAAGTAACAATCTACTATTTACAGCTCTCCATACTGTTAATATTTTTTTCAGTTCTAGGTATCATTATCATTCTAACTCCTTTTTCATTTCCATCTGTTCATCCTGAGTAGGCATATATATTGCCTTAGTCTCAGAGTTCTTCACCAATCCTATTATACCGTGTTTCACTTAGGGTCAGGATATCCAAACTATATATCATACATTCATTCTCCACTTGCTGTAACTTCCTACTCTGATTCATGATTCTAACATTCAAATTAAAAAAATTCTACTTTTCTATGGTAATAATGCTTATAGTAAACATACTTATTACTGACTGTATCAGCTTTATAACAAATGTTTATGTTGATATTCCCCTTCAAACTGCTAATATTTCTCAGCCCTTTGCTATTGTCTATGAGCTAGAAATTTATTTTTTGTTTACTGCCTATGAGGCCAGTAGTCTTTTTTTCATACAATCCTAGTTATGATGTCATATGTAAGACTTATGTTATTTTTGAGGTACAAATAGAATTAAAAAAACGGCACAGAATCCTTTCTTCTTATTGTATATAATCAATTTTTTTTAGAAATTCGATAAATGCATTCCTTTTATAGCCTTAACTAGGTACGATAGATATAATATCAAATATGTTGTTTCTTTGGTTTCTTTACCATATATTGTCAATGTTAGGTTAAGTGGCTTTGTTGGAACAAGTGTATTCCGCTTGTTTATTAGTATTGCTTGTTTAACAATCGCCATTAACCTGTTGTTCTTTTTCTTGAGGGTCAAGTGAGTTGACGTGTGTCGGAAGATGTCCGATAGTAGTCAGTCAGCCAGTCAGTCAGCCAGTCAGGTATGCTTACCTGTGGACCAGTACGTGGCAGCGTCGGGTACTTGATACCTGGCTATTTGATTTGAAGCCGTCGGAGTCGGACGGAGTATGACCTTCGAGTTGGAGGTCGGCACCCTTTGGCCAGTATTGGCGTGTTTTCATCGTCGAGAGGACGACGTGTCAAGTGTGATCTCATTAGGCAGCAGCTTTAGCCGGAATTAGTGCGTTTTCGTCGTATGGAGGACGACGTCATGTGGAGTGTGGCTCCACTGGGCATCATTAGTGTATTTTCGTCAGCTGGGGAACGACACTGTGTGGAGGGTTAACCTCATTGGCAGCGTGAAGCTGTATTGATGACCTTGTGTATAGGTTTGTCTGTTGTTGATATGTCGTAAGCTGTATTCTCCTTAGGTGGAGTGGGACCTTTTGTAGGTTGACCTAATGATGCCTTGTTTTGCCTAATTCACGGAATTGTTTAGAAGTCACACATTTAAATTATGTAATATTTTACTGCTTTCTTACGATGTTTATCATTGTCATATTTTTAATGATTTAACTGTCTTTATATTTAATTTTGATGACTAATTTTGAGTATGTTAATTATTTGGAGTAATACTGCTGGTTCGTTTTGAATGTCTTTAGTTTTGTGTATGATTATTTTTTTTCTTTGAATAACGTTGTATTTAATGATGCAAATAATATGTAAATTGACTTTGTATTAATGTTTATTGTTTGACTGACTTGCTGACTCATTTGTATAAAAGTGTAAATATTCAATTGAAATAAATTAGTTTAAGGTCACTTTATTTTGCTTTAGTTCCTCCCTCCGTTGCTTGTCTCTATCTCTGCCAGTTTTTACAGTCCCGAATGCCTTAAAACTTCAAGAACCTAATGAACCATTAAGTCGGTTCGTAACAATGGCGACCGTGACAGGATTGTTCTCAGGTGTACTCAGTGTTTTGGTCTGTGGAACAGCACTTTGTTAATTTGACAATATTTTCTTTAGTTGTAAAGTATTACCTTTCTCCCCTGCTAATTTTGGTGCAATGGAGGGTTTTGTGTTTGACCCCGCAGAGTTTTTAGGGTCAGGTGATTGTATAAAGCATCTGCCAGTACTAAATAAGACTTGTTTAGTAAGTTGTGCTCGGTGGTTGGGTATTCCGTTGAGGGCAGCGGATACGAAAAATCAATTGTTGGTAGCTGTTAAAAGTAAAGTTGCTCAAGGTCTGGCTGAGGCTGAACATTTGGTTAGGGAGTATGAAGTTTCAGGTAGTAGTGACTCTGAGCGTGAGGGTAGTATGATTAATGATGATGACAGAATAAGTGTTAATGGAGGTCTAATTCTGTTTGAGGATCCTCCCCGGACAGGAACTATTTATGAAGGTCAGGCTAACTTGCCTCTGAAACTAAATGTTTCCACTAATCCATTCAATTCTGTAGTAAACCCTCCGCCAAAAGATCTTCAGGTTCCTGTTTGTCCTTTGGTGGAGTCCAAGGAGGACGGTGAATTTGATTTAATATGTAAACGGATAGAATTGATGAAACTGGAATTTGAAGAGAATGAGAGGGCGAGGCGGCATGAATTGGAGATGGCCAATATCAATTTAGAAATTGCTAGGCTGCAGGGCACCTCTAATCATTTTAGTACACCTCGGGGCAACTCACAGGATAAGTTTAATGTAGGTGCGGCCTTGAAATTGGTGCACTAACGTCTCCAATCAGCTGCTGTGGTTTTGGGAGCTTGCAAGCTCGTGAGGTGGCTAGTAGGGAGGCTGACGCCAGGTAAGACATAGAGTGTCTGATTTTCGTTTGGGATTGCTTGCCCTTTATGGTTATGCCCTGGCGTTCAGGACCTGCCCTGATAGCTGTTATGACAAGTGAATGACGGCCCTAGTTTTGTGTCTCCTCTGATTCATTCACTGAAGTGAGGAGAACTATTTACATCCTTTGCATCATTTGATCTTTTATATATTGTCATATTTAAGACGTGACTACATAATATCTTCCAGTATGTCTATTATAGACAAGGTTTTGTGTACATTAGTTTTGTGTTGATAGGTAGGATTTATGATGGTTTTTCTTGTTTTATTTACTCCGTCTTCCTTCTTTCTTGTAATTAGTATTAGGGTTATTTTTTGTTCTGGCCAGCCAAATTGTTGGATCCAAGTTTATAATTGATATTTCTCTTGTCTTTGTTAGGACTTAGCTTCTTAGTTTTAGGGAATCCAGTGTGATTCAAAGGACCGTTATTTGTCCTTCCTTGTTATTAAATAATGTTATTTGTGGTTTTAACAAGGTTGATCTAAATTTTGTTATTGTTAAGTATTAAATATTGTTAAGTTTTCTTGAGTGTTTGTTTCCGCTGACCTTTAGCACTGAGTTACATTTATTACTGACAACAATTATAATAAGAATTCTTATAATAACCCTAAGGGTTATAACAAATGGCGACCGTGACAGGATTCGGCACTGTTTGACTGGCAGGTTCGTGGCAGCATCGGAGGAGGGTAAGAGAGGTGCTGTTTAAAAAAAAAAAAAAAAAAAAAAAATTTTTCTTGAGGTAGTGAGGTGTTAGGTTAAGTGGCTTTGTTGGAACAAGTGTATTCCACTTGTTTATTAGTATTGCTTGTTTAACAATCGCCATTAACCTGTTGTTCTTTTTCTTGAGGGTCAAGTGAGTTGACGTGTGTCGGAAGATGTCCGATAGCAGTCAGTCAGCCAGTCAGTCAGCCAGTCAGATATGCTTACCTGTGGACCAGTACGTGGCAGCGTCGGGTACTTGATACCTGGCTATTTGATTTGAAGCCGTCGGAGTCGGACGGAGTATGACCTTCGAGTTGGAGGTCGGCACCCTTTGGCCAGTATTGGCGTGTTTTCATCGTCGAGAGGACGACGTGTCAAGTGTGATCTCATTAGGCAGCAGCTTTAGCCGGAATTAGTGCGTTTTCGTCGTATGGAGGACGACGTCATGTGGAGTGTGGCTCCACTGGGCATCATTAGTGTATTTTCGTCAGCTGGGGAACGACACTGTGTGGAGGGTTAACCTCATTGGCAGCGTGAAGCTGTATTGATGACCTTGTGTATAGGTTTGTCTGTTGTTGATATGTCGTAAGCTGTATTCTCCTTAGGTGGAGTGGGACCTTTTGTAGGTTGACCTAATGATGCCTTGTTTTGCCTAATTCACGGAATTGTTTAAAGGTCACACATTTAAATTATGTAATATTTTACTGCTTTCTTACGATGTTTATTATTGTCATATTTTTAATGATTTAACTGTCTTTATATTTAATTTTGATGACTAATTTTGAGTATATTAATTATTTGGAGTAATACTGCTGGTTCGTTTTGAATGTCTTTAGTTTTGTGTATGATTATTTTTTTTCTTTGAATAACGTTGTATTTAATGATGCAAATAATATGTAAATTGACTTTGTATTAATGTTTATTGTTTGACTGACTTGCTGACTCATTTGTATAAAAGTGTAAATATTTAATTGAAATAAATTAGTTTAAGGTCACTTTATTTTGCTTTAGTTCCTCCCTCCGTTGCTTGTCTCTATCTCTGCCAGTTTTTACAGTCCCGAATGCCTTAAAACTTCAAGAACCTAATGAACCATTAAGTCGGTTCGTAACAGTCAAGCAATACTATTAGAGAGAAAAAATAATTAAAATATATCTTTATAATCTGTACAAAAGAATGTGGGTGATAAACATCTTTGGCTGGCACCTTTCTTTGATGAAAGGGTATTATATCATGCCATACTGACGTCAGTTCAACTGTACCCGACAGGAAAGAGTCAGTGTTCTATTTTCATTTATTGTTAATGTCTTTGAGTCAAAAGGATTGTTAAAAATTAAATCTGTATTTGACATTTATTTTAACCAGAACATTCTCTTTCCCAGCAGCATACATAATTCAGTTACATAAATGTCATCAATTTCCTGACGCTCATAAGAACATTTTTTAGTTGCTTATTTGTATGACCAGAGTTGTAAATATAGAGATAATATTTGACCTCGTCTTCATCTGGCTGGAACCACTCATTACTCTTCATAACATGAACAGTTATTTTGAATTAGTATACAGTAATTATAGCGTTCCGAATACACAAAATTTTCATTAACGATCTGTATGGAGCATAAATAATTAAGTTAAATTACTAGTACATAAGATCTAGTAAAACGAGGATCCTATACTAGTATCAGCCATCATCTCGTAAAAATATTTTTCAGTTTCATTATGATATAACTTCCCAAATACTGACTGACATATCTGAGCTCAGATTTTCTATGATTTTAGCATAGATTTTATTCCTCGAAAGTTGCCTGTAGGACAATAATTATATCCTTAAATACTCATTTAATGATAACCGTTATCTCATATTTTTTAAACATATCCACTAATACTAATACTTAAATCTTTCAACATCATATTGGCAAGGGATAAAAATTCTAAAACAGCTAATACAAATATCAAAATTAGGTAAATTACGCAAATTGTTATAATTATAGTTTAATAATCCTTCTATCATTTTTTTTTTTTTTTAATCCCAGACATCTACAAACAAGAATAATTCATAAATTTTGACAGTGAAAAATCTGGAAAAACTTCCAATCACTGTTCATGGAACTATTACTTTTGAATATCCTTTTAGCCAACGTTAATAGCTAAATCACACTCATTTATATATTTCCTAGCTGGTAGAATATGCTTATTACAATATTCAGTTACTGTGTCTATTATCAATGATTCTAGATTTTTTGTTTTTCAAATATTTTTCCTAAAATAATTTCAGTTTTTAACTTTACTGAACCAAAGAAATCTGTCTTTCAAAGTTATATAATTCTCTACTCCCTGGTATATTCCCTAGGTACTTTTCGTTTTTTAATACAACCTCTTGATGCATAATATTCAACTCTGTTTCCTTCGGGTTCTTAAAAGCTCCAAGTTCTGATAGCCATATTAAATCTCTTGTCAACCACCATCCAAACTTCACTGGAAATCAATGAAAATTCCATTGTCCTAAAGAGGGAATAATACATAGATTTATAAAAGATTACATGACCAATTCTTCTATTTCGGGTATTCTCAAAGCAACTATTGATTTTCAAGAAATATTAATTTGACTATGAATAATACTTGAAGTTTATATCTAGACAATGCATCATTTAATACAGTAGTATAAAAATATCCCTTAAACATTTTATCGATAAAATTTATTAAAAGAATAAGATAAATCCTAGAGCATTATCCTACCAGAATGACATTCACCTAATGTCTAAGAGTATCGAAGTAGTGTCTGCATACTCATAAAACTTTTAAAAACGTCAGCATTAATATAAGATCTGATAATGGAGCGTATTATTGGTGACTGGCAGAAGGAAAATGTAGCTAAACATTAATAGATTTTACAAATGTAACAGAATTTAATATCACAATTAAACTCATAACTCAAAATTCAACAAAAGGTTCTTAGTCAAAAGTTTATCGAAGTATTACTCTTCTATAAGTTATTGATAACAATATATATTTGAATTATTCTTCAAATTTTACACACTTGTTCACTATTCCAAAATTAGCGTTGTAATTTGTATATGGTAGAACAATTTCACAATGAATCCTGAGATAATTTAGTCAAACTGATTTATAGATATTGCTGTCATTTACTTAATTTTGATCTAGATTAACCCATCTCTGACTTCATTGTTTTATTGGTCTAATAAGATTGAAGGCTTTTATGTAAATATTTGTAGCGTGTAAAGCACTCTTATAAAGTTCACTCAACTTTCGACCTAAAGGTTAAGAAATGCATCAAGCCACCCATCCCATCGAACTTTCTGTAAGAGAATTGAATAAAACTGAATCAATTTGCATAATTTGCGAAAAAATGTAATGAAGATCATAAGACGATCACCAGTATAAAGAGGCAGCAACTTCCTGACACAACTCCTTTAACGAGGCATCGCAGATTTTCCGCCAAATCACCCACTGAGGATAAAACTATGTGCCTTGAAGGGTTCTCTGAAATATTTAATGGCATCCATGCAGTGTTTATGACCGTCGGAACTAGGAAGATCACTTTGAAAGCCTGACAATCCCTTAATGGAAGCAAAAAATAGTTATTCCCAGTCTTATATCTCTACCACGACTAAGTAAAACACGAGATATATTATTATTATTATTATTATTATTATTATTATTATTATTATCATTAAAAATAACAATAATAGTTGTTATAATCATTATTGATTTTATTATTATTCTAATTATTGTCATCATTTTACCTATATTAATTACTGTATATATATGGCATATCTTAACATCTGGTCATTGTCAAGCGCGACCAAGCTTCAACACTGGAATAGTTTACTGAATAGCAATGGGAATTAATGACTTTCTTGAACATTGATCATTAATCCGGGAGAATTTTCGACGCTTAGATATTTAACTCTGTCCAATGCGTGAAATTGATCAGGATTGATAAATGCTCCTTTGGTTGAATATGTAGTTAGATTTTCATATACAAAACAAATGCTTTGTAAAATGTAAGGTATGTTTACAATAAAAACTTCCCTCAAGTTTGATGACTAGC
>NC_090730.1:61692823-61710323 GCF_036898095.1 Palaemon carinicauda
ACATCTCCTTCGTAGATTACGTAACCGATGGATGGAGAAATTAATTATTTGCACTGTGAAAATACCGCCATTTTATTTTTAGAGATGATGTTTGATAGCCAGGGCTGAAAATCTTAAAATCTTGGGCATCAGTTGATCCGGTCATGCAAAAATAAAACCATGGTGAATTTTCCCTGAAGAGAGACGTCTCTCTCTCTCTCTCTCTCTCTCTCTCTCTCTCTCTCTCTCTCTCTCTCTCTCTCTCTCTCTCTCTAGAATGTAAGAAAATATTAGTCATTTAAAAAAACTTGGGACCATCTTCAAAGTGACTCGCAGCTTTACTGAAGATCACACTTTAGATTTTATATGAAAGACCGATCATTTTGATGACGAAGAGAAACTATATATACATATATATATACATATATATATATATATACATATATATATATATATATATATATATATATATATATATATATATATATATATATATATATATATATATATATATGTATGTATATATATATATATATATATATATATATATATATATATATATATATATATATATATATATATATATATATATATATATATATATATATATATATATATATATATATATATATATATATATATATAAATATATAACGGGTTTTGAGCAAAGCGAAATATCTATTTTTGGGTGAGGTATCCATGTCTTCCTGATGGAAGTTCCTATTAGGTAGCTTTCTAGGGCATATTTGACTACAGTGATATTCCCAGAGAATTTTACCTTAAGGTATCCAGAATTCTAATTCCTGGAGTAAATATCCCTAAATAATCTCACAGGGATATCGCATAATATCAGAGGACGTATTCTTGACACGTCACATAGCTATCCTCGCCCCAAACAGTATTAACGCTTCGAGGGGGTATAGTGACAAGAATCTGAAACGAGAATGAAAAGAGAGCCGCTCATAAGGCATCTCTCCTATTCCGTTTCCAGGGTGTATCTGATGAAGGCGGTAGCGCCCTCTTTATTCCTTGTAGCGATATACGAGGTGTTACAGATACTGTACTATAGGGAGGGGTCAACAGGCCCTTTTATGGCTACCTCACCCAAAAAAAGATTTTTCGCTTCGCTCAAAATCCGTTTTTTGAGCTCAGGCCATGTCGTCCTGATGGAAGTTTACCAGAGCATTACTGTATCTGTGGATTCTCAATCAGTGCCGTACTCTCAAGAAAGTATTTTCCTGGTCCATCTAGACCTAGAGACCTATGATGGTACCGTCATACATCATTTTATCTAAGCATGAAGTATGTTAGTGCTTCCTGCCCCCTACAGGGAAGAGTCGTACTAGACTCTGGAAAAAGTCTCGAGGAGTACATAAAAATTTATGGATGACAAAATGACAAGCTTGTATAGTGGTCTCGCCCTACACAATATGAAGCAAAGTTTGTATAAGAGTCACCAATGTCAGAATGAATTTGTGACACCTTCCCCAATGTGACTACTCTTATAAACTATTGGATAATGGTTGTATCCGCATAGGAACAAATTTTGCCTCTTTGCCACCAACCCGTTAGGGTACCGCGTCAACCCTTCCAAGGAAGGGTTAGAGTGAGTGGACTTTTGCTTGAATCAGAGAACAGTCTCGAAAGACATACCATGATAAAAATATCCATATTTTAATCTTAATGCTCAGTACATTTCTAGTAAAATGACTGTGGGCGAATAAGATGCAGGGTTCACTATGAACTAGTTTATTAAAACTTAATAAACGTACATATCAGATCAACATTTATAAAATTTATAAAATGTGGATGATATGCATAAAAGCATAAAGGAAAACAGTCAACAGAAAATATTGTTTCATCTACTAGGAAACAGATTTACCACTTCAATTGATTTATTAATAATAATGATCTAGTCTGTATACTGTTTACATACACTAGCGTAAAAAATGCTTGGCACAAGTGTCCGTATATGCTATAGATTACCGACGTCAATGGAACAGTTCATAAGGACACTTTCGTGGCATATAGCTCAGCGTGTAGTAACATACAGTGACTACACGCGCACCCTCTTAATTAATCGTCCCAAATTAATTACACTGTTCCTCGCAGGCTTAAAACAGAAGGTTAAAGAATTCTACCTGCTGCTACCACAGATCTCATAAGTTTCTCCACTTGCTTCGCATAGTACATAAAGAACGCCTTGAATGACTGACTACCAGCCAGTGTGCAAACAAGGATGTTCAAAGTCCATATAATTAAGGAAATTTTATGGAAGAGGCAACTTTCCACGGATCATGACTAACGGGTGTACTATCTGGATCCGTTCTGCGAATAACACGGGTGAATTTCGCCCATAGTTATAGATAACTTTGAACAGAGGTTTTCTCTTCTGAACAGCTGTCCTCCCATAAAGTTCTATGAAGACAGACCTTTAGGCACTCCACTGGACATAAAAATGCATCTTCCTTCAGAGGGCAGATTCTCTAGGGACCCCACCTGTTGGTGGGTAGCTTGTTCCTGGAAAGAAACGTTGGGTCTGGAAATAGATTCAGTTCTCCATTCAAGAACTGGACGTGGCCTTCCTCTCTAGAGAGAGTCAATATTTCATAACTCTGGCCCCCAAAGCGAGTACAAACAGAAATATGACTTAAATTCAAAACCTTCTAAGCACATTACTCATTGTTCATTATTTATACACAATGAGGAATCATATCTAATGACCATGCAAAGGGTCTTTGGAAGCGCAGGAGGGCTGGTTCATTAAGAACGTCGTAAGAAAGGTCGACCTGTATGGCATATGGTATCTGACTTGTCAAGGCATGCTTGAACAACAGAATTGTGTTGGCTGCTAAACCTTGCTCATGAAGGTGAATGAAGAATGATAAATAGGAATCTGTCAGGATTTCTTTCGGTTCTTCGCCTTGACAAAGGATAGCTATCTCTTCCCTGAAGCCTCATAATGTCTTCTTGTTTCCTCCAAAAATCTAAAGTGACTTTTAAACACCGAATCTTTTTCTCATCGTGTTTTCTGTGAAGGAGCGAAGACAGTTGTCTTCTGTACTCCCTGAGACAGGGATGGATCCAGTAGCGGTACGAATTTTAGTCATAGTTCCAATGCCAGAGGGAACCACACGCTATTTGGCCACTTGTGGGCCACTATTGCTGCTTTCCCTTTCAAGGATCTCAGCTTATCGAGGACCTTCAAAAGGAGGTTGTCTTTCGTCGCAAAGAGGTCTATCTGCAGCTCTGGGACTTGACTCGAGATGAAGGAGAACGATCCTGCGTCAAGGGACCATTCTGACTCTATAGGTGTAAACCTAGATAGAGCGTCCGCTGTCACATTGCGGAACCCTTGAATGTGAACTGCTGACAGGTGCCATTTCTTCCTTTCTGCTAAACGGATTATGGCCAACGTCAATTGGATCTCTTCGCGCGTTTGATGCGTATTTCCTCCAGACTCCTGTTGCATCCTTAAGCTGTGGTCTTAGCACTGGATCTGTTATCGAAGCAAACTGTAGAGAGCCCAGCACTCTTTCCTGTTCGCGTCTTGATATCCGTTTGGATTTCAATAGTCTCTCGACAGATCCTGCTATTTCTTTTCTCTTCTTACTAGGAATGGAAAGCCGATGTGACTCCAGATTCCAGGGAATTCACAACCGCTGAAATTTTTGAGCTGGAGAAATACGAGACTTTTTTATGTTGATCTTGAATCCCAGATGTTCCAGGAACTGGATCTCTATCTTAGAAGCTTGCATGCATTCTGTCCTGGATGCTGCCCACACCAGCCAGTCGTCCAAGTAGGCTACTACTTGGACTCCCTTTTAGGCATAATTGATGGACGGCTGCGTTCGCGAGCTTCGTGAAAATCTTTGGGGCTATGTTTATCCCGAAAGGCATGGCTCTGAAGGCGTAAAGTTTTCTATGTAACTTGAAGCCTAGGTAGGAGGAGAGGTGACGATTAATTGGAACGTGCCAATAAGCGTCAGACAAGTCTATAGAGACAGTATTTGCCCTTCTGGGCAGTAGGGTCCTTATGTGCTGAAGCGTGAGCATTCTGAACTTGTAGTTCACTATTAACCTGTTGAGTGGCGACAAGTCTAGAATAACTCTGAGTTTTTCTGAGTCCTTCTTTGGAACACAAAACAGCCTTCATTGGAATTTTATGGACTTAACCTTTCGGAATACTCTTTTGTCAAAGACTAGTCGGACATATTCTTCCAGAATGGGGGATGAGTGTTGGAAGAATTGAGGAAATTGAGGTGGAGGACTGCACCAGCTCCAACCTAGTCCATTTTTAATTAGGCTCTGGGCCCAGGGATCGAAGGTCCAGGGATCCCTAATTAGCTGTAGTCTCCCTCCTACTGGAAGTATCTTACTTCTGCTGTTGTGGATCTGAGGCCTTGCCTCCTTGACCGCATCCTCCCCTGTATCCCCTTCCTCTTGAAGGGCATCTACAAGAACATCTGGCTGTTCCTCTAGCTCTCGAACAAAAGGAAGAAGTCTGCCTTTCGAAGGCGGGGTTAAGAACTGGCGACTGTGTCGCCACTTGTTGAGGTACCAGCTGGTACGTGGTTGGAGGTTGTGCCACTATCTGAGGCACCCCGGTCACAGGAAGTTGTTGTTGCTGTCGGTAGGGTTTAGCCGGCCGATAGGATGGCCTAGGCCTTTTTGTCTTCCACTTGGGTTGGAGACCCTCATCTGGAGAAGACTTTCTCTTGAAATCTAAGCCCCACTTTTTGAGAAGTTTCCTATTCTCTGTGGGGGCCTTGTCTACTACCTCTTTAACCACTTCATTGGGAAAGAGGTCTTTACCCCAAATACGAGAGGAGATCAGTTTCCTCGGGTTGTGCCTCACGGCAGCCGAGGAGAACACAAACTCTCTACAGGCTCTCCTAGCTTTAATAAAGCTATAGAGATCCTTCATAACTGTGGCCAGATGGGTTTTGGCCACAACCATGAACATGTCCTGGATCTTGGGGTCACTTGCTATCGTTTCTAGTGTCATTTGCAATGACATCGATGCCGCAAGTCTTTCCTTTGTCTCTTGGTCTTTACGCAAGAGAACCTCCGACAGTTTTGGAAGTGCCTCACCGAACTGGCGTTCAGCAATATCAGCTTCTAGCTTCCCGATTAAGAAGGTAAGGTGTACGTCCTTCCAGTCTTCTTGGTCCAAGGGCCAGGTCAGAGATAACGGCTTGCACGCCTCTAAGGAGGGGCATGGTTTCCCTACCTCCACCACCTTTAAGGCTGCCTTATATCCCTTTTTCAAGAAGGGGAAGGCTCTGGTAGGAGAGGCCACAAAGGAGGGAAGCTTCTTACTGAAGGCGGGCACCTTTGAGTAAGTGAAGCCCCTCTCTTTCATCGAGCTCGCTAGTAACGTCTGAGCTTTACTATGGTAAAAAACTATGACCTCCTTTGGCTCCCTCTCCTCCTTTGAGGCTGGCTCCTTCCTAAGACGGACATAGCAGTCCGGATAAGAATATTTGTTTGGCTAAAATTCCACTTCTTCCAGGGGAATTGCTCCCAACTTTTCTGAGATCACAATCTTCCAGGTTGTCATCGGCGTGTGTTCGGCATACCTCCAAGGATTAGTATCCGAGCACAAAGGATGATCCTTCACGCTGAGCCGCTTCTGGGGCCCACATGATGCAGCAAGTCTACGTATCTCCAGTTTTATTGCAGCTTCCTTCTCATTATTCTTCCTTTGAATTTGTTGGATCATCTCAACAATGGAAGAAAGATTCCTTCCCAGTTCATCTGGGATAGCAGACGATGTAGACGGAATAGGTTCTGGGTCTGGAACCAATGTAACCGACACTTCGTCGATTTCTTCCTCATCTACTTGAGGAGCCTGGAACAGCTCCTCCTCCTGGTCTTCTCCTAGAAGGTCCTTCTTAGTAGAATCCGACACCTCCAACATCCTATCGTCCAATTGGATGTCTTGAAGGGCAGCTGAGACTTCAGAATCTACCGGATTCTGTCCAATTGGTATTTCCACCTGAGGCTGGGGGATGATTGCATCAGCCGATGCTTTAGGGAAAAGGTAGGCTCCCATCTTCTCATTTGGAAGGTAGGGACCTGAGGTGTTTTTCTGAAAACCCTTCACCCAGGAACGTAACGTTTCCCTGGCAGCATCCCTTGACTCCGTTGACTTAGGGTCGTCAAAAGACTCGGTAATCAGGTTAGAACAAACTGTACAAACCTGATAGTCCCAATAGCTGAGAAGACCTCTGGAGGCTGCGCATGCTGCGTGACTCCTGCAATATTGATGTCCACAGCAGTTCTTACTGCGGACATTACAGAACACACTCCAACACTTCGGATGGTCCTCCTGTAAAGAGAAGAAAAATCCATGAGTATCAAGTGAAGGCTTTCACTTATATTGAGACATTTAGCTTATATAGAAAAGCTGTAAAAGAAAGAAGGAAAGACACATACTTTTATTTCCTGTCCAGTCAATTGCTGAAATCTCCCGAGATATTAAAACTAAGGTTAATTCTATTCTAGAATACCTTATGTAATTTCCTAAACGGAAATTTAAGGTGTAGTTCACACCTTGAGATAAAGTTTTAAGATACGGGATAGAAAGAATACAGACAGAACTTACTTTCTATGTATTGTACGGTCTTAACAAGATAACATTAAGTATGATGAAGAACTTTTAGTGTTATCACAAGCACTGTACAGCAGTTTCTGCTAGTGCAGTGTGTACTACACTACGAATACAGCAACTACTGTACATAGTAAGCTGTTGTGCCAGTGTGCGCCTGCACGTGCCGGCCGGCAACTACCCCTGTATAGTTCAAAGATATACTATCTTTAATTAATAAGCGGCAGCCCCCTGATTCACGACTCTGTGCCGGCCGGCAATCATTGCCAGCCGACGGCTGAAAACACTAATACTCGGCTGCCGGCTGCTAATTGTAGTGGCCAGCATATTCGGGCTGTGTTTCCACTGCCAGCCGGCAAAGGTAATAAAACCCATGCCCGACGACAGTAGCCAAGAACCAGAGAACCTCCACATGCCCGGCTGTCGGCTGTTAAGCCGGCAGCCGGGTTAGGGTGTGGCGGGATGTTGCAAAAACAACCCCCACACCCTTGAATCTTACTTCTGACAATTGTCTCCGCAACACAAACTTTCCCCTGACGTTATCTAAAACCAGACTCTTAGACAAAAGGACAAAATAAACAAAAACATGACCTTAAAACTATATATTTCTTACAAACTATAAAAAATCAAACCAAACCATCCACAAAAAAAACTTTAAACTAATCAAAACTTAACACTTTAAACTAGAATCACCAGCATCAAAAACTTTACACTATATATACCATAAACCCCATCCAAATAAACGCAAAAAACCCTTACAAACTTAAATCTAAACCGCACACCAACTCAAAATATATGTTTATATATATTGCGACACCAGCACTGTCACCACACACAAGCCGAACTGTCTTTTCACGGCAAACTACCACTATATGGTAAACAGGAGTCTCTCTCAATATGCCATATCGGCCTCAACTCTTAGAGTCACAGGTGCCAGTATCATCATCATCGTCATCATCATCAATCCAAATACACAGGCCAGGTCGTCAACAGTTGAGCAGTCACATGAGCAGTACAAACAAAATCGTAATACAGGCCAGGTCATCAACAATACATCCACTTTCTAAAAAAATGGAGTCACTCCAAAGGAGGAGTCATGGCCTGCCAAAATAAAAAAGAAAAAAACTTACGAACACTCCTAACTAACTTAACTATCGCACTATAATCAAAGATAAATAATAAACTGTTCCTATCATTCACGATCACGACAAGCAAAGATAAACAAAACTGTACTTACTGTTAAAATATACAAAACACTTCCTTGCTGATAATAAAGGATAATAGTAAATCCAGCAATCACACACACAACCGCCTCTATCAGCAGTCAATCAAAAAAAGCATTCGCTCCGAAACATTCACCACTGTCGTAACTTAACTAAAAAAATGTAAACAAACAATCTCATTTGTACTAACAGTCTTTCTCACCACCAACGATCGATACACTAACTACTTTCACTCGCTGACACAATGACTCTCTCTCTCTCTCTCTCTCTCTCTCTCTCTCTCTCTCTCTCTCTCTCTCTCTCTCTCTCTCTCTCTCACAGGATTTGGCAAAAAACAAAAAATAAAAATAAAGCAAAAATAAATCCTCCACATTCCTCCCCCCTTGCTTTGCCAAATCCTTCTCACACAAAACTTACAATATTTTTTTCAATACCCAGTCGCAGTCAGGAACGGGACCTCTACTCCGAGTAACTGGGCCTCCATACACTCTCTCATTCACTTCTTCCTTATCACAATCATTCGCTACATTAACACTATTCTTATCTAAATCCCTATCATCTAATATATCATGTACAATCCCATCTACCTCGTTCGGCCCTATAATTACACTCATTTCTGTAAACAGTTCATCCATTTCATCAAAAACATTCTCAACTTTAGCAAAAGATTCATTCATGCTACTAATCATTCTCCTATCTCTCACTCTCGCATTCGTCATCCTTTCTTTTACATCATCTAAGGAAAAGCCACACACACTATAGGTATCATTCATACTCAGCCATGATTCATCTGTATTAATACATTTATCCTCCACACTCACTTGTACATTTACACCCTTGTCATACTTATTCGTATTCTTACCGATACCTATAAATTTCCCTTGCACTTTCTCCTTACTCAAAACTTTCAAACGCCTCTTTTTCCTATATTCAACTAACACTAATTGTTTATTTTCCAGCCCTAATTTCTCATGCATACTAGGTTCATACTTGCTCATTTCCAACCAATTACTCATCCCATTCTCACAAACATTGATCCTATTCCTTCCACACACACAGGAAGACTCACCCAGTTGAACCCTCTCACACTCTAGTTTCCCGAACATCCTGGCTGGCCTAATCCCTTCTTTCTACAAACCCTAGCTATATGCCCATCTGCACCACATTCAGTACACTTACCCCGCGGCTCCTTGCCTATTCTAGCATAATGACCATCCTTACCACAATTACCACAAATCACATTCATACGATTACTCCTACATCCACTTGCTACGTGCCCAGTCATACCACACCGATAACACTTAATCACTTTCTCTTTCTTACATTCGCTAATACGATGCCCTGTCTCTCCACACCCGAAACATGCTCCTTATGCCCATCTACATTCATTCTTCTTATGACCTACTTTCCCACACCTATAACACTTTTCATCACGGACACGGCTATCTGACATACCTCGATGTGCACTCACACTCCTATCCCTATTGCGCCAATTACCCTGCCTAAATCCTTCATTTGTCCTTACAGGTATTCCCACATTACTCGCCCTAACACTCCTATCTACTACATTATCAGCTACCCTCATTGGTCCTCTCAAAATTGCATCCTTATAACTACCAAATTCTATTACACTTTCTTCCATTCCAGTTCTTACACTCACAGATTTACTTTCTTTCATGCACCTATCTAACTCATAATCCTCAACTATCTCTAGTATATCATCCCATGTCAATCTCTCTTGTGTCCACCTCATTTTCTCCTTGCGTTTCAAATTAATAAACTCAGCAACATTCTCAGGTACAGTAGCCAAAAACTTCCTCATTAACTCCTTACTCTCATTTATGCCTTCATCCCCATACTTCTTCCTAGCTAAAGTTTCCAACCTACATACATACATCGATATCGCTTCTCCTGCATTCATCCGTGCTTCATCAAAATCATTCTTACGCTTATACTTAACACTCCCTTTCATACGTTTTACCTGCTCAATTATTCTCTTTTTCACACTTTCATAATCAACGTCACCTACACTCATTATCACTCCATACATCGTCAACAAATACCCAGTCAAATATTCTCCTAACTCCCTAGCCCAAACTCTTTTACTATCACCATACTTATCCTGACAATACCTCTCATACTCCTTGAAAAACTCGTATACATCCCTACTACTATGCTCATTGAACCTTTCACAGCGAGGTACCTCTCTCATAAACACAGTCTTACACACATCACGTTCATTCTCACTGCTATCATCACTGCTACCTTCTTTCTTGTTTCCTACTCCCTCGCTAGAATATAAGGAATCTAATTCCACAGTCATACTCCTATCCTTGATCATACTCTTCCTAGCCCTTTTCTTACTCGCCACTTTCACCCATTCACGATCGTCCTTGCTATCAGCCTGATACTTTTCCTTCTCTTTCTTCACATCACTTTTATCTTTCCTTTCATCTTTCCTCTCACCTTTCTGTTCATCCTTACTATGCCTAATTCCCTTATCTTCAATATCACTATCACTATTACTACTATCACTATCACTTCCTTTCCCATTATCACTAACCTTAGCCTTCTCATCCACTATCAACCCATTACCCGAAGCTGAGGATACTCCTCCGACTGCACCTTCACCCATTATAGTTTTCATCATCCCCATGACTTGCCCCATCATAGCTTCCAATCGGTTCTCCATTCGTTCCTCATTCTTTTTCATCCTCATCTCAACACATTCTTCCACTCTCTCTACAGTTCCCTTTAACTCCCTAAGCTCCTTCTGCATCGCCTCATTCTCCCAGTGCAACCTCTCATTCTCTACTAGCAACCTCTCCTCACGCTCCTTACTCAGCCGCAATTCCTCCTTCAAAACCCTTAACTGCTCCTCCATTTTTCATCAACCTTATATCTAATATCTTATCCTATCAGTCCTTCGTCTAAGAGTCCAGCTTCAATCCCACCTCGGCAGTCCCTGTTCGGGTGCCAAAATAATGTGGCGGGATGTTGCAAAAACAACCCCCACACCCTTGAATCTTACTTCTGACAATTGTCTCCGCAACACAAACTTTCCCTTGACGTTATCTAAAACCAGACTCTTAGACAAAAGGAAAAAATAAACAAAAACATAACCTTAAAACTATATATTTCTTACAAACTATAATAAATCAAACCAAACCATCCACAAAAAATAACTTTAAACTAATCAAAACTTAACACTTTAAACTAGAATCACCAGCATCAAAAACTTTACACTATATATACCATAAACCCCATCCAAATAAACGCAAAAAACCCTAACAAACTTAAATCTAAACCGCACACCAACTCAAAATATATGTTTATATATATTGCGACACCAGCACTGTCGCCACACACAAGCCGAACTGTCTTTTCACGGCAAACTACCACTATATGGTAAACAGGAGTCTCTCTCAATATGCCATATCGGCCTCAACTCCTTGAGTCACAGGTGCCAGTATCATCATCATCGTCATCATCATCAATCCAAATACACAGGCCAGGTCGTCAACAGTTGAGCAGTCACATGAGCAGTACAAACAAAATCGTAATACAGGCCAGGTCATCAACAATACATCCACTTTCTAAAAAAATGGAGTCACTCCAAAGGAGGAGTCATGGCCTGCCAAAATAAAAAAGAAAAAAACTTACGAACACTCCTAACTAACTTAACTATCGCACTATAATCAAAGATAAATAATAAACTGTTCCTATCATTCACGATCATGACAAGCAAAGATAAACAAAACTGTACTTACTGTTAAAATATACAAAACACTTCCTTGCTGGTAATAAAGGATAATAGTAAATCCAGCAATCACACACACAACCGCCTCTATCAGCAGTCAATCAAAAAAAGCATTCGTTCCGAAACATTCACCACTGTCGTAACTTAACTAAAAAAATGTAAACAAACAATCTCATTTGTACCAACAGTCTTTCTCACCACCAACGATCGATACACTAACTACTTTCGCTCGCTGACACAATCTCTCTCTCTCTCTCTCTCTCTCTCTCTCTCTCTCTCTCTCTCTCTCTCTCTCTCTCTCACAGGATTTGGCAAAAAACAAAAAATAAAAATAAAGCAAAAATAAATCCTCCACAAGGGGTGCAACACAATAGTCAGAGAAACAGTATGGACGTAAGGTTATAAGGCGGCATTGCCGTATGACCTACCATCCAGAAAGAGTGAACTTATGGAAGGGGAGAATGTAGCATTCAGGCTTCCAAAGAATCCATAACCTGCCGGGCTCTACCGACAGACATGGAAGGGAGACCAAGGGAGGTCTGGAGATCACTCTGCAAAGAAAAAAGGGTCTCTGCCGGCCGACACGTAGTGCCAGCCGGCAGAGAGCTGAGCCTGTCCTCCATCCTAACCTATACTAGGTACGGAAGTAGGTCTGTGGCCAAAAGAAAATAAAAGAAAGAGAGGTGGGGAAGGGGTAAGGGTCCTATAGACTTCGTTCTAGCAGGAGACACACTCAGCCGTTAGGAAAGCTCATCCTAACCTAGAGTTGTCTATTAGGGAGGAAGACTGGCAATACTTGCTAACCTCCTCCTAACCAGAACAAAGTTAGGTGAAGTTATTTCGCCGGGCAACAGAGAAAACTCATTCTCCAGCCCGAGAAAAACAACACAGGACAGTCTGCTAGGCCACTAGAGGGAGGAATCATCCTTACGGAATCCTTCCAACATGGACTAGGAAAGCAAAGCTTCCTCTGTCCGCCCCTAACCTAGCAAAGGAGACTCTTTCACTATGCTAGGAAGAAGCAGACCACAGACTAGAAACTTTGATGTTCTGCCCTAACCCAAAAAGACAGTTACTCTGGTTATGCAAAACCCTAAAAGAAGGAAAAGGATGCAGTTTCAACAAAAAATGTCGATATATGTATCCTGCAACTATGAATGAGAGTAAGAAAACTCAGCAAACTGAAAAGAAAAACAAAAATGAAACAAAAAAAAAAAAACAAAAAAGCAGGCCGCGTATATACCGCACTATGCACCAAAAAAGGCCTTTCAACCCAAATCTGCACAAATAGAGCCCAACTACAAAAAATGCATCTATAATGCCAGGGGTTGGTGCATATATGGGGATAATTGCAGGTTTACACCCAAAAATAAATATGAAGGCGAAAGAACAAATATAATAGAAAAGTTGGATTTTTTAATGGCAGAATTCCGAGAAATGAAGAAAAGAACATCATATCAGAACAGGAAGGAAGCATGGGAGAATCCATATCATTAACAATATTAAATAATGGGGATGAAACACAAACAATAATAGTGATGAATGCACAGGGTTTAGTCACGAGTAACTCTAAAAGGAAAATAGAGTTCCTAGAAGAACTAACCCAAATTGAAAAAATAGATATATTAAATATAAGTGAAACATGGTATTCCCAAGAGACTGGCAGTGATGACCAGATAAAGGATTTCCAAACTTATAGATCAGACAGACAAAATAGCAATCAAGGGGGAACCGCAATATATGGAAGAGACATAAATCAAGGAAAAGTCTGTGAAAAATACAGCAACACAGAATGTGAATTGATTGCGGTAGAATTTGAATTTGAAAAACTAGTGAATATTGTAGTTTACAGACCCCCAAATACTAAGGAGTTTGACATAATAATAGAAAAAATAGATGATATATGTAGAAACCATAAAGACCGGAGATTTTAACTTTACTTTCGTGGATTGGAAAGAACGGATAGAAGAAAGTGGTTGTATGTATACATATAAAAAAGAGAGTAATAGTAGCGCAGAAGATAAGAGGCATTTGAAAAGCTTCAAGATATGCTATTAGAACATAATATGCAACAAATAAACCACATTCCAACAAGAAAGGAAAATGTCCTAGATCTAGTATTTGTGAATGAGGTGAATTATGTTAAAGAAATAATAGTGTATAACACGGGAATTTCAGACCACAATGTCATAGAATTGATAGTTCATTCCAAAGCAAGTGATCGCAGAATTAATAAAAGCACAAAACTTTGGGAAGGATAGGGAAAATATAATTTTTACAGTAAAAATATAAAATGGTCAGAAATAAATGAAGAACTGAATAAAGAATGGAGAAATGTATTTGTAAGTGATAATATACAGGTAAATACGGACATACTGTACAAAATACTGGAGAAAATTTTTGAAAATTATGTACCGAAAAAAAACAACAAACAAAAGACGTGCATACCAAGAGACAGAAGGATCTTATTTCAGAAAATTAGAAAGTGGAAGAAAAATCTTGCAAAAGAAAAAAATGTGTGGAAAATGAAGGAAATAAAATGTAAGATAGAAAATGCAGAACAAAAGATTATACAGTCGAAAGAAAATGAAAAAAGGGACTTAGAAGAAAGGACACTTCAAAATATAAAAAGAAACCCCAAAGTACTTTACTCCTATGCAAAAAAGATGAATAAAGGGAGAATAGAAATAGGCCCTCTAAGAATTGAAGGACGGCTAACGAATGAAAAAAAGGAAATATGCAACATATTAGCAGAAAAATATAAGAGTGAGTTCACGCCAAGAATTGCGAATGAAAATAATGAAGCGGAAATGAGAGAGGAAAATGAGGAATATCTAACGGATATAGATATTAATGAAGCAGATATTGTCAAGGCTATAAACGAAATTATAAATGGATCGGCAGCCGGACCAGATGGAGTTCCAGCGATTTTGTTAAAAAAAAATGCAAACACTATCGCGAAGCCGCTTGCAATACTGCTAAGACAAAGTGTAGATATGAGCGAGATATATGTTAAACATAAATTAGCTTATATAACCCCTATCTTCAAAAGTGGATCAAGACTAGAGGCAAGCAATTATAGACAGCTTAGTCTAACATCACATATTATGAAAGTGTATGAGAGGGTAATAAAAAAGAAAATAATGAACCATTTGGTCAAAAATAATTTGTTTAATATGGGTCAACACAGTTTCGTGCCTGGAAAAAGTACACAGACCCAACTGATAGCACACTATGAAAACATATAAAAAAATATGATAAATGAAAAAGACACAGATGTGATCTATCTAGATTTTGCAAAAGCCTTTGACAAGGTTGACCATAACATATTGGCGAAAAAAATGAGAAAGCATAATATTGTGGGAAAGATAGGAAAAAGGGTAAAAGAATTCCTGCAAAACAGAAAACAGATAGTGGTTGCAAATGACGAGAAATCAGATGAAGCCCAGGTGATATCGGGTGTTCCACAAGGTACGGTATTAGCTGCACTGCTGTTTGTTATTATGATCTCAGACCTAGACTGTAATGTTGAAAACTCCGTAGTGAGAAGTTTCGCCGATGACACAAGAATAAGTAGAGCAATTACTTGTGATGAAGATAGGAACTCACTACAAAGAGATCTAAACAAAATATATGAATGGGCGGAGATAAATAGGATGGTATTTAACTCCGATGAATTCGAATCAATAAATTATGGAAACAGAGAAGGAATGGTGTACACATACAAGGGACCTAATAATGAGACAATCATAAACAAGGAAGCAGTTAAAGACCTTGGTGTAATGTTAAATAGGAATATGTTATGCAACGACCAAATAGCAACACTGTTGGTTAAATGTAAAGCAAAAATGGGAATGTTATTCAGACACTTTAAAACAAGAAAAGCTGAACACATGATTATACTTTACAAAACTTATGTACGTAGTACACTCGAGTACTGCAATGTGATATGGTACCCACACTACCAAAAGGATATTGCGCAAATAGAGAGTGTACAAAGGTCCTATACTGCTAGAATAGAAGAAGTTAAGGACCTTGACTACTGGGAAAGACTACAATTTTTAAAACTATACAGTCTAGAAAGGAGAAGAGAAAGCTACATGATAATACAAGCATGGAAGCAAATAGAAGGAATTACTGAAAACATCATGGAGCTTAAAATATCAGAAAGAGCAAGCCGAGGTAGATTAATAGTGCCAAAAAATATTCCAGGTAAACTAAGAAAGGCGCACAGGACATTAATCCACTACGCACCAGCATTGATAATGCAGCGACTATTTAATGTGCTGCCAGCTCATCTAAGAAACATCAGGAGTGAGCGTAGATGTGTTTAAGAATAAGCTCGATAAATACCTAAGATGAATCCCAGACCACCCAAGACTGGAAGATGCAAAATACACCGGAAGATGCATTAGCAACTCTCTGGTGGATATACGAGGTGCCTCACACTAAGGGACTTGGGGGAACCTAAACAAAAAATAAGGAATAAGGAATAAGGAAAAAATCAGGTCAGGACAGACATATCCTGGAATAGTTATACCTGAATTATTATACAGATAGAACCACTAGGATTAAGCTGAAGGCTTACATAGGGAGAGAGGGATTGAACTTAGCCTCCGGAAGAGGAAATAACAATTGGGGATATGCAAAAGTATACTACTGTACCTAGAATACTAGGCTAGGCAAGATGAGAATCGATTACCTAAATCACCGAAACTCTCTCGTATACAATCTTGGAAAAACATTCAACAATATCTTACATGTATAAAATATTTGCCTATAGCTTCAATAATATAACATTCGGAAAAACTTATATCATGCATGAAAGTACTAGTGCCAGACGTCTAGGCTACGAAGCCTCACGAAGGGCAAGATCGGTACCTCGACCCGTGTCGAAACACTGAGCTAAAACTGACGGTATGATATAAGCATTCCTAGCAGAGCAAAATAGCTGAATTATTAAAGCGTAACAAACCAGGAACGTCGCTCCAGCTAACTAAATGACCCATAGGAGCGAGCGATAGCATCCAGGATACCTCCGGTAGGCAACAGCTCTTGTTTACGTTAAAATCACTTATGATTTATTTCAAAACGACAAGAGCTTACATTATACATAGTAAAGATAATACTCAACTTCCTAGAGGCAGAAGAGACCGGAGAAGTCATCAAAATGTTGAATTAAATCCAAAATAACGAGAGAACACAAGGGAAAACACCGAGTAGTAGAGCTACACGAAAAGGAATAAAGAGGGCGCTACCGCCTTCATCAGATACACACTGGAAACGGAATAGGAGAGATGCCTTATGAGCGGCTCTCTTTTCATTCTCGTTTCAGATTCTTGTCACTATACCCCCTCGAAGCGTTAATACTGTTCGGGGTGAAGATAGCTATGTGACGTGTCAAAAATACGTCCTCTGATATTATGCGATATCCCTGTGAGATTATTCAGGGATATTCGCTCCAGGAGTTAGAATTCTGGATACCTTAAGGTAAAATTCTCTGGGAATATCACTGTAGTCAAATATACCCTAGAAAGCTACCTAATAGGAACTTCCATCAGGACGACATGGCCTGAGCCCAAATATATATATATATATATATATATATATATATATATATATATATATATATATATATATATATATATATATATATATCATTTCACCCAGGGAGTAACTGAGGCCTAAAGGAATTCATATATAGCAAATTAAGAGCAGGAGTCATACGATAGTGACCATAATTATTCTACCTACATCAGATAAGATAGTTTTCCAATTCCACACATCACATGATTTTACTTTACATTTAATATTGAATTCACACTACCTTGCAATTAAATCTTCTGAACTACAAAATGTTAAAGAAGTTATTTTACAATATTCGTTTTTCCTTCCAGTTTGTGTTTTATGTTTTTCAGGCCATTA
>NC_090730.1:61712823-61730323 GCF_036898095.1 Palaemon carinicauda
CAGCCAATCCTTTTTTTTCCTAATGTAAAAGTATCGATAAAACAACTGTTTTAATTTATTTTTTTCATTTTTCCATATTTTCTGTTATTCACATTTAAGTGAAGGGAATTTTTTAGTTTTTACCTGAGGGGAATATATATATATATATATATATATATATATATATATATATATATATATATATATATATATATATATATATATATATATTATTAAAACAGAGAGCTTAATACTACATAGTGTTCTAGAATTTTTATTTCACCTGTTGTGACCAAGTTGTGGAATGGTCTTCCTAATCGGGTAGTTAGATCAGTAGAACTTCAAAAGTTCAAACTTTTAGTCGAATTGCGAAACTTTTGAAATATTATTACAAAGTAAAAACAATTCAGTCTATAATTTACTTTTTTTCTGTTGATTTGCAAACGTAATTGCTAAGTGAAATTGTTCTTTAATTATTCAGAATTCTTGGATCTTTTCCTTGTTTAGTTATTGGTTTTACTATGACTGTGGAAATACATGTTTGGTCCAAAGATGATTATAAAATAGTTGATAAATATGCCTTTGCCAAAGGGGTTACATTTCTTATGATATAAAAAATTTATATCTTCACCAGTGGCTGTTGACCTACAATTTGATAACGCAAATTCACGCAGTTCTTGAGTAAATCCTCTATTGTTGTAGATATATTCCACTGTCAAAATTCAATGTAATTACTTCTCTTCTTTCGATGGATCGAGAGTCGCTGTCCAATATATTAATACTGGTTATGCTTTCAATATTACGTCCAATAAGATACGAGATTCTCTATGTGCCATGTACAGTATTAGTTACATATTATGTACTAATTCACATCTTGCAGGTTTGCTATAGGAACATTTTATTCTGCCACATTACCTATACTGATATACTGAAAAAATATTTTGGCCAAGAATATATCGTTCCTTTTATGGCTTCTTGTCTAAATTTAGCAAAAATCTTATCTAAATGCAGTTTCAATTCATTAATCTCTACGGCTAAATCCTCCAGTGTGATAATAGTATTTTCAAACATTGTGTAGTCAGTACTCAAACCTTTAAATCTTTTATTCATCGTTTCTAGTTATATCTCAATTGCGTGCTTTTCCTTTATAAATTTGGTTATTGTGTCTGACCACCAAGGAACTGAGTGTTTCATTGGTCGGGTATTAATCAGAGGTATGGATATGTCAACTGCTTGTGTAATGAAGTTTACAATGAAATTATTTATTTCATCCTGATCTAATGAATAATCAAAGGGGGGAACTTCATCCTCATGGGAACTAGATCTATCCAGGTCAACTATATTTGTAACATAACGTTGCATGAGAGGACTTGGTGTGGGTCCTAATATGGTTATTATTATAGGGAAAGGTCGTCTAAGACGTTCCATTCAAACTTATCAACGATATTGTTGGAAAAAAGAGTCGACTCGGTTGAGGAATATGTTCCTAGAGTTTTTTAATAGCAAGTGCTATTTATACCTTCGTTTAGAAAGCAGAGGTTATGATCATTCAGTATATGTGCAACCTATTACATCACTAGAGGCCCCAGAGGGGTATGTGGTCATTGAAGTCTCCAAGAAATTGATCTTTAACTTTCGATATACGCAAGTTAGTAGGTTGGCCAGGGCACCAACCACAGTTGGGATACTACCGAGAAGAGAGATATCTGGTCCTTTGACTGGACAGAGAGTATCACATTGGATCTCTCTCTCTCTCTCTCTCTCTCTCTCTCTCTCTCTCTCTCTCTTGTTACGGCAAATTTTTTATTTACCTACATATATACACGGGATAGTATGGCCTATTGTTTTCAAATTCTCCTCTGTCCTTACACACCTGACAGTCCTGAGATTACTAAACAATTTTTTTTTCTCGTTCACTGGGCTAACTACTGCACTGTAATTGTTCAGTGGTTATTATCCTATTGGTAAAGGTACAAGAGAATCTTCAACTATGGTAAAGAGCTCTTCCAGGAGAAAGACACTCCAAAATCAAACCATTATTATCTTGTCATTGGTAGTGCCCTTGCCTCTGTCCCATGGTCTTCTACTGTCTTGGGATAGAATTCTCTGGCTAAGGATACACTCCGGTACACTATTCTATTTAATTTCTTTTCCTCGTGATTATTTCAAGTTTTTATAGCTCATATAATTATGAAAAATATATAACTGTTTTGTTACTGTTTTTTGTAATTTGTTAATCTATTTGTTTATTACTACTCTTGTAGTTTTTTTTTTTTTTTATTATTTCCTGATTTCCTTTCCTAACTAGGCTTTAAGCCTTGGTTGGAGAACTTCATCAGTTACATTATAATGAATAATGATCGGAGTTCCTAAAGCATTAACAAAAGGGACTGAGTCAGATACTAGAGTGAAATGTCTTATCATAAAAATTGTATCGTCAATATGCTTTACGCATATTGCACAAGTGTTACCATTCTTAATAGCCTTAGAATTTCCCTACACGCAAACTGGTTTTAACACCATTAATATTCTACTGAATTATGTATGGATTGGCCATTAAGGCAATAGCGATTGATTTCCACTAGACAGAACGTTATTTCTGATTATTTCACTACAGTTGGGTTTCTGTTGAACTGCATTTATATTAGGGTTTACGTCTTTAGATTTAATTTCCTGATGTTTTCTTTTATGATTATTTATTTCATGATTCTCATTTTGAATAGAATTAAGTTTTCTACAAAATTTTAAAATTTATTATATGGTCAACACAAATAAAATAAGCACTGTGGGTTTTTGATTTATCATATGAGCTTTTACTTTTGTCGATAAAGTTGTCAATTAGATTCCAAATTTTATGTATATTTGTATTACTGACTTCATGAAATTCAGAAAAGAAGAAACCAAAGCAGCCGCATGAAATTTGGTGGGTTGCTTTATACCCTTTTGTTGTTGTATGTAAAATTATCGCTTTCCCAGTGACTCTTATAAATGGCGATGGATTTATTCGAATGGTACATAATCAATTGGGTTTCTATCAGCTTCTTGGCCATTATAAAGGTTCGTGTGGATCTCTACCTTTACAATATGTTTGGTAGACTGATTAATTATTATGCTGGGCTCAAATTTTGAGACTGGGAGTCGATACATTATTTCTGTTTCTGCAACAATTCAATTCATTACGTCAACCACTGAGTTTTCTTTTATAAAACATTTTAAAGGAACATCTGTTAGTTCACTCACAAATTCTTTATTATTTGTTCTTTTTAGTTTTGGAGGGGCTGCGTTTTCAAGTGCACGTTTATTTTTTTCTCTCAGATTTAGATTTTAGGGGTGCATGATCAACCATCTCTATTTCACTATGACTTTCTATTACCCCTGAATTGTCAGAAATGCCCATTGAGTCAAACCTTTTCTGTAAACAAAGGAATCTGTGGTTCTTGCTTATATACATGATTTTGAGTCCAAGTGCTTCAAGCACTTTTAGGTACTCAGTTATTGTACGTGTTTTAAGCTGAATATTTAGTGAGGAAGTATTAACAGTTTTAGAGATTGAATCACGCGAAATGAAGGAAATTATTTTGTAAGTGGATTATTTGACATAATCATTACCCATGAATTTGGAGACTGTGCATCACATTAGAAATAAAATTTATCTTCTAAAGTTTAGAAGATAAATTTTGTTTCCAATTTGGTGCTCGGTATCTAAACAATCGGCAGAAAAGTCATGGAACTTAGAGCATTTGAGAAATCTTTGGTCATTAGTGTACTTAATATTAATATGGATAGAATAATAGCATTCATAATATTAAACTGCCCATGGATTCTAATTTTTTAACAAAAAATATTTGAATGTCGAATCTTTATTTAGTCTGATATCATGATGTGAAAACATTCAAAATTGCTTTATAATTTCCTTTCAGCTTTCTAACTATAGAAATATTGGGAAGAAACCTCTTCAATATGTCCTTTTCTAAGAACTCAAGAAGATCTCTCCAATAGATTATTCCTTTAGCTCAACAAAAAGTCGAATGGTGAGATACATTTTTAATACCATCAGGCGGGGAAGATGCAAAATTAGTTATGTTTAATTGCCAGCCTTAACAAGCAAACACAGCACACATATTTTAAATTTCCATTGTGGAAATGATGCCCTTTGTTTCCAGACACCCATAACCCTTAATCATATTGATTGCTCTCATGGACGCGACATACGGGACTGGTTCAGCTATGTTTCTTATAAAGATTTCTTTCTCCTCTCCTATGAGATAGGTGTCCTTCGGTACAAAGTCCAATTGAAAGTTCGTAATATTTTGGCTGTTAGACGGTTTTATATAGATAGACAGGCCAGGGACTTCTTTATTTTCAATCTTTAGGAAGTCGGTTTTAGCTTAGGAATGATCTTCAAAAGTGGCATTAATTTCAAAATCAATCTTGTCCTCAGGGAGTTTGAATTTCATCCTTCCAATTTTCTCGAAATTATTTAAAAGTATATTTAATATTTCATAATACATATCGCAGGAAATACAGTCACAATATAGAACCTTGATATTTTAATTGATACCCCAACACTCTGGGGTCCTCAGTAAGAGGAACAAAAATTGTAGTGTGATAAGAAAGGACAGGAAGCAAAAACACCAAATGTCTTCTGGTTGGATTTTGGTAAATGCAGTTGTGGTTCAAGGACAGGATGAATTTCAAGTTTATCCTTCAGTTACTCAGCACAATAATTGATATTTGCAAATGGAATCTCCTCTAGCTTAGAAATATATAATGGAGAAAGAGAATGCAATTGAACAACTTTTCCCCCAATCATAGTATTCATCCTGGAAGGTACTTTACAATATGTTCTAAGCTCTCTTTATTTGAAGCCTCTAAATTTGATTGTTTTACATGGGCTTCAATATTGACACTTTTCTAGTACTTGGGGTCAGAATTTCTTTCTGTTCTTGAAACGATATCTAGATTCAAATGTTAACAATTCATAGCCTTTTATACAACAGAGATGCAACTCGTGTATATTTTCTTCTGCTATCTGTTGAATCCTCTTTCGACCATCTCGCTGAAATGAAGCCATACCCTGCTTAGTAGAAATACCATCCCTTACTATGCAAATTTTATCCGACTTGATGTAGAAAAGACAGTTAGGAGGAAAAAAAATATTTCTCAGCAACTGTCTTCCCTTACATTCTGCGTTCCTCAACATGTATACGATGACTTTAAGCGATACAAATTCATTGTGAATCGCTGGTAAAATCCACAGTGGTATTCTTGTTCTTCCTGAACTTTATCGGAAATTTCTTTTCATATTTTAGTCATTCTAGATGTAGACTCCATGGTTCTGTCAGACGATGATGTCAAACCTCATGTATTGTACTATACATGGGCTAACCTCTTACTGGCATTACTAACATCCGAAAAGGCAGTACCTGGTCAATGTTATATTTTCTTTTAATTAGTGTAGTAATTCAAAAAGAAAGAAATAAAATTCAGCATCAATCGAGAAAAAAATACATGATTATCATTTTGGAATAAAAAATTTTATCATGTCTAAAATTAGTGAAAATGACACCTGATGCTTATGAAAAAGTGAACTAAAACAATACAATTCTCGTATAAGGCTTTAATTAGCTTTGATGTATAAATTATGATAAATAATAAGCTATCTTAAAAAAAAAAAACCACATATTTTCCCATCAATAAAAAACTCTTTCACATCTATAGCTTTCGCTACAATCTTTTATATAAAGTCCAGTACCTACCTCTTAGTTTTAGTTTTGTTCCTGTTAACATTTTTAAATGTGATTAAGGATTATAAAAGAAAGCTAGGAAACAATATTTCATTCAGTCCTGAGGGCTACATAGAATCCCCCATTAGATGCCCGCCTATTACTTACTCAGTTCTGTTCGGCACAATCTTTTTTGCATCTAATGACCATAAATCATAGACTAGAAAGATGTAGCTTATTAATATATTATAAAATGCACTATCATTTAGAAGACAAACAATTTTGAAAATAACGATTTTCCATATTATCAATATCATATAATCATAGAGATGAGAATTTCATTGATAGAGTTTGGTTTATGAGGGATATTGTGACGGGCCGAGAGAAGGTTGTGACTCAAAGGCAGGATGAAAGCAATTGAATAACTTTATTTCAGAACATCCGTTTTTATATACATAAACTCCAGGCAAAGAGGGCACAAAAGACATAACAGGCAATTTCATGTTCAACCGGCACCGCACCGGTTAACTGTTAATGGTGAGAAAAACAGACATGTTATTTCAGGTTCTTATCAGTGCGAGGGGAGAGTGAAGATACAAGCATAATATATACAAAAAATTAAATGTCGTTACAATGTACGATCATGTGACACACGGTTGGTACATGGCTCCCCCCCTAAAAATTACATACTGTACATGTTAGAAAAGGCCAATTGTAGGAGGGTCATCTGGCAGGAGATAAGCAGGTTTTAGACGATCAATGGAGACCCAGTCTTCTTTGGCACGAATGTTTAGTAGGAATGCTTTCGGACTGCGTCGGATCACAAGGAAAGGGCCCGTATAAGGGGGCGTTAGCGGTGTCTTGCTAGTGTCGTTGCGCAGGAAGACGTGCGTTGCAGAGTGCAAGTCTGTCGGTATGTTATGTTTCGCTGAGGGCTTGTAAGTCTGGTGGCATGAAGTAAATTTTCCCACGATGTGACGCATGCGCTGGAGATTGTCGGAGGAGGTTGTAGAAGTAAATAATTCGGCAGGGACGACCAACGGTTGGCCATACACCATTCCAGCTGCCGAGACATCGAGGGTGTCTTTAGGAGTGGTCCTTAGTCCCAGGAGGATCAAGAAAAGCTGAGCAAACCAGTTGGAATCCTTGCAGTGGGGCATCAAAGCTGCTTTGAGGGTGCGATGAAAACATACAACCATTCCATTGGCAGCGGGCTTTTAGGCAGTTTTCTGATGTAGGGTGATACCCAGGAGATTCGCTATTGATGTCCATAATTGAGAGGTGAATGTGGTGCCCCTGTCAGAAGTAATATGCTCAGGGATACCAAATCTTGCAATTCATCCTGAAAGTAAGGCAGATGTACATATGGCGGACGTTGCAGTTTCCATGGGAATGGCTCCAGGCCAACGAGTGGAGCGGTCGATGACGGTAAACAGGTAATGATGTCCTTGTGATGTGGGTAGGGGCCATACAACGTCGACGTGCATATGGGCGAAATGACACTGAGGTTGAGGAAAGGTCCCCACTCCTGAATCCATGTGTCAATGTTCTTTGGAAGTTTGGCAAGAAGTACAAGCGCAGACCCAATCCTTAGCATCTTTAGAAAGGACGTGCCAAATGAACTTTGTCTTCAGCAGCTGTGTAGTGAAAGGGCACGTGGGATGTGAAAGGCTGTGAATGAAATCAAACACCTGTCGGCACATGGGAGCAGGAATCCAAGGTTGCAGTCTACCTGTAATGACGTCACAGAGGAGGGTGGTGTTGGAGTCGTCGAGGTGGATGCCTTCCCAACGAAGGGATGTGCAGTATGTCCTACATGCTTGATACTCTGGATCCTGTCGTTGGGCTTCAGTCAAGGCGTTGTAATCAAACCCCAGTTGAACGGCAGCCAACGTGTTTCTTGACAGGGCATCGGCAACGGGATTGAATTTCACAGGGACGTGTTAAAAGGGTGCAATTTTATTCAGCCACGGCGGAGAAATGTTGGCGTTGACGGGCGGACCAGGTGTCAGACTGTCGAGTGAAGGTGTGCACCAGAGGCATGTGGTCTGTGCGAATGATGAAGAGCGTACTATTTAAGAAATGGCGAATGTGACGGACAGCCAAGTGCACCGCCAGCAATTCGTGATCGAAGGTAGAATTACCGGATTCTGCCTCGGACAGTTTTCTTCTGAAGAAGGCTAATGGGCAGGGCGAGCCCTTGACCACCTGTTCGAGTACTGCACTAATAGCGACGTCGCTGGCATCAGTGGAGATAAGTAGAGGGGCACGTGGAATAGGAGAAGTGAGAGCTGCAGCAGTTGATAGGGCCTTCTCTGCATTGCAGAAGGCTGCTTCTTGAAAGGGACCACACTTCAGGTCTTTTGGCTTGCCCTTGAGGGAGGCATGGAGGGCAGCAAGAGTGGCGGCAATGGCTGGAAGAAAACGGTGATATTAGTTGATCATGCCCAAGAATTCCTTCAGAGCTTTGACGGTTGAGGGCGTAGGGAAGTTCTGAACGGCTGCTACCTTCTCGGGGAGGGGATGGACTCCCTCAGGATTGATGTGGTGCCCTAAGATTGACACTTCGTTGGCGCCAAAGGTACATTTGTCGTACCGGATTACGAGGCCGTTTTGTTGCAGGTGTCGTGCACGATGCGCAGGTGACGGAGGTGTTCCTCTTTTGAGGAAGAGAACACAAGTATGTCGTCCACATAACATATACAGAAGGGGAGGTCCCCTAAGATGCCATCCATTAGACGTTGAAAAGTGTCCCCAGCATTGTGAGGGCCAAAACAGGAGTAATTAAAGGTGTATGTACCAAACGGAGTGGTGATGCCGGTCTTGGTGATGTCTTCCGTGTTCAAAGGCCCCTGATAACACCTCTTCAGAGGTCGAGCGTGGAGAAAACCTTTGCTTTGTGCAGGTCATGTCGGCGATGTTTTGGAGTGGGTAGCGATCCGGTTCTGTTTGCATGTTCAGGCGCCTGTAATCCCCGTACTGACGGAGAGAGCCGTCTTTCTTCAGAACAATGTGTAAGGGTGATGAAAAAGGGTTAGAGGCCTTTTGGCAAAGACCCATTTCCTCCATTTTGGCGAACGTCTGTTTGGCGGCTGCCAGTCTTTCCGGTGCCAGACGTCTGAATTTTGCGAAGATTCGGGGTCCCAACTTCTGTATATGTTGATAAATAACTTGCTTGGCAGGAGCCATGGGGTTTTTGCGAAGTTCTGGACGGAAAACTTCCGGGTACGACGTGAGGAGGTGGGCGTAGGCATCTGTGGGTGCCCTGAAGTGGAGAGCAAGGTTAGAGGGGCGGGTTGAAGAGGTGTCGACAAGTACGAGAGTCCAAGTTGACCAATCGTCGGTGGGCGACATCGACCAAAAGGTGGAAATGAGAGAGGAAATCCACGCCGAGGATTGGCAATGTGATGTCAGCAACGAGGCACTTCTAATTAAATTTACCGTTTCCAAACGATAATGTGAGGTTCTCGTAACCCTAGGAGGGTATCGCAGATCCGCTGGCAGCTACCCTGCGGACATCCGCAGACGTAGACAGACTACGTCATGTCCTTAAGAGTTCCCTTGGCAAAAGAGAACGACAATCACCCGTGTCTACCAAAAATCGCACGCCCGTTCCTGCATCATGTAAAATGAAAAGGTTAGAAACACTGGAGGCCACCGCCACGAGCGAAGGCCTACTTACTCGTTTATTGGCCACTGACAATCCTTGGCACATTTCTTCGTGGTTGCCCAGAATCTCTAGTGGTAGTAGCAAAATTGCGGCAGATGAGCGGTAGTAAGTGGCTGTAGAAGTCGTTGGTTGGGGCGCGAGCGAGTGGTGAATGATGGGTGGCTTTGTCGCCACTCCGGATCATCACGGTGTAAGCGTCTCTGTCCTACGACATTCACGACAGCTTCAGTTGACGTTGAATAGGCGTCTTGTTTGTCAGGAGTGGAGACATTGATGGAGGTACTGAAGGTCGTAAAGTGGCTGTCCATAAGGGCGTCGGCTTTGGTCATCAAGTTTTTTATTGGTAAACTATCGACATCGGTTATGGCAGCGCGTACAGGTTCAGCATAACCAAAGGGCACGAAGTAGGTTCACCTTACAAGGAGAGCCGTCTGAGGCAGGTTGCAGGCAAGCGATACTGGTCATTTCCCTGAGGGCGAGCGAAGCCCTTTGGTCCCCCATTGGTTGTTGAGAGAGCTGAGAAAGCTTTGCTATACGGGCGGCTGGCGATGGGGAGTACTGCCGCAGAAGGTATGTTTTGAGGGCGTCATACGCTATTGGTGTCCTCTTGTTCACAAAGCCAGTCGGATATATCCGGGAAGGTGTCCTCGGGTATCGCCGCGAGAACATAATCTGCTCTAGTGGTTGAGCGAGTCACACCCTTGATGCAGAACTGGACTTCTGCACGGTGAAACCAAGCAAACGCCTTTCTGCTGGCGAATGACGAAAGTTTCAATTGAGCGGCGCCAACTTCCGTGGAGTCTGCCATAGTACCAGTGATTGAGGGGCGGGGGATAGGGGGGTGGGGCTGGAAGGCGGGAGGAGCGAGTCGACTTCCGGGGTCAATAATGTGAGAGCCAAGAGAAGGTTGTGAATGAAAGAAAGGATGAAAACAACTGAGTAACTTTATTACAGAATATCTGTTTTTATATACATAAACTCCAGGCATAAAGGACAAAAAAGACATAACAGGGAATTTCATGTTCAACCGACACCGCACCGGTTAACAATTAACGGCGAGAAAAACAGACATGTTATTTCAGGTTCTTATCAGTGTGAGGGGAGAGCGACGATACAAGCATAATATATACACAAATTGAAATGTCGTTACTATGTACGATCTTGTGACACACTGTTGGTACAATATTCATATGTGAACATATTTTCTAATTGGGTTTTAGGTACTAATTCCACATTATTCTAGTAACAAACATATAAATATAAAGAACTTATAATTCAAGTTGTCTTTTCATATGTTATAGGCAGCGTTGTGCAGGTGACTCTGGAGTCTGGACTCAGGTGTTTTCCCTAAATTGTTATCAATACTTTATCGTCACCAGTCGTCTATATCTTGAGCTTTGAATTCGATTCTTCTCCAACCATCATCTCCTACTTCGCACTTTATAGTCCTCAATCATGTAAGCCTTGGTCTTTCAACTCTTCTAATGACTTGTGAAGCCCATCTGAACATTTGGGAAACTAATCTCTATTTGGGAGTGCTGAGAGCATGACCAAACTATCTCAATATACCCCTCATCATGATCTCATCCACATATCAAGTAATCTCTCTTATAGTTTCATTTCTAATCCTGTCCAGTCATTTACCTACCAATATCCTTATGAGGCCATTGACCTCAAATCTACTAAATATATTAGAGATAGTTTCATTCTCATGCCATGACTCATGTAAATATAGTAGCACTGATCTCACTAAAGTGATATATAGTCTTATATAGTTTTATAAGTAATTTCAGGAGATTTTATTTCCAAATTTTACTTAACCTACCATTGTCTGATTTTCTTTTTTCAATATTTCACTAAACTCCAATTATGAAGACCCTGTATTAGATATCATAGTTCATAAATACTAAAATGATTCTACCTTATTAATCCTTTCTCCTTATAATGATATTACATCTTACATTGCATATTCTGTTCTCATCATCTGCCTTTGTTCTATTAATCTTGAGCGTAACCTCATGTGATATTTCATGCATTCTGGTTAGCAAGCATTGCAAATCCTTTGGTGTTCTGCTAACAAGGACATCATCATATGTATACTCTAGGTCTGCTAATTTCCTATCACCGATCAAGTCCAATCCTTCTTCGTCCTCTCCGACTGTTCTAGGCATTGAAAAAATCCTTGAGGAGGATAAAGAACATACGTGACAACACATTCCCTTGGTGTACTCTACCGTTCACTGGAAATTCATCTGATAAAACTCCATAAACATTAACTTTGCCCTTTTTATGCACATGAAAAGACTTAATCAAATACACATATTGAAGAAAAATTCCATAATTGCACAGGAATCTCCACAAAATTCGCCAATCCCCACTATCAATGGCTTTTCCTAGTCCAAAATGCCATCAAAAGTAGATTTCTATATTTTACAAATTGCTGTACATGTCTCAACATTAAAATTTGGTCAGTGCAACTTCTACGTTTTCAAGATACTGCTATTCCATCTCTCAGTTTTTTTTTTTTTCAATCTTCCTCTATAGTCTCTTTAGAATAAGCATCGTGTATATTTTCATAACAACTGACATAAGTGTAAAGGCTCTGTAATTATTGCAATCAGTCAGGTTTTTTATCTATTTATTTATTTACTTTTTCTTTTAATGCCCATATATCAAGTTTGCACTCTCCACACCACATTTTACAATACAATCTGGTAAGTATTCTGGTAGTCACTTCATTCTCGGTCAGTATCATCTCGGCAGTTATTCCTTCGTACCCAGGGACTTTCCATCTGTTGAGTTTTTTAATGAGAGCTTCGACTTCAAACAAACTGAATTCATTCAGGGGAGCATCAAGGTTTTCATCAGCTTCATGTATATCATTCAAATTAATCTCTTCATATCGCTTATTCAAAACCTCACTAAAGTGTACTATCAAACGTTGTCTTTCTTCCTCTTCTGTTGTTATAACAGATATCTCTCTCTTTTCGATGAACATATGCATGTCTTTCAAGGGGAAGCAATATAGTGAACGTGCAGCAAACAACTCACATATAGATAACGAAGAGTGCCCTCTCTATATTTTCTGCTTCACTGCGCACACATTAACGGCTATCTTACTCCACGGAAAAAAGCTGTAGGATTTAATACTATTATTTCTACTATATTTTCAGTACAGTTATTATTCTGAAAATATTTATGAGAGTGTCAACCTATTGACAAAACCATTTGAATGTTCATATGAAACGGTCACCCTTATGTGACCCCTTGAGGGGCTCTATAAATAAATTGTTTCTAACTAATTAAAGTTTGTTGTTCAGGAATTTTTTTCGTATTGATTCCTCCTCCACTCCCATCACGCATTCAGGTTAGTTTGGTTTTACTTATACAACATAGACAATGAAGAAAAAAAAAAAAACCAAGTACTTAATCAGTGCCACCTATTTTGAATATGCCCAGCTAATTTGCTAACGAACACCGTACAGTACTTAAAACCATATTCCAAATAATTCGATTGTTGTTTTTGATTTATTATCATTCATCTCGTACTTTTCAATATATTTGTAATAATTCCAATTTACCAGTAGTCTACCTATATTCTTGTGTAAACTTATGTGTTGCTTGTTCCTTATTTGATTGCTTACAATCAAAGGACCCTCTTTCTTTACACAGAATGATTGTTCATATGAAATTTAGTATATATAATTTATATTTTGTACATGTCTGGCTGTATATGTGGACTTTAGAATAAGACTAATTGTGATAGGGCTTTTGACACATTTACATAAGGCAATTTAAGTTAAGGCTGCATATTAAAAGTACGTATAATTTTACAAATATAACCTATAGAATAACAGAAAGACGTTCTAGTATACATATAGAGGGTAAGACATCTGCCTGATAAACTAGACTGCTGTATGGAGAGAGAAGCTTATTGGTGGCTTATGTAGTATTGAATAAGCGGTGTTAAGAATCAAATTTTACTATTACTATATAAGCAGAGATTCAGAAAAGCTCTGTTTTTTTCTGAATTCAGAATGATTTAAGGTTTCTAATAGTGCGTGGTTTCTTATACACTACTGTATATTAGGACCTGTTTCAATTCACAATCTCAGATTGGTAAAGTAGCCAATACAGCCCTGCAAGTTAAGATCATATAAGTATTCAATTTACAATCGTGATGGTCGGTTCTCAATATTTGATATACAAACCACCGGCTACTTGTTCTTTATATGGCAACGGTATTGCTGATGGGTTGAACACTGAATTGAACAAAAAGCAGACGACATACTCAATTTGTATTAGCCTCATCTGTTGCCAACCCGCCCAACAAAAGAGGACGACTTCTCACGAAAATTCAATTGATGTTCCGATCTTCTTTTTATTATCTTTTCTTATACAACGCAAAGGTTCTGATGACTGTTTTTTTTTTTCTTTTTTTTTCAGCCTTGAATGCTGTTTGATAGAATGCTGGATCTACCATTAGTGATAGCCATCTCCTATGCGGGATGCATATACTGTATAGGCTTCTCTGTAATCCACCCCCGAACCTGCTGCGTCAATGGGTTTTAACAGGCAGGTTCAATAGGTAACGAAGCAAACCTGTCACTGTTTGGCATTTATGCCATATGCTCTCGTGTGTGTTGTGTGTGGTTTGCTCTATTGTATGCGAGAATATATTTACGTGTGTATGCGATCGGTTATGTTTATATAATGCACTTATCAAATTCTTATTATTTTTTTCATGTTAAAGATATGCAATACTCTTATGCGTGTATCCGGATCTATATGCTAGTATATGTTGTGCGTGTCATATTCTGTGGTGTGGGAGAATTATGTCTATGTGTGAGTAAAAGCCGAGTCGACGGTGTGACAAAAGACCGCAAATCAAAACGGCTAAGAAATTTGTCAGCTAATATTACCAACAGCTTATCAAACACCAAGGAGAATGTAACTGGCTACTAGAATAGTGTTATTCTGACTACTTGTAGGTAATTCAATGAAAGAGTAAAATAATGGTCTTCTTATCTTCTTTACAACCTCTCATTAATTTGCATATATATATATATATATATATATATATATATATATATATATATATATATATATATATATATATATATATATATATATATATATATATATATAAATATATATATATATATATATATATATATATATATATGTGTGTATATATATATATATATATATATATATATATATATATATGTGTGTGTGTGAGTACGTATACATATACATATACATATATAAATATATTATGTATATATATATATATATATATATATATATATATATATATATATATATATATATATATATATATATATATATATATATATATATATATATAAGTGTGTGTGTATGTATATATATATATATATATATATATATATATATATATATATATATATTTATATGTATATATATATATATATATATATATATATATATATATATATATATATATATATATATATATGTGTGTGTGTGTGTGTGTGAGTGTGTGTGTGCGTGCGCGCTATATAAAATTACTAACAATGAAACTGATGCAATAGCTTGCGCAAGATGAGAGAGAGAGAGAGAGAGAGAGAGAGAGAGAGAGAGAGAGAGAGAGAGAGAGAGAGAGTGGGGGGAGATGGAATATAGTTATAGTGAGAAGAGATAATTACATGATCGAGGAAAGAAGCCAAATCATACAGAAAATGTTTAGCAAGAAAAACATGAACACACTTACGATCTTATAAACGCCCGCACACATGTATACACATATTCTTGCATACCTTAGAGCACAACACGCCTAACACGCACAAGGGCATATGACATAAAAGACCAAGCAGCAGAAAGTTTGCTGGAGTTATCCATTGAACCGGTCTGCTAAAACCCATTTTCCCAGCGTGTGCGTGTATGGAGTACAGTGCACAGTACATATACGCATATACTGCTCCACTCCTGCACCTGCTGCCAAAATGAATTGCAGGAGATGAGGGAGTGGATTACAGGGTGTATATAGGCAAACAGGCTTTTGGTGGCATTTTGGGAACGTCCATGCCTGGTGATCGTCAGACTAGGGTTCAAGTCCGGCTCAAGCTCGATAGTGTCCTGCAGTGTCTCGCAACCTCATTATCCTTGTGAGCTAAGGATGGTGTTTCAGGGGCGCCTATAGGTCTACCAGCTGAGTCATCAGCATCCATTGCCTTTATCTACTTGGTCCAAGCTTGGGTGGAGATGGGTCTTGACATGTGTATATATGGATAGTCTCTCGAGCGTTGTCTATATCCTTCGTCTCTGCCATTCATGAGTGACCATTAAAGCGTAAATCATAAAGTGTCTACATAGTTGGAAAAGAATCCCTGAAAATAGTACTGTAGTATCATTGTGACCTAGATTTCGTCAGCTTTAAATATTTTCAAAGTTTTTACTAAATAATTCCTTCCATCAGTAAAAACCTATAGTAGGCGATAATAGACATAGGTAAAATAATTCAGAAATAAACGAATGAATGAATGAATGACAGGTTGAAAGACGATACTGACAAGCAAAAGTACGCTGGAGTGACCGACTCCATAAAAGGAAGGATGCCTCTTCATTATCGTTCGGAGATGGAGAGGAGATAGTTGTGCGATTGGGGAGGCTGGAGTTTTTATGTTCTCTATTATGCACCCACTTGAGAGAGAGAGAGAGAGAGAGAGAGAGAGAGAGAGAGAGAGAGAGAGAGAGAGAGAGAGAGAGAGAGAGAGCGATAAACAGCGTTCATTGTACCTTTGTGAATGTTCCTCTCATATGATATAAACAAAATGTAAAAAAAAGACAAAATTTGCCAAGCAAATACATGCAACTATTGACTGGCCCTTATTAATCTTTTCCAGAAAAGGATTCCGGATAGATTTACCATCACAACGCCACCCTACTCTTAAAAGCATTTTTGGAAATACATATTTTTGGTCTAAAAATGGCTAAAATCCTTCCAAGAAATCATTCAGAAGTGCAGCGTGCAGAAAATAGGAATAATATATTGTGGTCATATATTATGAGCATTGCTATACCATATTTCAGGTCACATTGTTTAAATACTAGGCCATATGAGCAAAAAATAATTTTTTCGTAAAATTAATAAATTTGAAGTGATGTGTACGTAAAAGGTGATTTACATCATCTAGACACATATCCAAGTCATCCTAATACAAAATATCAGGTCATGTATTGTAAATATGATGGCAAAGGAGCCAAGAATGTACATGTTTGGCCCATTCGACCTTTGTGCCCAATTTCTGGTCATTTGGCCTAGAAATAACTGAGATGAATCAATTAGAATATTTGACAGAAGGAGAAGAATGAGATGAAACATAAGGAAAAAAATACATATTTCCCTCCTCTGGAGTGAAATATATATATATATATATATATATATATATATATATATATATATATATATATAAATATATATATATATATATATATATATATATATATATATATATATATATATATATATATAGATATATATATATATATATATATATATATATATATATATATATATATATATATATATATATATATATATAGATATATATATATATATATAGATATATATATATATATATATATATATATATATATAAATATTTATATATATATATATATATATATATATATATATATATATATATATATATATGTGTGTGTGTGTGTGTGTGTGTGTGTGTGTGTGTGTAATTCATGCGCTCTAAGTTGTTATGCTAGGAATATATCGCATGTCAATAAATCTGTTTTATTTATAATTTTTGGATGGAGGGGGGAGGTGTTTGAATTTGTTGTGGGAAGAGTAATGGCCTGCTCAATTGGGAAGAAATGATTTTAATTTGAAAGTTAGAGTATTAACAATTGATATGGCTTTGCTTATATGATGAGATGAAACATTCATCCGTCTTTGTGTCTCCTATATAATGAATGACATCGAAGGTCGTTGACGCCGAAATCGTTTATTATAAATAAAGATTAAAAGAATATTCAATTAAAACCAAAATAGTAAATATGTTATAAAGAGATTACCAGGACTATATTTCGGCTAGTGACTTAGAGTACATGCCATAATGTTTACTCC
>NC_090730.1:61735323-61812823 GCF_036898095.1 Palaemon carinicauda
GAAATTCAATAGACTGGAAGTTCCTGTACAACCAATTAAGATAAGAATCAGAAGCTGAAGACTAGATAGGAGAACAATACTCAAAAACAAAGTGGAATGAAAGAAATAGAAAAAAAAAATTCTTCAGAATAGATTGATCACCGAAAATCTCAAAATACTTCCTCAATAGCCCATTTTTTTTTTCTTGCAATTGAAAAAGACACAGACCTAATGTGTTTCACAAAGGCCAATTTGCTGACGATAATCAAACCAACAATTTTAAAATAGTCATACAGATTTATAGAAACCTTATTAATACTGAGGTTCGGATATCGAGGAGCTACTCTCATTAACCAACTTACAATCATACTTTGAGTTTTGTTAGGACTCAGGTTTATGCCCCATAATCTGCACCATGCTATAATTCAGCCAAATCTCTATTAAGGGATTCAGCAACCCTAGATCTACATTCCAGAGCTGGAATTGATGCACAGAATATAGCATCATTTGCATATGCAAGAAGTTTGTTTTCTAGGCCAAACCACATGTCATGTGTATACAGTATGAAAAGTAATGGACTAATAACACTACCCTGTGAAACACCAGATTTCACAGTCCGATACTCACTATGGTGCCCATCGATAACAACTCTCTTCGATCTATTAATTAAAAATTGGACAATAATACTAAAAATTTATCAACCCGTTCCTAACTGATTAATTTTGAAAACAAGGGCCTCATGATTAACAATCAAAGGTAGCACTAAAATTGAGGCGAGTCACACGAACATCCTGAGCACAATCATTGGATATATCAAGTAGGGCATCAAATGCTCCAAGGCTTTTACGAAAACCAAATTGCAAACTAGGACACAGAGAATTACCTTTCGCAAACCTAACGTTTTGCCAAAAGACGTTCCAAAAGCTTAGATATTATTGGAGTTACCTAGGGTGATATTATTATTATTATTATTATTATTATTATTATTATTATTATTATTATTATTATTATTATTATTATTATTATTATTATTATTAGTTAAGCTACAACCTTATATTGAAAAGCAAGATGTTATGATCTCAAGGGCTCCAACAGGAAAAAATAGTTCTGCGAGCAAAGGAAATATGGAGATAAATTATAGATATAAGAAGTAATGACCAATTAAAATGAAATGTTTTTAAAAATATCAACAACTTAAAAACAGATAATTCATTTAAAAGCTATAAAAAGACATGTATCACCCTGTTCAACATAAAAACTTTTTCTAATAGTTTGAACTTTTGAAGTTCTACTGATTCAGCTACCCGATTAGAAAGATCATTCCACAACTAAGTCACAGCTGGAATAAAACTTCTAGAATACCGTTTAGTATTAACCCTTATGATGGAGAAGGCCTAACTATTAGAATTAACTGCATGCCTAGTATTACTAACAGGAAGGAAATGTCCGTGAAAACCCGAATTAAAAGGATTGCCAGAATTATAAAAACAAATCTTGTGTAATATGCATAATGAACTAATTGAACGATATTACCAGAGATTAATATCTAAATCAGAATAAGAAATTCAATAAACCGTAAGTTTCTGTCCAACAAATTAAAATGAGAATCAGCAGCTGAAGAACACACGTGCGGAATAATACTCGAAACATTTCTATACTCACTATGGTGACCATCAACAACCACTCTCTACGATCTTTTGATTAAAAATTGAATAAAAATACTAAAAAGTTACCCACTCATTCTCAACTGTTTGATTTTGAAAAAATGGACTTAGGATCTACACAGTCAAAGGCAGCATTAAAATCAAGGCCAATCTTCCCAACTTCGTGACCACAATCAAGGGACATCTGCACAACGTTGTCGATTGTATGAATGGCATCACATGCTCCAAGGCCTTTACGAAAACCCAATTGCAAACTAGGGTACAAATGATTACCTCCAGCAAACCTATTAAGAAGTTTCACCAAAAGACTTTCAAAAACTTTAGATAATATGGGAGTTATGGAAATTAGGCGGCAATCAGTTGCACTTGAAGTATCACAAAACATATTTACTTAGTGGAGTAACTACCAATCCTCCAACAAATGCTAAAACTGCCTCTTCTTGCTAACTTGCACAAAATAACATAACTTTAGAGCTAAGAAATCTGCAGTCTTCATAAAAAAAATGGAAAAATATTATTTGGGTCCTCACCTCCATAAGCATCAAGGTCCAACAAGACCGCTTTAATTTTACAAGATTGAAAAGCAAAACTAGTTAGTTTAGCCTCAGGGAAACATGAACGAGGAAGTTCGAGTTTCTCATTACTCTGCATACTGTAAAACACATCAGTCAGAAGGGTTACATTTTTCTTTGGACAATGAGTGCCAGAGCCATCTGGTTTAAGTAAAAGAGGAACTGTTGCATCCATACGAAAAAGTGAAAATTTAAGGGTAGTCCACCACTTAAGTTTCTGAGTTTTACCAGAAAGGGTTTCTTTTATGGTTAAATTGTATTCCTTTCAGTTGAAGCATAAACTCTTCGAGAAAAAGCTCTAAGCTAAGTATACTTACTCCAGGTCAAATCTGACCTATTACCCCTCCAATAATGATAGGGCTCCTGTTTCTCCAAATAAGCACGTGCACAATCGTCATTGAACCAAGGTTTGTGTTTCACTTGGTACCTTAGCGTATGAGAAAGGACACGCCTATCAATTTTGTTGACTATATTTTCATTTAAAAAGACAACAGGATCAACAATATTATACAATAGTGATTAATTTAAGCCCATATCATTCAAATTACCATTGTACTCTGCTTGATATTACATATAAGTCTTATATGAGTAATATACATCAGGGATAGTCTGATCAGTCTTCATTACTAATGGAATCAAGGCATGATCAGATGTCCCAACTGGAGAACCAATTTTACTTGTTAGCTAGGGAAGTTGGTGTATACGAGGTCAAAACAGTTACCAGACCTGCGAGTAGCTTCACTTATCATTTGCTTACAAGCTGATTTAGAGGTAAAGTCTAAAGCTCTAAAGTCATGGCGATCGGTAGGAGAAACATAATTTAACCACTCTTTATGGTGAACATTGAAATGACCAACAAAGACAAAAGAGGCCTTTCAATCATCTTCTTGTATCTTAGCCATAATGGTAAGACAACAATCGAAGATAGAATTCCGGTAGATCGAACACAAATTGAAGTTGTTATGCCTGCTGCAAACTTTTATTATCTGAATCTCATGACATCCACATTCATAGCAGGACTTATAAGAAGCAGGGTACTCAGTCCTGATATAAAGCACCATTCCCCTGGCCCTAGGAATGGCATCTCATTTTAGAATTATTAACTTCTTAAAACCAGGTACAAGGAGCTCAGATGAGTGTCTCATATTAGAAACCAAAGTTTTTGAGCACAAAAGAGTATCATATTCTCTGAACGCAACCGTTTTGCATGGAATATTTCCATGATGACCACGAATATTCCAACACAGTTGATGAAATTGATGAAATCTAGGACGTACTGGTCCCGGATCATGATCAATTTCTCCAGACAGCATAAGAATTAATGTTAATGAAAAATATACATCATGCTTCAAAAATAAAACAACAAGAATAATAAAAAAAACAATACGTACAGAAATATAAATAAAGTAATTGATCAAACCCATAGACTATAGAAGAAAAATCGGAAAAACTGGTCAACATGAAGGAGCTGGTAGACCATGCAAGGCTAAATACCCTCCAGGACATCCACCTCAAATAAAGACAATATGGGTGGTTAAAAAAAAAAAAAATAAAAAAAAATAAGGAAAACACAACCTTGATAAACCACCAGACCTCCTTGGCCCTTCTGTTAAGATTGCTCAACACACCATTTAAAAAAAACATGAGGAGGAAAAAAAATACGACTGTGAAAGATTATGGTACAGAGGCTAATGCACTTCCCAAGAGTAGAGAACAATGGTTTCATTTTGGAGGGTCCCTCTCCTGGAAGAGCTTCTTACCTTAGCTAAAGAGTCTCTTCCACCCTTACCAAGAGGAAATTGCCACTGAACAGTTACATTGCAGTATTTAGTCCCTTGATCGAAGAAAAATTGTTTGATGATCTGTTTTGTTAGGTTTATGAGGAAAGACGAGACTGTGTAAAAAATAGGCCAGACTATTCGGTGTATGTCTAGGCAAAGACAAAATGGGCGTAACGAGAGAGAGGGATCCATTGTATTATTGTCTGGCAAATCAAAGGATCCAATAAGTCATTTGTCGTTTATTTCGTTCCTTATTTCCTTTCTTTACTTGGCTATTTTTCATGTTGGAGCCAATGGGTATGTAGAATCCTTCTTTTATGGAATAAGTTTGTAGCGTAGATGATGATGATGATAATAATAATAATAATAATAATAATAATAATAATAATAATAATAATAATAATAATAATATATGTATGTATGTATGTATGTATGTATATGTATGTATACACAAATTTAAGGTACATGATTTGGTCAACCCCATTTTCATACTATTATGCAATTGGTTACTTTATTAGATATTTACATATGCTGTTTTCAGAATCTGATATCATTCCAATATTCGTAAGCAATCAGGAGTTCTATCGCAGGCAAGGGGATACGTAAAATTTGTCTTGCAGTATAATTACATCTTTTTTAAAATATAAAGAGTTTCTTACTAGGTCTTTTTAAAGATCTTCTTAAGTAGCCTGCTAAACATTTAATTTTAATACTTCTATGATAGTTTTGTCACTGGAGATTTTATTTTCCTTTCAAAAATAACAAAAACGTGTTTCTTCTCTTTTAAGTTCAATGGGATAACATAATATATAGCATCGGGAGGAGATAGTCATATGCTTTGATACTAGTTATTCATATTTGTGTCAAATGTAGTTTAATAGTTAATAAGATAATATTGATAACAATAATTCAAACTATCACTATTGTCACTGTGTTTAATATAATATATAGATCATTATTATCCTTATCATTACCTTAATCGATGAAATAATCATGATTAATATGATAATGCTTCTTGCTATCATTATCCCTATCATATCAATAATTGACATAACTAACACAATAGCATAAATGTGTAGCCGATGTTATCCAAACACATGGATATGATTAAATGTTTAACGTTTATCCAATATACTCATCATAAAAAATTACATGTGAAATAAAAGACTTTTTTATTAATATTGCATTAACATTGAAGTTAATGCAATATTAATAAAAAAGTCTTTTATTTCACATGTAATTTTTTATGATGAGTATAGTTCCAAGTAATGAAAAAAACGATTCACTTTGTTACTAACTTGGAAACTCTAAATTCTATCCCATATAAAAGAAAGAAATGTAATTTATTCCATTCCTTTTTTTATTTAGTATGAAGAACGAGTGACAGGAAGAATTGGTTCTTTTTGCACCATTCTGTTTAGGCTTTGAAGAGTTACTAGTGGCAAATATAGTTGACTTACAATTTTGATAAAACTTAATTTGGAATTCTTTTTCTTTAATTCAATGGACAATTATTCAAGAATAAGACTGAATGCGTGAGAAAATTTTATTATTATTATTATTATTATTATTATTATTAATGTTCTTGATAATAATAATAATAATAATAATAATAATAATAATAATAATAATAATAATAATAATAATAATAATAATAATAATAATAATAATAATAATTATGATAAAAATAATATCTTTGAGAAATAACATATATATCAAGTTATGAAAAAATAGGAAAAAATAGCCTCGTGAAGAGCAAGAAATTAACATAATCTTAAAAGCACCGCAAAATCAGTAATATATTGACGATACATAACGAGTAATTTTGAAAAAGACTTGAAATTACCTAAAGAAGAGAGAGAGAGAGAGAGAGAGAGAGAGAGAGAGAGAGAGAGAGAGAGAGAGAGAGAGAGAGAGAGAGAGAGAGCAGGTTCCTATTCCGGTATTTCAAGAAAAGCGTGAATGGAATTTCCTTGGCGTGGCTCCTTCATTGACTGCTTTTGTGGAAGCCATTTACTCCACAAAGGTCGGGTAGAAAAGGCAACTTTAAGCTAAAAGGGAAGGAGAGGAAAGAAAAGATTTAATTCAACTATTGCGCAAATGAAAAGATAAATAGATTTGAGTAAAACTGAAACAATAACGTGTTATTCATAAAATTAAAAAAGGGAGGAAGGTATTTGTGGGTCATTATACATCCCTTTAATATATATATATATATATATATATATATATATATATATATATATATATATATATATATATATATATATATATATATATGTATATATATATATATATATATATATATATATATGTATATATATAAATATATATATATATATATATATATATATATATATATATATATATATATATATATATATTCATTTATATATCCAGTGTATTGTAAAATATGATATATACTAGATAACGAATTACCAAATGTGAGAGGAGGAAATAATATTGTCCGTATATTGCATGAATGTGTTTTGAGAGAAAAACAGTGAGATAATAATTAATTATAAAAGAGAGAGAGAGAGAGAGAGAGAGAGAGAGAGAGAGAGAGAGAGAGAGAGAGAGAGAGAGAGAGAGAGAGGGGCTGGATTTTAGTGTATATAATTTTGTCGTTACTTTAAACTAATGGTTCTGTTTATCGTAACTTTGTAAAGAATTACTATTTGTCTCTCAGTTGAAATAAACTTTGCTATGGCGATCTATCAGTTTCACGCGTAAACTATTGTGAAATGAATTAAATATGGGTTTCCTATTATTCCCGCTCCCTTTTAATTATTAATAGAGTAACGATATTTGCCCTATACTATCAAAGTCCTATGCTACAATAAATATCAAAGGTTTCTTATACTACGCAAGATAAGGTGTTTTGAATATGGTTTCCAATACATAAGAGAGATATTAAAAGCCCATATTTAGGTGTTTATGAGTCTGTCTTTGACATTAATTGGGTCACTGCTGTATATTATTAGCTAAGTATTAACAACATTCCTTTGTAAAGGCCTTAATGGTTATTACAATATGAATTTATTTGAAATTAAATCCTTTTAGGATTGCTTGGTGTTCGTAACTCTCCTATACGTTGGGCACAGCTCGGTAATCTAAGTTTATGAGCTGGATTAGTTTACAATAGTTAGGTAAAAGCTATCGTGTGATTTAGTAGTTCATTTTCATAAATACTGTTCCTCCATGTCTGCTACGGAATCAAATTAATGACCTCTAATTTTTATAGGTGCCATCATCATTCTACTGTGGATCTGCATTATTATGCAGTAGAATTTTCTTACTTAATATACACTCGATCATATTTTTTTTTCATATTCTTCTTGCTTTTTCTTTTAAATAGTGTGCAGGAAAAGCTTAAAAGAAAGTCCTCTGATACCCAGTAATATATCAAGAGGTGGATTATTTTCTATATTTTCATTATTAGGATATTTCCTTTTTATTTTCAAAGTTATCACCAAATTCCGCTATCTATGGCCATAGTCATATGTTTTTTTTAAATCATTATGCTATTTTTCCATTACCTTCAATCATAATCATCTCCTCCTACGCATTTTGACGCAAAGAACCTATTATAATTTATTACCGTCTGCCCATTCATCCAAACTTGACTCCTTTCCATATTGAGGCCAAAAGTCTTGCAGAATTTTGCTTTATAGCCACTTTTACACGTTTTGAAATAATAATAATAATAATAATAATAATAATAATAATAATAATAATAATAATAATAATAATGATAATAATAATAATAATAATAATGATAATAATAATAATAATAATAATAATAATAATAATAATAATAATAATAATAATAATAATAATTACATTAATATTATTATTATTATTATTATTATTATTATTATTATTATCATTATTATTATTATTATTATTACTTGCTACGCTATAGCCCTAGTTGGAGAAGCAGGATGCTATAAGGCCAGAAACAGTATGAAAATGAATTATTCCTATATAAACTATAAAAACTTTAACAAAACAATTTGAAGAGAATAGTATGCTCTAGTGTACCCTCAAGCAAGAGAACTCTAACCCGAGACAGTGGAAGACCATAGTACGAAGGCTATGACACTACCCAAGACTAGAGAACAATGGTTTGATTTTGGCGTGTCCTTCAAGAAGAGCGGCTTACCATAGCTACAGAGTCCCTTCTACCCTTACCAAGAGGGTAGTAGCCACTGAACAATTACAGTACAGTAGTTAACTCCCTGGGTGAAGAAGAATTGTTTGGTAATCTCAGGGTTGTCATGTGTATGAGGACAGGGGAGAATCTGTAAAGAATAGGCCAGATTATTCAGTGTATGTTTAGGCAAACGGAAAGTGAACCATAACCAGAGAGAACGATCCCATTTAGTACTGTCTGGCCAATCAAAGGACCCATAACTCTCTAGCTGTAGTGTCTCAATGGGTGGCTGGAGCCCTGGCCAACCTACTACTTATAATAATAATAATAATAATAATAATAATAATAATAATAATAATAATAATCTTTATTTTTTTCAATGATCTAATACCTATACCACTTGAGAGAGAGAGAGAGAGAGAGAGAGAGAGAGAGAGAGAGAGAGAGAGAGAGAGAGAGAGATAAATAAATAATTGGTACCCCACTGGCACACGATTCTAGCTATTCATAAAATAAAGAGAGATGAACAATGAGAGGCGTCTACAAAGGCCTTTCATTCGGCCTTTCTATGGGACCTCCTCATACCACCACGACGGGAAGGGAAAGTAAACAAACGTTCTAAATCATGTTGGCGTAATGGGAAAGGCAATGAAAGAACGTTTCTTCATGTCAACAAAGAGTTTAAGATAAGGCAGTTGGGTGCTGAAGGAAACGAGGCGAGTAGGAAGGCACGGGACTTGGCCTGAAGAGGCAAAGATCACAAGAAATAGAAATGATGAGACCACTAAAAATTTCCATTTGTATATGGAGAATCGTGTGAAAAGTCCATAAAGAACTAGATATAAAGTAAAACTGATTTTATGGCATATTGAATGATTTAAAGGTTTTGTGCTCATTTATAGTATGATTATTTAAAACCTTGATTTTAAAGCCAAAACTAGATTCCAAGAAGTGTTTAATTTCAATGATTATAATGGTAAATATAATGCCTATATATCAGGATAATCTAATGGATTTTAATCCAAGTTTCAATAAAAAATTGGTAGAAAATCATTATCAACTTAATCGCTGTATTAAAAGCCTGAATGTTCATAATAATGCATTGACGTCATCAACCCTGTTCCCATTTTCATCCCTTTTTAAACCGTTTAAATAATAATTTCTCTTCAAGTCATCTACTCAGATTGTTCTTCTACTTTTTTCCATCATGATTTTAAACACCTTTTCTATTTTCAAGCCTCTGGTCCACAATCTGTGAAAACAATTCAAGTCAGATGAAGATTCAAAAAAAGAAATCCTGTTGAATTAGGGCAGATTCCATAATTAATTCGAAAAAACTGGAGTGATAAAATTCATTCTATGCATGCTTATTACAAAATATTTAATTGCATATGGAAAAATTAGACCCTAATTTTAGATCACCATGAACATTGAAATATATCTGGTTACAAAAACTAATCTCTGATAGTCAAACATTGGTATAAGATAACATGAAGTATCCCGTGGGAAGAGAAAAGAAACAGCATACTTGATATTTTGTTTTGTTTTTTTCCTTTGTTAATAATAGTCTACAGAGACCGGTGGTTTATTGTGTGGGGCTCCAGTTGCTTCTAGTTTCTTTAGGATTCCATTACTTCCCTCACTATATAAGCTGTTTCAAGTAGTACGCGCTTTTAAACAAGTCCTTTGGTTATATCGGCTCCTACCTTCTCAAGGTTCCTTTACAATGATTTGGGTAGTGTCCTCAGTTCTCGTATGATTACTGGCACCACTTCTACTTGTATATTCCACAGCCTTCTCAATTCAAGGTGTAAGTCCTAGATTAATATTATTATTATTATTATTATTATTATTATTATTATTATTATTATTATTATTATTATTATTATTAGCTAACATACAACCCTATTTGGAAAAGAAGTATGCTAAAAGTTATATAACGGTTCCAACAGGGAAAATCGCCAAATGAAGGAAGGGGATTGCGTGGGCGATTGTATGCAACTTAAAGTAAGAGAAGTAGGAACGATGACCTGATATGCACGAACTTAATTTTTTTGTGGAGTACTCTAGTTGTAGGAAAACATTGATTGGGGATATTGAATTGTTATACTGAATTCATAGTAAATGTTCTCATTAAGAAATCAGATTTATCGAAATCTTGTAATCTACAAAAATCATACAATGTAGGATGAGAATTGATGCACAGTTATTGGAATAGGGAGAAAACTGATATTCAGAATATATGATGATGAACAATGGAATAGGTTTCATTTCTAATGCTTTTTCACTCATCCGGAGATAAGAAAATTCAAAATCAATTGTCCGCTGATACTAGCTGGCCATAATTTTTTCTAAATAACAAGTACGTTAGAGTCAGCGCCGAAGAGAGTCAGCTGACTTTTGAATTTGACTGTATCCATAGTATCTAGAGCATAAACTTCCCTGTATCAGCAATTTCCTTGATTCCCCAGATCCTGTTTCTTCGTAACTATCCATTATAATAACTGAAAAGAGATAAATAAGAAATGAGGTTCATTATGGGAAGAGATAAAGAGAAAGAGACAAACAGACAGGCAGAAAAAAATCTTACTTTGCATTGGGATCTAATTGCTGTTCAAGATATGAGGATTATTTCATCCTTGTATTTTAATGTTGTATAGAAATAAAAATCACAAAAAATTATATTGACAACAACAATAATAATGATTAGTATTTCTAGATAATCTGCATGTTCACAGGGATATGATTTTATTATCAAAAGTGTTTTAATTACCAACAAATAAAACGAGCCCATCGAAATAAACCACAGGGAAGCCTTTTAAAGTTTGTTTTTCTTTTCATGAAACATAATATATCTTCACAAATAGTCTTCAATTATTCTAACTTCCTATCCAAGTCTAAGAATAAACTTTGCAATACAGATTAGGATACAGCTTCCTGGTATCAACCAAACTGTCTGTCGAACTGTACGCCTCTGTTTTAATGAAATTAGTTTAATGATTATCATATATAGGTAGTGTTGTGAGAAATGAGAGCGCTATTAGTTTACGTAATGTACCTTCAAAATTACCATTTTACTTGATGAACTCGGTAGATTTCGACACGTTTATACAGAGTCAGAACAAAAAGGTTCAGAGAATGAAAAGCATATAAAGGGCCAATTTATCTTTATAGTTTTCGAGGGGTTAACAAATATATCTCCAATCTATGACATGACGAATGCGAATTATTTCCTTTGTTATGTAATGTAAGAGAAGAATTTCCACTATGTTGCTGTAAACTTGAAAAATATAACACCATTCGGTGATAAACTCTTGTTTTAGTCCAAGATTACGTGATTTCCTTCATGTGCAGTGATTAGATAGTCGTAGAAGGATATCTTGTATTTATCGAGATCCAATTTATGTTCTACGGTCCCTTAGGTAAGTTGCTGTGAGACTGTCGTTCATACATCAAGTGAGTGATAAATTTCAGCTGAAGTGGAAAAACAAGTAGTCATCCAATGGTAAATTCCATCTGAATCGTGAATTATTTCGCTCTTTATGATTGTATAGAACTATAGAGCATTTAAGTTCAAGTACTGACTTTCATTAGAAATGGATATTAATTGTGTATCGAAAAGAGTTTTATTTCGTCACAGATAATTGTTTCAAAAGAAATTTAGAAAGAGCACTAAGCTTTAGTACTCAAATTTTAAATATTGAGTTATGGTAATGTACCTTTCATGACTATCAATGATATCTGAATAAATTCAGAAGTTCCGTCTACCACTTGGTTAAGAATAATGAGCTCTATAGAAATATATAAATGACAGAGACGAATATCTTGATAAAGAGTTTCATAGTAACTCTACAACCATGTGAACCTTTTAGGTACAGTACAGGAGAGCATGAGTGTTGAAATGTTGTCGTGGAATCCAAATGCCTAATTTTCACTACGAAAAGACAAACGTAACCCTATACATTTCACTGAATATTCGATCTTTATTGATCAGCAATGTCGCATCGTGTTATTATTATTATTATTATTATTATTATTATTATTATTATTATTATTATTATTATTATTATTATTATTATTATTATTATTATTTAAATGATAAGCTATAACCCTAGTGGGAAAAGCAGGGGGCTTTAACAGGGAAAATAGCCCAGTGAGGAAAGGAAATAAAGAAAAAAATAATATTTTAAGTATAGTAACAACATTGAAATAAATATTATCTATAAAAACTATAAAAACTTTAACAAAACAAGAGGAAGAGAAACTAGATAGAAGTGTGCCCGTGTGTACCCTCAAGCAAGAGGGTAGTTAGGAGTTACGAATCAAACTGAATGTATTTTCTTATCCATCTCCTTTTGTGATCAACAGTTTTTAAGCATTAATTTTCCATACTGCCAGGAGCTGACAAACACGGATATTTTCCATATTGATTGTCAAAAATTATCTGAACTTAAACCTCTTATCTTAACTTAAACCTCTGGCACCCACGGAATGCATAGGGCCTCTATGATTTCACGTCACATATCTCCCGTGCCATCTTTTTGAGCTCCACCAAATTCGTAGATCCAACCTCCTTACACATGGTCATCAGCCACGTTTCTATTGGCGTACCATGTCCTCTCCTACCCATCGGCTTACATTCAAATACAGCATAGACTAACTCATCTTTCTTTCTTGAAATATGCCTCACACATCTCCATCTTGATGATTTAACTATATAGTTCACACTGGGTACCCCTGTCAAGTCACGAATTGCCACATTTGTTATATGATGCTGCCATTTGATTCTCACTACCCTTATCAATTATAGCAGGAAAATTTGCATCAGTTGTTAGTGATGTGCCACAGCTGTTGTCCAAAAGTTAGTATCGATCTTACAAGTGAAATATATATATTGATTTTGCTGTGAACTTATATTCGATTTAACCTCTAAACTCTTTTTAGCATCCCCATAGCTTTCTCTGCATTCCCTATTCCCTCCTTGAATTCTGTAACTAGCGATCCATTACTGGCAATGATGGTTCATAAATAATTGAAAGATTTTGAGTTGGGTAATATTACTCCTCTGATAAGGCGGTTCATCTGATTATTATTAATATCATTATTAGTAACTAAGCCACAACCCTAGTTAGAAAAGTAGGATGCTATACGCTCAAAGGCTCCAACACGGAAAATAGCCCATTGAGGAAAATAATTAAGGAAATAAATAAAGTGTATGAAAGGTAATGAGAAATATCAATAAAACTTTTTAAGAACTGTAACAACATTCATCACCATCATACTCTCCTACACACATTGATATAAAGTGCCTCAGTTAGATTTTGCCAGTCGTCTCTATCTTGAGCTTGTAAATCAATACTTCTCCATTCATCTTCTCCTACTTCACTCTTCATTGTCCACAGCCATGTAGGCCTGGCTCTTCCAACTTTTCTAGGGCCTTGTAGAGCTAAGTTGAAGGTTTGGTGAACTAATCTCTCTTGGGAAGTGCGAAGAGCATGCCCAAACAATCTCATCTATCCCTCACTATGATCTCATCAACATATAGCACTCAAGTAATCCCTCTCATAGATTCATTTAAAATCCTGCACTGCCATTCAACTGTTAACATTCCTCTATGGTCTTTGTTTTCAAATCTACAAAATATGTTAGGTATTGTTTCATTGTCATAACAGAACTCATGACCATACAGTAATGCAAATCTCACTAAACTGATAAATAGCCGGATTTTTATATGTAATGTCACGCGATTTGAATTCCAAAATTTACTTAACCTAGCCAATGTCTGATTTGCTTATTTCAATCTATCATTAAACTCCAATTCTAAAGACACTGTATTAGTGATTCTTTGTCCTAAATATTTTAATAATTCTACTTCATTGATCCTCTCTCCTTCCAATGATATTTCATCTTCCATTGCATCTTCCGTTCTCATCATCTATGTCTTTCTTCTATTTATCTTAAGCCTATTCTCATTCATATTTCATGTATTTAGTTAAGTAAGATTTTGCAAGTCCTGTAGCGTTTTGATCACCGATCCCACCTCACTAATTTCCTATTACCAATCCAGTCTAATCCCTCTCCGCCATTATAAAATGTTCTATGCATAACAGAATCCGCGAGGATGATAAACAACACAGGTGATAGCACATTCCCTTTGAGTATTCTACTTTTTTAATGACAATTCATTCGATAGGATTCAATTAATAATAATTTGGCTATTGTAATGCTTATGGACAGACTTAATCAAATTTACATATTTAAGAGGAACTCCATAATAATGCAAGACTCAACAGAAAATTGTCCGCTGCAAACTATCAAAGGATTTTTCATAATCCAAAAATCCCATCAGAAGTGGAGATCTATATTCTACACATTCCTCTACCACATGTCTTAAAATGAAAAGTTTTGTCAGGACAACTACCTTTTCGAAATCCTACTAAGCTTTTCGTCAATTTTTTTTCTCTAATCTCTTTAAAATGAGCATACCATATACTTTCATGACAACTGATATAAGTGAGATGCCTCTGTAATTATTGCAATCAGTGTGATATTCTTTTATTGCGATTTTCACCAAAACGCCCAACTCCCGTTCATCATGTTTTGCCCCTTCAACCCTCATTCTACATAATAATCTTGTAAGTATTCTGAAAGTCACTTGACTTTTGGCCAAAATTATCTCAGCAGTTATTCCATCGTATCCAGAAGCTTTCCATCTCCTGGGTTTTCTAATGATAGCTTCGACTTAAAACACACGGAATTCATTCATGGGTACATCAAGGTCTCATTCAGCTTCATGTATATCAATCAAATTATTCCCTTCATATTTTCTATTCATGACCTCACCAAAGTGTTCCATCCAACATTACCTTTCTTCATCTTCTTGTGTTATGACATATCGATTTCTCTTGTTGATGGGTATATGCTTCTTCTTTTATTATCTTAGTAGATATTTCATTGACAATTCTATGATAAATTCTTACACCATAGCCACTCTCTAATTTCATAGCTTTGTCAGCCTCATCTGCTATACTGTCTAAATACTCTCCAGTCATTCCTTGCTTTTCTTTTGACCTCAATACTAGAATACTTAGCATGCTGTACCTTGTAATTTTCAATACTTCCTCGGAAACTTTCAACAATCAATTTCTGTCTGTCTCCTTTTCATAGTATCATAAGTGTCATTTGATATCCACGTTTTTTTCCTTGTAACTACATGTCCCAAAACTTCATTATTAACTGGCTGATGTTCTTAATTATCACCATTCTTCATTATTGCCTGCTCTTTATCTCTCAGTCTCTAAGACTGTAACTTGATTGCTACATTCAATAGCAAATATTTCTCTGTGCACATCTTCTAGAACCTCACTTGCATAAAACCTTGGTCTTTGTTTTCTAGATTTCGGTAGAATGCTTTCAGTTTTAATTTCAGCGCGGCAATGAGGAGCTGGTTATGACTACCAATTCAATTCTTAGAATCATCATTCTTCATTTGTGAAAGGCTATGTGATCTATTTGATTTTAGCAATAGCCACATGGTGAAGTACATGTATATTTTTTAATATTCTTGTGCTGGAAAATAGTAACTTCAATAAAATGAGGGTATCCAGACCAACAACTAATAAAATTCTCACCATTTTCTTTTGCAACTTCGCTAACACCCTCAACACCCCCCACATTCTCTATCCCTTGATTACTCTTTCCTACTTTGGCATTAAAGTCACCAATTAAATTTTCCAAATCTCTCTCTGAGATCTCATCTATTAAACTCTGCAGTTCTTCATAGTACTCATCTTTCCTTGGAATCATTTGTTGGTGTATAGTAAGTTATAATACTCATATTGCACTGTTTTGATTGAAACTTTGCAAGTAACAATCTACTAATTACAGTTCTCCATACCGTTAATGTCTTTTCTGTTCTAGGTATCATTATCATTCTTACTCCTTCTTTTCCATTTCCATCTGTTCATCCTGAGCATATATAAATATTGCCTTGGTCTAAGAGTTCTTTACCAATCCTCTTGCACCGTGTTTCACCTAGGGCTTAGATATTCAAACTATACCTCATAAATTTATTTTCCACTTGCTGTAACTTCCCAATTTGATTCATGATTCTAACATTCCAATTACCAATTTTCAATTTTTCTATGGTAATTATAAGCCGTCGATTCTTAGCACCCCGCTACACCTGGGAGTGGGGGCTGTTTTCTCATTTTCTCTTTCCATAGACTGATTAATTCCCTAGAGGATTCATATGCTGAATTCATCAAAACAGTCAGTTTGTTATGATGCGCAATGTCTATATAACATAGGCGTGTGACCGCAGCTGGTCCATACTGATTCCAGTAAGATCATTCACCAGGCATCGAGAGTAGAACCCAAAGAGACATCCTATCTATGGCCTTAAACCAAATCCATCCCCTTGCAGCCAGTGTCTTCATTGGGATTTAGGGGGTCATTTCCTCCACACCCAAAGTTCTCGTTACTCCACCACTTTATCACATTAAAACAATAAAATATTTCAGGAACAGTAACAGCATTAAAACAGATATTTCATATAAAAACTAAAAAAAGAGACTTATATCTGCATGTTCTACATAAAAACCCTTGCTACAAGTTTGAACTTTAGTAGGTTTTACCGATTCAACTACCAATTAGTAAAATCATTCCACAACTCAGCCATAGCTCGAATATAAATTCTAGAATATTGTGTTGTATAGAGTCTCGTGATGGAGAAGGTCTGCTTATTAGAATTAACTGCATACCTAGTAGTGCGTATAGGGTGGTACTCTCCAGGAAGATTATAATATAAATAATGGTCAGAATAATAAAAACCTTATGCAACATGCATGACGAGCTAATTGAACATAGTTGGCAGAGATTAATATATATTTCAGGAATAAGAAATCTAATAGATCGTAAGTTCTTGTGTTATGAATTAAGATGGGATTCCACATCTTAGGACCAGACAGGAGAACAATACTCGAAATAAGGTAGAATGAAATAAGCAATTTTTTGTCAAGAATCACACCTAAGATTGTGAAAGATTCATGAAGAGTTGAAGAAACATTATCAATAATAAAATCCGGATGTTGAGGACCAACTGTCCTTGACCTACTTACAATTTTATGCCATATAATTTTCACAATATACTATTTTTAGCTAGATCTCTATTAAGGGACTCAGAAACCCCAGATATCCCTTCAGGATATCGAATAGATGCAAAGAGAGTAGCATCATCTGCATGTGCAACAAGCTTGTCCTCTTGGCCAAACCACATGTTATATCCATTTATTATGAAAGGTAACTAGCCAAGAACATTACCCTGAGCTACTTAAGATATTATATTCCTATAATCCGTATGGTGCCCTTCAACAACTCTCAACCGTTAAGAATCTGCATGACCTCAGTCTTTCTCTGGTTGATCACCGATCCCACCTTACTCCCTTCCATTACTAACTTATCAGCTGCATATTCAGGATCTTATAATCTTTGGTAACCTTTTCATTAAATACCATTATTAACTCCTTGAATTACCTAGTTCATAACATAATCAATGACCATAATCAACAGCAGAGGGGACAGTATTCCTCCATTTAGTACTCCAGTTCGACTTGAAAGATATCTCTAAGACAACCATAAACCATTGCACTACAACAAGTGCCACTATGCATATCCATCTCGATGTTCATAATAATTTTTTTTCCGTATCCATTATTATCTGAGACTCTTTTTAACATACTATGTGGAATACTATCAAATACTTCCTCAGAATCCATAAAGCATAAAACAAGAGGTGACATTAGTTCGTTACACTATTGAGCTATATGTTGTAGAATGAAAATTTTATAGTCACATCCTCTACTCTTTATGATATCTTGTTAAATATATCTAGATGTTAAGTCCCTCCCATATGGCGTAAGAACTTCAATCAAAAGGCAGAAAACACAGCCTCTAAAACGAATACTCAAAGTGTAGCTTATCGCAGAACATATTAAACTACCTGTAGCTGGTAGAGTATTAACGCCATTCTTCGCTTTTGTTATGAACTACAAATCCCCCATATGCTTTGGACATCGAGTGTTGATAGCTAGTGTGTCAACACTCATATCTCAATTGCTTCTATAGAATACCAATGAAACTTACATAATAGGAAGGAAATACTGTGTCGAGGTGGGAAACTTTTAATATCATGTTTAAAAGTCTCCAGGTGTGAGTTTAATAAGTTATCATAGATATAATCCATAAGTCCAGTTAATAAATAACCCAGTCAGATGTTTTGTAATAAAACCGCTATCTAGATCAATCTGAAGGATAACCATATTCTTTCATAGATATATAGATAGTAAGTTACCCATGGCACCAGATACTACTGCTAGAGAGTTATTTGGTCCTTTGTCTGGCCAGACAGTACTACATTAGATCCTTTTCTCTGGTTAAGACTGATTTTTCATTTGTTTACACATACACCAAATAGTCTGGCCTATTCTTTATATATTATCCTCTTTCCTCTTACACCTGACGACACTGAAATTACCAAACAATTCTTACTCGGTCCGGGGGTTAACTACTGCAATATAATTGTTCAGTGGCTACTTTCCTCTGGGTAAGGGAAGAAGAGACTCTTTAGTTATGGTAAGCAGCTCTTCTAAGAGAAGGACACTATAAAACAAAACCCTTGTTCTCTTCTCTTGGAGAGTGCCATAGCCTCTGTACCATGGTCTTTCACTGTCCTGGGGTAGAGTTCTACTGCTTGAGGGTACACTCTCTCATACTACTCTATATTATCTATCTTTTTCTTTTCTTTTTTTATTCTTTAGAGTTTATTTATAAAATACTTTCAATAATCTTGATATTGTTCTTGAAATATCTTTCCTTGTAATTTCTCTTGGAGAAGAAGGCATAGATATATTGTGAGACCTGATGCAAAAGATCTTCAATCAGGAAAAGATGCCAGAGGAATGGAGCGGAAGCCTAATCATCCCCATCTACAAGGGGAAGGGAGACATCCAGGAATGTGGCAACTAAAAAGGCATTAAGTTGATAAGCCATACTATGAAGATATGGGAGAAGATCATTGAGAAGAGACTCAAAGATGAAACAACAGTTGATAAGGAACAATTTGGATTCATGCCTGGAAGAGGGACTGTAGATGCAATATTTGCTTTGAGGCAGATGATAGAAAAACATCGGGAGAAACAGAAAGTATTACTTATGGTCTTTATTGACATGGAGAAGGTATGCGATCGAGTATAATGTCAGGAGCCGTGGAGATGTATGAGAGAAAAGGGAGTCCCTAAGAAATACGTAGGAATCACCCAAGATATGTATGAGAGGGCAGAAGCAAATGTTAAGAGTATTATAGGCCTAACAGAAAGTTTCCCAATAAATGTGGGACTACATACATCAGGGGTCTGCTTTGAGCCATTACCTTTTTGATCTGGTCATGGATATAGTAACACAAGGTATTAGAGATCAGTCTCCTTTGTATATGCTTTTTACTGATGATATTATACTATGTAGCACTAGGCAAGAGGTAGTAGAAAAGAAACTGGAGGAGTGGAGAAGAGAAATGGAAAATAGAGGATTAAAGATCAGTAGGAAAGACAGTATTTGAGATTGAAAAATGGGGAGAATGGGGAAGTTAGTTTACAAGGAGAGAGATTGACAAAAGTTGGAAATTTCAAGTATTTAAAATCAACAGTTGAAGAGGATGGTGATCTGTGAACATAAATAAACCACATAATACAAGCAGGATGGAAGAATTGGAAAAAAGTGTTTGGAGTACTCTGCAACAGGAAAATAGGGGTTAACTTGAAAGGTAAAGTACACAAGACAGTTGTGAGACCAGCAATGGTGTATTGAGAGGAGACGTGGGCAATAAAGAAGACAGAAGAGAAGAAGCTGGATGTTGCAGAGATGAGAATGTTGAGATGGATGTGTGGGGTGACAAGAAGAGATAAGATATGGAATGAGGTAATTAGGGGTACCAAAGGAATTAGAGAACTATCAGATAAGATCCAAGAAAGTAGACTGAGGTGGTATGGTCATGTCATGAGAAGAGATGAACAGTATATTGGGAGGAGAGTGATGGAAATGGAGGCACAAGGAACGAGAAGGAGAGGGAGACCAAAGCGAAGGTGGAGAACGCTGGCCAGAATCATCGACCCACATAAAAGTGGGAAAAGATACAGACAAGGAAGACGAAAAAGTTCTTGAAATATCTTATTTTAATTATTGATTACTTCCCTTTCTTCCTTTCCTTTCTTCACTGGACTCATTCATTTTTGAGCCCTCGAACTTATAGCATCCAGCTATTACAACTAAGGTTGAAGCTTAGCAAATAATAATAATAATAATGATAATAATAATAATAATAATAATAATAATAATAATAATAATAATAATAATAATAATAATAATAATAATAATAATAATAAGTTATTTTTTCAGTAATCCTTGCAATTTCATCTTTTTTGGCTCTAGGACATAAATGATAGTCTTGTAAAACATAGTTATTACTGTCTGTATCAGCTTTATAAGAAAGATTTGTATTAATATTCCCCTTCAAGCTGCCAATATTTCTCAGCCCTTTGCTATTGTCTATGAACTAAAAAAATGTGTTTTTGTTTACTGCTTATGAAGTCAGTCGTCTTTTTTCTCATACAATCCTAGTTATGATGTCATATTGAAGACTAGTGTTATTTTTGAGGTACAAATAAAATTAAAACACGACACAGATTCCTTTTTACTTATTGTAGATCATTTATTTTTAAGAAATTTGATAAATACACTCCTTTTATAGCCTGAACAAGGTACGATAAATATATATATCATTTTTTTTTTTTATGTCAAACAATACCATCAAAGAAAAAAAAACATGAAAATATAGCTATATTATCTGTACGACAGAATGTGAGTAATAAACATCTTTGGCTGGCACATTTCTTTGAGGGGAATGGTATTAAATCATTCCTTACTTAACGTCAGTTCAACTGCACCTGACGGGAAATATTCAGTGGTCTATTCTCTTTTATTCTTTTATTCTTTGAGTCGACAGGATCTTTCAAAATGAAATATTTATTAGACATTTATTGTAGCCAGAACATTCTCTTTCCCAGTTACATAAATGTCATCCATTTCCTGACACTCATAGGGACATTGTTTAGTTGCTTATTTGTATGACCAAAGTTGTAAATATAAAGATAATATTTGACCTCGTCTTCATCTAGCTGGAACCACTGATTATTCTTCATAACATGAACAGTTATTTTGAATTGGTGCACAGTAATTATACCGTTCCGAATACAAAAAACTTTTCATTAACGATCTGTATGGCGCATAAATAATTAAGTTAGATTACTAGCACATAAGATTTAGCAAAGCGAGTATCCTATCATCTCCTGAAGATATTTTTCAGTTTCATTATGATATAACTTCCCAAATACTGAGAGACATATCTGAGCTCAAATTTTCTATGATTTTAGTATAGATTGCATTCCTAAAAAGTTGCCTGTAGGACAATAATTATATCCTTAAATCTCATTTAATGATAACCATTGTCTCATATTTATTTAAAACATCCATTAATAATAATACTTAAATCTTTCAAAATCAAATTGGCAAGGGATAAAAATTCTAAAACAGCTCATACAAATATCAGAATTAGGTAAAGTACGCAAAATATTATAATTGTCGTTTGATAATCCTTGATTTTTTTTTTTTTTTTTTGTAATATCTCAGACAAAGATAATCATTAAAATTTGACAGTGAAAATTCTGGATAAATTCCCAATTACTGTTCATGGAATTACTACTTTAGTATATATTTCAAGCCAACATTAATATGCAAATCACAATCATTTATATATTTGCTAACTGGTAGAATATGCTTATTACTATATTCAGTTACTCTGTCTATTATCACTGATTCTAATTTTTTTCTCTTTTTTTTTCTTTTACTTTCAAATATTTTTCCCAAGATAATTTCAGTTTTTAACTTCACTAAACTAATGAAATCTGTCTTTCACAGTTATATAATTCTCTAATTACGGGTACATGCACTCAAATTGAATCAATGAGAAAGTTGTAGTAATACATTTTTACAAAAATATCTATGTATTACAAATCATCTGTCCTTCCAATGTCAACCAAAATCTCATTTAATTGATCCAGATATCTATTTGTAGGTACATTTCATTTTTAATACAACCTGTTAATGCATAATATTCAACCCTGTTTACTTTGGGTTCTTAAGAGCTCCTAGTTCTGATAGCCATATTAAATCTCTGGTCAACCACCATCGAGACTTCACTGGAAATCAATGAAGATTCCATTGCCTTAAAGAAGGAAGGATGCATAGATTTGTAAAAGATTACATGACCCATTCTTCTATTTCTGGTTTTCTCTAATCAACTATTGATTTTCCAGAAATATTGATTTGAATATGAATAATCCTTTAAAATTATATCTAAATAAAGTTGCAAAAAAATGCTGTCTCTACATGCATCATTTAATACAGTAGTATAAGAATATCGCTTAAACATTTAATTGATAAAATTTATTAAAAGAATAAGAAAAATCCTAGAGCATCATCCCTCCAGCATGACATTCAAAGTCTAAGAATATCTAAGTAGTGTCTGCATGCTCATAAAACTTTAAAAAATGTCAGCATTAATATAAGATTGGATAATGGTGGTTCCTATTGGTGACTGGCAGAGAGAAAATGCAGCTAAACAATAATAGATTTTACAAATGTAACAGAATTTAATAACAAAATTAAACTCATAACTTAAAATTCAACAAAAGGTTATCAGTCAAAAGTTTATCGAAGTATTACTCTTCTATAAGTTATTAATGACAATATACATTGAAATTATTCTTCTCATTTCGCACACTAACGTTCACTGTTAATAAATTAGTGTTGTTATTTGAATGAGGTAGAACAATTTCACAATGAATACTGGGATAATTTCCACAAACGGATCTATATTTATTGCTGCCATTTACTGAAGTTTTTCTCTAGATTAACCCATCTCTGACTTCATTGTTTTATTGGTCTTATAAGATTGAAGGCTTTTATGGAAATATTTGTTACGTGTAAAGTACTCTTATAAAGTAGAATGTCTACTTTATTCCTACTTAAAGATTAAGTTCACTTAACTTTCGATCTAAAGGTAAAGAAAAGCACCAAGCCACCCATCCCATCGGCTTTTCTGTAAGAGAATTGAATAAAATTAAATCAATATGCATAATTTGCGAAAAAATGTAATGAAGATCCTAAGATAATCACCAGTGTAGGGAGGCAGCATCTTCATGACACAACTCCTTTAACGAGGCGTCGCAGATCTTCGGCGAAATCACCCACTCAGGATAAAAATATGTGCCGTGAAGGGTTCTTTGAAATATTTAATGGCATTCATGCAGTGTTTATGAACGTCGGAGCTAGGAAGTTCACTTTGAAAGCCTGGCAATCCTTTAATGGAAGCACAAAATAGTTATTCCCAGTCTTATATATCAACCACGACTAAGTAGTAGTAGTAGTAGTAGTAGTAGTAGTAGTAGTAGTAGTAGTAGTAGTAATCATTAATAATATTATTATTATTGAAATTATTATCATTATTATTTTACCTAAAATAATCATATATTAGGCATATTTGACAATCTGGTCATTGTTAAGCGCGTCCAAGCTTCAACACTGGGATAATTTATTGAATAGCAATGGGAATTAATGACTTTCTTGAACATTGATTATCAATTCAGGGAGAATTCTCGACGCCTAGATTATCGTAACTACGTCTAAGTGCGTAAACTTCATCTGGATTGATAAATACTTATTTAGTTGAATATGTAGTTATGCTTTTATATATAAAACAAATGCTTCCTAGACCGTACAGGAATGTTTACAATTTAAACTTCCCTCAAGTTTAATGGCTAGCAAATCCACTCTATTAGTTTTAGATGGTGATAAGCAAATTATTTTTTCTCTCTCTCTCTCTCTCTCTCTCTCTCTCTCTCTCTCTCTCTCTCTCTCTCTCTCTCTCTCTCTCTCTCTCTCTCTCTGTATATATATATATATATATATATATATATATATATATATATATATATATATATATACATATGTATATATGTATACACACACACATACACACACACACACACACACACACACATATATATATATATATATATATATATATATATATATATATATATATATATATATATATATATATATATATATATATATATATATATATATATATAACAGATTTTGACCAAAGCGAAAAATCTATTTTTGGGTGAGGTAGCCATGAATACTTGATGGAAATTCCTAAGAGGTAGCTTCCTAAGGTATATTTGACTACAGTAATATTCCCAGAGAATTTTACCTTAAGGTATCCAGAATTTTAACTCCTAGAGCGAATATCCCTAAATAAATCTAACAGGGATATCGCATAATATCAGAGGACGTATTCTTGACACGTCACATAGCTATATTCACCCCGAACAGTATTAACGCTTCGAGGGGTTACAGTGACAAGAATCTGAAACGAGAATGAAAAGAGAGCCGCTCATAAGGAATCTCTCCTATTCCGTTTTTAGTGTGTATCTGATGAAGGCGGTAGCGCCCTCTTTATTCCTTGTAGTGATATACGAGGTGCTACAGATACTGTATTATAGGGAGGGGTCAATAAGCCCTTTTACAATAAAAGGAAGGGCGGGTCCATCAGGACGACATGGCTACCTCACCCAAAAATAGATTTTTCGCTTCGCTAAAAATCAGTTTTTTGGGATCAGGCCATGTCGTCCTGATGAAAGTTTGCTAGAGCATTACTGTATCTGTGGATTCTCAACCAGTGCCGTACTCTCAAGAAAATATTTTCCTGGTCCGTCTAGACCTAGAGACCTATGATGTTACCGTCATACATCATTTCATCTAAGCATGAACTATGTTAGTGCTTCCTGCCCCTACAGGGAAGAGTCGTACTAGACTCTGGAGGAAAGTCTCGAGGAGTACATAATAACTATGGATGACAAAATGACAAGCTTGTATAGTGGTCTCGCCCTATACATTATAAAGCAAAGTTTGTATAAGAGTCACCAATGTCAGTATGAATTCCTGACATATCCCCTAATGTGTCTACTCTTATTAACTATTGGATAACAGTTGTATCCGCATAGGAACAATTTTTGCATCTCTACCACCATCCCCTTAGGGTACAACGTCAACCCTTCCTAAGGAAGGGTTAAAGCGAGTGGATTTTTGCTTTAATCAGGGAACAATCTTAAAAGACATACCGTGATAAAAATATCCATATTTTAATCGTAATGCTCAGTACATTTCTAATAAAATGAGTGTGGGCAAATAAGACTTGAAACTAGTTTATCAAAATTTAATAAACATACATATCAGATCAACATTAATAAAATTTATAAAATGTGGACGATATCCGTTAAAGCATAAAGAAAACAGTCAACAGAAAATATTGTTTCGTTTAACAGGAAACAGATTTACCACTTCAATCGAATTATTAATAATAATGATACAGTCTGTATACTGTTTATTTACACTAGCGTAAAAAACGCTTGGCACAAGTGTCCGTATTATGCTATAGTCCACCAATGTCAATAGAACAGTTCGTAAGGACACGTTAGTGGCCTATTACTCAGTGTGTAGTAACAGACTGTGACTACACACCCACTCTCTTAATCAATCGTCCCAAATTAATTACACTGTGCCTCGCAGATTTAAACAGAAGGTTAAAGAATTCTACCTGCTGCTAACACAGACCTCTTGAGTTGCTCCACTTGCTTCGAATAGTGCATAAAGAACACCTTGGATGACTACCAGCTGGTGTACGAACAAATATGTTCAAAGTCCATATAATTAAAGAAATTTTATGGAAGAGGCAACTTTCCTCGGATCACGACTCACAGGTGTATTGTCTGGAAACATTTTGCGAATAACACGGGTGAGTTTTGCCCTTAGTTGTAGATAACTTTGAACCAGAGGTTTCTCCTCTGAACAGCTGTCCTCCCATAAAGTCTGAAGTTTTATGAAGATAGACCTTTAGGCACTCCACTGGACATAGAGATTCTTCTTCCTTCAGAGGGCAGATTCTCTAGGGACCCCACCTGTTGATGGGTAGCTTGTTCTTGGTAAGGAACGTTGGGTCTGGAAATAGATTCAGTTTTCCCTCCAAGAACTGGACGTGGCCTTCCTCTCAAGAGAGAGCCACTATTTCACTAACTCTGGCCCCCAAAGCGAGTTCAAACAGAAATATGACTTTTAATTCTAAACCTTCTAAGCGCATTCCTCATTGTTCATTATTTATGCACAATGAAGAATCTTATCTAATTATCATGCAAAGGGTCTTTGGAGGCGCTGAAGGGCTAAGCCTAGCATGGGCCTTCGTAATTCATTAAGAACGTCGTTAGAAAGGTTGACCTGTAAAGCATATATTATCTGTCTTGTCAAGGCAGGCTTGTACAATATCATTGTGTTGGTTGCTAAACCTTGCTCATGAAGGTGAATGAAGAATGATAAATAGAAATCTGTCGAGATTTCTTTTGATTTCTTCGCCTTGACAAAGGATATCTGCTTCTTCCCTGAAGCCTTATAAGGTCTTCTGGTTTCCTCCAAAAGTCTAAACTGACTTTTGACTTCGAATCTTTTTCTCATCTCTAAGGAGAGAAAATCATGAGATGTGGGTTCCAGGTTTTCTGTGATGAAGAGAAGACAGTCGACCTCTGTACTCGCTGAGACAGGGATGGATCAGGTAGCGGTACGAATTTTAGTCGTAGTTCCAATGCCAGAAGGAACCAAACGCTATTTGGCCACTTGTGGGCCACTATTGCCACTTTCCCTTTGAAGGATATCAGTTTGTCGAGGATATTCAAAAGGAGGTTGTGCGGAGGGAACAGATATATACTGGACCATCTGTTCCAGTCTAGGGACATAGCGTCCACAGCCTCAGCTAGCGGATTCTCGCATGGGGACACATAACAATCTATTTTCTTATTGTCTTTTATCGCAAAGAGGTCTATCTGCAGCTCCGGGATTTGACTCGAGATGAAGGAGAACGATCCTGCGTCAAGGGACCATTCTGACTCTATTGGTGTAAACCTGGACAGAGCGTCCGCTGTCACATTGCGGAACCCTTGAATGTGAAATGCTGACAGGTGCCATTTCTTCCTCTCTGCCAAACGGAATATGGCCAACATCACTTGGTTGATTTGAGGTGACCTCGACCCTTGTCAATTCAGGCACCTCACTATCACCTCGATGTCTAGAACCAGTCTTATGTGGGTTGAGGGGCGAGGAGATACTTTCTTTAGTGTCAGAAGTACTGCCATGGCTTCTAGAAAGTTGATGTGAAATGACTTGAAAAGATTGGACCAAGCTCCTTGGACTCTCTTCTGATGAGAGTGACCTCCCCAGCCTTTCTTTGAAGCGTCTGTGGGGATAGTCACTGACGTGGGAGGAGGTTGAAGAAGTATTGATTTCTTCAATTGCTTGGCATTAGACCACGGCTTGAGAAGCGTTCGCGGTCGAGTCGGTAGTGGTCTCATTAGATCTCTTCGCGCGTTTGATGCATATTTTGTCCAGACTCCTGTTGCATCCTTTAGCTGTGCTCTTAGCACTGGATCTGTTATCAAAGCAAACTGTAGAGAGCCCAGCACTCTCTCCTGTTCACGTCGTGATATCCGTTTAGATTTCAATAGTCTCTTGACAGATCCTGCTATTTCTTTCCTCTTCTTCCCAGGAATGGAAAGTCGATGTGACTCCAAATTCCAGTGGATTCCCAACCACTGAAATTTTTGAGATGGAGAAAATCGAGACTTTTTGATGTTGATCTTGAATCCCAGATGTTCCAGGAACTGGATCACTATCTTAGAAGCTTGCATGCATTCTGTCCTGGATGATGCCCACACCAGCCTGTCGTCCAAGTAGGCTACTACTTCGACCCCCTTTAGGCGTAATTGATAGATGGCTGCGTTCGCAAGCTTCGTGAAAATCCTTGGGGCTATGTTTAGCCCGAAAGGCATGGCTTTGAAGGCGTAAAGTTTTCAATGTAACATGAAGCCTAGGTAGGAGGAGAGGTGACGATTAATTGGAATGTGCCAATAAGCCTAAGACAAGTCTATAAAGACGGTATATGCCCTTTTGGGCAGTAGGGTCCCTATGTGTTGAAGTGTGAGCATTCTGAACTTGTAGTTCACTATGAACTTGTTGAGTGGTGACAAGTCTAGAATGACTCTGAGTTTTTCTGAGTCCTTCTTTGGAATACAAAACAGCCTTCCTTGGAATATGATGGACTTAACTTTCCGGATTACTGTTTTGTCTAAGAGCTCTCGTACTTATTCTTCCAGAACGGAGGTTGAGTGTTGGGAGAATTGAGGAAATTGAGGTGGAGGGCTACTCCAGCTCCAACCTAGTCTATTCTTTATTAGGCTGTGGGCCCAGGGATCGAAGATCCAGCGATCTCTAAATAGCTGTAGTCTCCCTCCTACTGGAAGCATGTCACTTCTGCTGTTGTGGACCTGAGGCCTTGCCTCCTTGACCGCGTCCTCCCCTGGATCCCCTTCCCCTTGAAGAGCGTCTAGAATAACCTCTGGCTGTTCCTCTAGCTTTCGAACGGAAGGAAGGAGTCTACCTTTCAAAGGCTGGGTTAAAAAGTGTTGACTGTGTCGCCACTTGTTGAGGTACCAACTGGTACGTGGTTGGAGGTTGTGCCACTATCTGAGGCACCGCAGTCACAGGAAGTTGTTGTTGTTGCTGTCGGTAGGGTTTAGCCAGCCGAGAGGATGGCCTAGGCCTTTTTTTCTTCTTCTTGGATTGGGGACCCTCATCCCAAGAAGACTTTCTCTTAAGATCTAAGCCCCACTTTTTGAGAAGGTTCCTATTCTCCGTGGCGGCCTTGTCTACTACCTCTTTAACCACTTCGTTGGGAAAGAGGTCTTTACCCCAGATACAAAAGGAAATCAGTTTCCTCGGTTCATGCCTCACCGCAGCCGAGGCGAACACGAACTCTCTACAGGCTCTCCTAGCTTTAATAAAGCTATAGAGATCCTTCGTAACTGTGGCCAGATGGGTTTTAGCCACTACCATGAACATGTCCTGGTTCTTAGGGTCACTTGTCATCGTTTGTAATGTCGTTTGCAAAGACATCGATGCCGCAAGTCTTTCCTTCGTCTCTTGCTCTCTGCGCAAGAGAACCTCCGACAGCTTTGGAAGTTCCTCACCAAACTGACGTTCAGCAATATCAGCTTCCAGCTTCCCGACTAAGAAGGTAAGGTGGATGTCCTTCCAGTCTTCTTGGTCAAAGGGCAAGGTCAGAGATACCGGCTTGCACTCCTCCAAGGAGGAGCATGGTTTCCCTGCCTCCACCGCCTTTAAGGCTGTCTTATATCCCTTTTCCAGGAAGGGAAAGGCTCTGGTAGGAGAGGCCACAAAGGAGGGAAGCTTCTTACTCAAGGCTGGCACCTTTGAGTTCGTGAAGCCCCTCTCTTTCGTCGAGCTCGATAGTAACGCCTGTGCTTTACTATGGTCAAGAACTATGACCTCCTTCGGCTCCGTCTCCTCCTTTGAGGCTGGCTCCTTCCTAAGACGGACATAGCAGTCCGGGTAAGAATCTTTGTTGGGCCAAAATTCCACCTCCTCCAGGGGAATTGCTCCCAAATTTTCTGATATAACGATCTTCCCGGTTGTCATTGGCATGTGTTCGGCATACCTCCAAGGATTGTTATCCAAGCACAAAGGAAGATCCTTCACGTTGAGTCGCTTCTGGGGCCCACGTGATGCTGCAAGTCTACGTATCTCCAGTTTCATTGCAGCTTCCTTCTCCTCATTCTTTTTTTGAATTTGTTGAATCATCTCAACAATAGAAGAAAGAGTCCTTCCCAGTTCATCTGGGATAGCATACGATGTAGAGGGAACAGGTTCTGGGTCCGGAACCGATGTAACCGACACATCGTTGATTTCTTCCTCTTCTACTTGAGGAACCTGGGACAGCTTCTCCTCATGGCCTTTTCCTAGAAGGTCCTTCTCTGTAGAATCTGACAACTCCGACATCTTATCGTCCAATTGGATGTCTTGAAGGGTGGCCGAGACTTCAGAGTCTACCGGATTCTGGGCAGTTGGTATCTCCACCTCAGGCTGAGGATTGACTGCATGAGCCGATGCTTTAGGGACAAGGTAGGCCCTCATCTTCTCATTTGGAAGGTAGGGGCCTGAGGTGTTTTTCTGAAAACCCCTCACCCAGGTTCGTAACTTTTCCCTGGCAGCATCCCTTGACTCCGTCGACTTAGGGGTGCCAAATGCCCCGGTAATCAGGTTAGAACATACTGTACAAACCTGAGGGTCCCAATACCGGAGATCACCTCTGGAGGCTGCGCATGCTGCGTGCCTCCGGCAAAACTGATGTCCACAGAAGTTCTTACTGCGGACATTGCAGAACACACTTCCGTACTTTGGATGGTCCTCCTGTAAAGAGAAGAAAAATCCATGAGTATCAAGTGAAGGCTTTTCACTTATATTAGAACATGTAGCTTACACAGTAAAGCTATAAAAGAAAGAAGGAAAGACACATACTTGTATTTCCTGTCCAGCCAATTGCTGTAACCTCCCAAGATATTAAAACTAAGGTTAATTCTATTCTAGAATACCTTATGTAACTTCCTAAACGGAAATTTAAGGTGTAGTTTACACCTTGAAATAAAGTTTTAATATACGGGATAGAATGAATACAGAAAGAACTCACTTTCTATATATTGTACGGTCTCAACAAAAGGCTGTACAAGATAACATTAAGTATGTTGGAAGAACTTTAGTGTTACAACAAACTCTGTACTGTAGTTTTATTAATGCAGTGTGTACTACACTACAAATATAGTAACTACTGTACATTGCATGCTGCTGTGCCAGCCGGCATTTACCCCTGTATAGTTCAGAGATGTACTACTTTTAACTATTAGGCGGCAGGTCACTGGTTCGCAAATGTGTGCCGGCCGGCAATGATTGCCAGCCGGCACCTGAAAACACTAACACCCGGCTGCCGGCTGCCGGCCACTAATCGTAGTGACCAGCAGATTTCGGGATGTGTTTCTACTGCCGGCAGGCAAAGGTAGCAATACCCATGCCTGCCGGCAGTGGCTAAGAACCAGAGAACCTCCACCTGCCCACCTGCCAGTTGTTAAGCCGGCAGCTGGGCTAGGGGTACAAAACACTGGTCAGAGAAACAGTATGGATGTAAGGTTATTAGGCGGCATTGCCAAACGACCTTCCATCCAGAAAGAGTGAACATATGGAAGGGGAGAATGTAGCATTCAGGCTTCCAAGATATCGATAGCCTGCCAGACTCTACCGGCAGACATGGAAGGGAGACCAAGGGAGGTCTGGGGTTCACTCTGCAGAAGAAAAATGGTCTCTGCCGACCGACACGTAATTGCCGGCCGGCAGAGAGCCGAGCCGGTCCTCCATCCTAACCTACACTAGGTACGGAAGTAGGACTGCAGCCAAAGATGCAATGGCTAGGCCATCACTAAGAAAATGAGGGAGGGAAGGGATAAGGGTCCTATAAACTTCGTTCTAGCAAGAGACACACTCAGCAGTTAGGGAAGCTCCTCCTAACCTAGAGTTGTCTATTAGGGAGGAAGACTGTCAATACTTGCTATCCTCCTTCAAACCAAAACAAAGTTAGGTGTAGTTATTTCGCCAGGCAACGGAGAAAACTCATTCTCCAGCCTGAGAAAAACAACACAGGACAGTCTGCTAGACCACTAGAGGAAGGAATCATCTCGTACAGAATCCTTCAGACGTGGACTAGGGAAGCAAAGCTTCCTGTGTCTGCACCTAACCTAGCAAAGGAAACTCATTCTCTATGCTAGGAAGATGCAGACCACAGACTAGAAACTCTGATGTTCATCCCCAACCCAAAAAACCAGTCACTCTGGTTATCAGGTCAGGACAGACATATCTTAGTATAGTTATACCTGAATATTATTCAGATAGAACCACTAGGATTAATCCTAGGGCTTACTCTCAGGGAGAGAGGGATTGAACTTAGTCTCCGGAGGAGAAAACAACAATCGGGGATGTGCGAAAGTATACTACAGTACCATAGGCTACTAGCCTAGGTGCGGTGAGAGTCGATTACCTAAATCACCGAAACTATCTTGTATACAATCTTGGAAAAGAAAATTCAACAATATCTTACATGTATAAAATATTTGCCTATACCTTCAATAACATAACACTCGGAAAAACTTATATCATGCATGAAAGTACTAGGGCCAGACGCCTAGGCTACTAAGCCTCGTGAAGGGCAAGATCGGTTACCTAAATCGCCGAACTAAAAACTAACGGCATCATATAAGAATTTCTAAAGGAGCTTAATAGCTAGAATATTAAAGCATAAAAGCCGGGAACGTCGCTCCAGCTAACTGAATGACCCATATATAGCGAGCGACAGCATCCATGATGCCTCCGGTAGGCAACAGCTCTTGTTTACGTTGATATCACTTTTGATTTAATTCAAAACGACAAGAGCTTACATTTATACAAAGTAAAGATAATACTCAACTTTCCAGAGGCAAAAGAGGCCGGAGAAGGCATCATAATGTTGAATTATATCCAAAATTACGAGAGAACACAATGAAAAACACCGAGTAGTAGAGCTACACGAAAGGAATGAAGAGGACGCTACCGCCTTCACCAGATACACACTGGAAACGGAATAGGAGAGATTACTTATGAGCAGCTCTCTTTTCATTCTCGTTTCAGATTCTTGTCACTGTAACCCTTCGAAGCGTTAATACTGTTCGGGGTGAAGATAGCTATGTGACGTGTCAAGAATACGTCCTCTGATATTATGCGATATCCCTGTTAGATTTATTTAGGGATATTCGCTCCAGGAGTTAGAATTCTGGATACCTTAAGGTAAAATTCTCTGGGAATATCACTTTAGTCAAATATACCCTAGGAAGCTACCTTTTAGGAAATTCCATCAGGACGACGTAGCCTGAGCCAATATATATATATATATATATATATATATATATATATATATATATATATATATATATATATATATATATATATATATACAGCTCCAAACTCACCTGACTTTAAAAATATACCCAAGCTCTGAGAATAATATATATAATAACACTGAACATCCAAAAGTTTCTTATGTTTCTCAAAAAAACAAAACTGGCTGGTGATTTATGTGAATTATTCAAAACCAACGTCGTACTTCAGTTCTTGGTCAGGGAATTGGGAGAAAAACTGAGAAAAATATTGGTGATCAAAATAATACACACTTTAAAAAAATAAATATTTTCCATAAAAACTGAACATCAATAATGTAAAATTAACACCAAAATTAAATCACTCTGCATGCTAAATCTGAACAATACTTTAGACTAAGACAAGAAAATGTTACTATATGAAAATTATACAATCTCTTGATTCACTGGAAATTGATTTATGAAAACATTTAATTTTGATAACTAATGCAAAGAGTCAAAACTTTAACTCTCTAATGATTAATCACTAAATGAAATTCACGTATATGTAACTGTTCCTCTTATATCTTTTGGTTCACACGAGGTTACCAAACAGTTAAGCAAAATAAATATACTTCAATGTTTAATCTAAATCTCATAGAGCCAGTTACAGAAAATTCATGTTAAAAAAGTACTTATATTAATACACTACACCAAATTTAACATCCCCCCAAAAATTTCCTTAACATAAGAACAACACTATACATATATGTTGGATAGAAATGGCTAATCAGGTTTGAAGGTAAAATACTATTTGCACTTGAGAGGAGAGAGGGCAGGCTGACGTTGGCTAATACAATGGAATAGGCTGGAATTCTTCTGCTGCTTATGTATTCCTGGGAGCTAATATATATTGAATTAATTATTCTAGATCCTTCCAAGGTATGGTCTGGGGGCTTGGGGTCAGGCTTACAGCGCCAAAGTTGCCAACTAGTTAAGTAGCAGACGAGATTCAACGTACGTGGCGTTTCAAATCTCTCTCTTAACTATGCACGTCCACCTTCTCCTAGAAAAAATAAAACAAGGAGTAAATCTACTTCTAGAATTTTCATGCACTTTCTAACAGCGTGGAAATATAATATATATATATATATATATATATATATATATATATATATATATATATATATATATATATATATGCACAGTATATATATATATATGTATATATATATATATATATATATATATATATATATATATATATATATATATATATATATATAGGCACAGTATATATATATATATATATATATATATATATATATATATATATATATATATATATATATATATATATATATAGGCACAGTATATATATATATATATATATATATATATATATATATATATATATATATATATGTATATATATGTATATATATATATATATATATATATATATATATATATATATATATATATATATATATATATCCGAAAGATTGCTTAGAAATATTTAAACAAGATCATTTTTCCTTTTTTATAAATAAAAAGCAATTCCCTTTTAAGATTAAAAAAAAAATTAAATACAAATAGGTAACGATGGGTATTTTCAAGCACTCAGGAATAATACCGACAATGATAATATTTCTATTATTATTATATTTATCAATACCCTTATAAATAATATCATTGTTACGATTATCTTTTTTATCATCAATACTGTTATTCCTTAGATATTGCCATAATAAAAAGCCATGGAAAAGACTGGCCAGGAGAATCTTTTAAGGAGAGAAATTTATTAGAATTAATAAAAGTAGAGACATAGGTGTATTTCATGTGATTTCTGTAACTGAAGATGAATTTATATATGGGACACGACTATGGATAATGTTTTTTAGCGTAAACATATGGTGAAAAAATGGTTTAATTTCAAACTAAATGTAAAGAATCGAAGTAAGTCTTTCTTATTTTTTTTTTTTTTTTTAGATTTTTAATAATATTCCCAATAACTTATCAAAAGTCAATAAAAATCTAAGTATGGATAAGCCACCATATTGGCCGCCATTTTGGAATTACTCTCGAAATATATAGAATGAAGCAAGAACGCTATTTGAATCCATTCAAAAGCATTTTCACCAGTAATAAGCTTAAGTAAATGCAGTTGAAATGTTTGTTGATATCTTTTTCCTCATCATAAACCATGGAAATCCTTTGTATTTGTTACCGCTCTGAACGTTTATTGTTTCTTTCAAGTAACTGATTATTGTAATAGGACAGTCGTTATAACAGATGAGAATGTAGTTGTGAAATGTGTCCTTTGTAAAACGAACTTATCTGATGAACAGACATTGGCATTACAAAAAAAGAGAAATGAGCGAGTAAAGCAAGAGAATCAAACGGTAGTGATATTCGAACTCACTAAGGACTTTCAAAAGGACAAAAGCGGCTGCTATTAATAGTAATGAACGTGTGCTTAATATAATTTCTATTAGATCAAAGCCCCTTCACCGCTGATGAACATTTGTGTAGTTGGACATCAGGAGTGATTGCTCATGGATAAATCAACGTTTACAAAGCAAAAGAAGCTTGCAATCTAATTTTCCCTTCCTGGCATGGTTACAACATTTAAAACCATCCATCCTAACAGAATCTATATAGCTTGTTGCTATGGTATCAGTGTATAATTAAATTGGTCAATATGACGTCAATATTAACACACTATTGTTATTCCACATACTTGTTTTTCATTCTAAACAAAGGACGTAGAAAAAAAGGGGAATATTCAAACAAAAACTTTATAGCTTGAGAGCATCCTTGTTTGTCAATTCAGTCCTCCCATAAAAAACAATAAATCAGCTGTGGGCCAAAGTGGATAAATATCACCTAGCTGCAGCAGAAACACTACTTTCTAATCATTTCTATATACTAGTTTCTTGAACAAAGTGACTGACCTTAAATGAAATGACAAAATTTTCTCGAACGAATCTCACCCAACCCATGGCCAAGTCAACGCATAGCCCAGTCCTTCCGTTGTATTATTATCACCGGGTGGGGAGAGGGAGCAGCTGATATTTTCGGCGGCGCGGTTAATAATTCCTACACAAAAAAAAAAAAAAAAAAATATTCCAATGAAATTTTAAAGGATTATCCAAATATATATATATATATATATATATATATATATATATATATATATATATATATATATATATACACATATTTAAGCTTTGTTTTTGACAATTTTCATGCACATTCCTGCTATATGCATGCCATGGCTGTTGCTTTTGTTAGTTAGTGACGATTTTAGCTAAAAAAATAGTGAGGAGGTGCAAGCTACTCATAGAGTTTTCCATATATCCAAATAATTTTCACAGGGTTTGATGTGTGTCATATGAAATACATGCATACATATGTTTGTATTGATACTTGCTATAGAAAAGTCACAGTAGCCATTTTTTCATCGCCATATATTTCGGAGCAAGGATTGGCCGTATGGGGGGGGGGGGGGAGGAGCTCCTGATTTTTTTGGTGGCTTGGTCTATAACTCTTACACCAATAAATAAATTCAAATAAAATTTTAATGGATTATTTATATATATATATATATATATATATATATATATATATATATATATATATATATATATATATATATATATATATATATATATAAGCTTTGTTTCTGCCAATTTTTATGTTCATACCTACTATAGGCATGCTTTGTCTTTCACTTTTGTTTTTCAGATGTCCAAGTTTTTTCATACAGTTTGATACTTGCCATAGAAAAGTCACAGTAGCCATTTTTTTTTTATATCCGCTTGAGGCCGATTTTCGGTGGTACCGTCAATTATTCTTACAATACCTCAATATCTAAATGAAATCTTCGGGGATTAATGAGATGGATATTTACTTTGTCCTTATCAATTATCGTGTTGATTTCTGCCATAGAAAAGCCACTTCAAAAGCTTATTTCGGCGGGGGTTAAATGGTTACTTTTTGCAGTGGAGTAAATTGTTCCTAGAATAATTCCCATATGCAAATGAGAATTTTAGGGATTGATGTGAAATATAGTTTATCTCTTCCTGCCAGATTTCATGGTAATATCTACAATTGAAAACACACAGTTATCATTTAGCCTTCTTAAATATGCTGTTAAATGTAGCAACATCACACTGAACTGCATGATAGTGAGCGACATCAACGAGGATAATGCCGATCTCATAAACAATATCCGTCCCGAGTGATAGATAGTTATTATGGTTGCTAGGTCCGTTGTTCTCACACATCTATAATAATTGTACAAACTACGTTCTTGCAAGATATGGTAAATTGGCTTTGATTTACTTTTATGGATATTTGGATGGTCTCTGCTTTAAAGACGCCACTTATATTAGAAGTGGAGGTAAAAGCTCCCCTAAAGTTTTATTTTTTAGAGACAAGACACTGACTTTCAAGAAGTCTTAAAAAAATAAGAAAAAAAAGATGATATTTTTGTCCTGATATTCCTGTTTTAAGGTCAAAAGGAGAATAAAATCTAATATTCAAACAAGAAGAACAATAGAACATTCAAACAACAAAATCGTCATTAAAATTTAAAATATGCAATGACTTGATTTTTATTAACGTCTTCTTGGGTTGCGACATCACATCACAGTTGTATGGGATTGAAAAAAGTAAAGATCTAATGGAAGCTAACTAAAATGCATAAATTATGGAGTATGCTAATACAATTAACAAATAAAAAGTTTGAAAGATGATGTAATTACCGATGGGGAAAATGCTATTGGTACCATGTATTGAAAAAAAAAATAAATTACCGTCGATGATGTTTCAATACAAATGAAGCTAATAAGAATATGGTTCAAGCTGTTCAAGCCCAGTCACTTCCTTCAACATCAGCTGCTGCTAAATTCCATAACTTGAAAGTGTGCCACAAAGTTCAGGATTGGGAAGGTAAAACATCTCTTTTGCCTGAGGATTGGGATTGGAAATTAGAAGGTGGTCAACTCATACAGTATTCACTGATATTCATCAAGCATCGCCAGTGCTAGTCGATATAATAAGATGCAAGAGCAACTCAGATTCAGGTACCTCAATGTGATCATACAAAAACCTAGGATTTGGAATGTTCATTAGTTTGCGGTGAATGTCACGGTATTGAAGTATACGACGGTGGTGTTTGTAATGTATATGTTGGGAATGACAGTATAGTGTTTTATTTGTGCTAGTAGATTTGAAATGAGTGTATATTAATTTAAATTCTTATGCAGAAGTTTAAATTGTTTGTTCATATAATTATGATAAATATGTTATTTCTCTTTAGTGCTAATATTTGTTTATAAATGGAGCAGGATAGAAACAATATTAGATAAAGTCTTAATATGATTCCTGGCCAAAAAAACTTTCCATTTGCTTTATTATAAAAGTTATTCGGAACAATATATGTATTTAATAGATTTCGAGAGTGAATAAAAGATGCTGGCCAATATGATGGTTTTCCCATACTTACATCTTTCTAGGCTTTCAATATGCTACTGGGGAGACTATTTGGAAGAAAAAAAAATGTTGGGTGTTTTTTTCTCGGGTTTTAATTAACCGTGTACTTGAAATGATACTCCAAGAAAATATACCAGAGAATAAAGAATGAGAATAGTTAGGTTTAACCATGGAGAAATAGAAGCGAAAAAAGAATTTCAGAATTTATAATTTATAAAGCAAATGAAGAATAAAGTTGAAGATTTTGGAATCACGAATGAAAAATAGAAGATAATGCCATCTGATAGCAAGAGACTTTATGCGAATAAATAATTTAGGAAAGAAAAATTCAACAGAATATTCGTTTCACTGAAATTGATTATCAATATGAATTTATTATGACCACGGGGTTTATCTAGTACCATACGCGTATTTACATACAACCATACCCTACATATAGTATGTGGAATAATAGTAGAATGCAAAGTACTTTGAAGATATTATCTTTTTTTTTCAAGTAAATTGACTCACTTTATATAACATTAACATAACTTTTAATAGATGACAATTGAAGCTAGGGGAAACATCGAATTTTAAAAACTGGTCAATCATCAATTAAATTCCACATATCAGATGGTTCCTTGGTTTGTACCCCTGTCATGTTACCAGTAGAGTATATTTCTATTTAGCGAAAGTAAAAGGGTCTTGAGTTTATCTGTTACCAGTTTCCCAGTCAAGTAGGCTATGAAAGGCTAGGTTTGGATCTACATCTGTGATTCTCGTCTCGTATATTCTTTTCTGTTCTAATACCTTATGATTCGTTATAATTACATTCATGATAATTATACACGGAGTGATAGATGACACTTTTCACCGTATACGCTTGAAGTAAAAAAATATACCGCACTTTTTTTTTGTTTTTTTTGAGGGAGGAGGTTACGCTGATAATGATAATTTTCGAGTTTCATTATATCCCATAAATTGAACTTTCTATTCTATTTAAAACTGTAAGTTCTAGAGAAGTTTTAGTTACGGCTAGTTTGCCTGTAGTATCATTGTTTATAAATGTAAGTCTCATTGACATTACAATAGATATTATAGATGATAATTAGAACGGGAACTAAACAATTAATTAAGGGCAAATATATATATATATATATATATATATATATATATATATATATATATATATATATATATATATATATATTATATATATATATATATATATATATATATTTATAATTATATATATATATATATATATATATATATATATATATATATATATATATATATATATATATATATATATATGTGTGTGTGTGTGTGTGTGTGTGTGTGTGTGTGTGTGTGTGTGTAGCCCAACGACCAAGTATAAAAAGAAAAATGTTTAGGATATAGGAAAGCAAGAAAGACCACCCACCATGTGCTGAAATGTGATCCCGAAGTTCGGAGGGCTATTCATAATAATAGGAACAAAGTTTCGTTACGATGGGGTATCTATAACAAACGTGATAGATACCACGTGATCACCTGCTACCACTGTCAGAGGTATGAACATTTTGAAAATGATTGCAATTCTAAGGATGAAGATAAAGTTTGCGGGAAATGTTCCGGGAGACACTCTACCAGGGAGTGTAATTCGCAAGTGTCAAAGTGTATAAACTGCACAAAGTTAAACAGACCAAGTGACCACACAGTAAATTCTAGAGACTACAATGATTTTGACTTGGAATTGAAAAGACTAGCGGAAAATACTGATCATGGATACTAGGAATGTCATAAACTGTGGCTATGTAAATATACAATCTGTAGGTAATAAGACTGTTCAAATTCGAGAATTGATAAACGAGAAATATTTAGATATGCTAGCATTATCTAAAACATGGCTAAATAACTTGGACAAGGCAGAGATCACTGAAATGAAGCCCCCCACACGTGCCTTTTTTCACATACCGAGAGAAGGTAGGTCTGGTGGGGGTGTTGGACTCTTTATTCATAAAAGTTACACAAATCTCAAAACGTTGAAAAGATAAAGTGTAACAAACTTTGAATATATAGAAATAAAATTTACGACAAAAAAAAAAATGAAGAATATTCTTTGTAACAGTCTACAAACCTCCTAGAACAAACTCTAGTATCTTTTTTGAAGATTCGGTGCTCTCCTTGAGATGATTATCATGGAGAAAAACGAATTAGTTATCTGTGGAGAGTTAAATTTTTGGATGGATGACGCATCAAATCCTGACGCTTTGGCATTTAGTGAGTTACTAAAATCATATCGACTATTGGATAATGTCGACTGCACAACTAATTTAACTGGGCATACGCTAGACTTAGTTATAAGTGAGGACATGAATAATATTGTATCTGATATAAAAGTTCAAGAGAAATGTACTATCTCCCCAGTACACAAACTTATTACGTTTAGTCTACCTCTACAGACACATGCATTAGTAAAGAAAATAAGCTTTAGACATAAATCAAGTTTTTTATCCTACCTTATTTATTGAAGAAGTTACAAAGAAAATAAATGATGCTATCAACATTCCCTGTGATCATGATGACCAACGTCTGTTAGGAGCCAAGTGTGATAACTGTCTTACGACCACTTGTAATAAGGTAAGTAAAAATGAATATGATACCATGTGCCCACCGATGGAAAAGACTATAACTGTAAAAGACCAATCTCCTTGGTTTGATGGATAGACTTTGGTAAAAAAGAGGGAAAAAAGGCGTAAAGAAAGAAAGTGGAATAGGTTAAAATCTGAAAGTACTTGGGTAGAATACAAAACTGCTGCGTGTCAATATAACTACCTACTAAGAAGGAAAAAAAACTGAATACTATAAGAGAAAGATCCTCTAAGCAGCAACAGGCATAAATAAGTTATATCGTCTATTGAATGGTATAATGGAAAATGTAAAAGAAAAAAAGCTACCTGATAGATATAGTGACCAGGAACTAGCAAATAATTTTCTAGTATTCTTTAAAAACCAATTTGAAAACATCACCAGTTCATTTGTAAATACTCAACATCAGATTAATGAGACACCAGGCACACAGACAAAATTAATACGATTTATCAACCTAACACAAGATGACATCCCCAGAATTATCAAGAGAGCAAAGAAAACAAATATCTGAAGTAATTGGAGAGAGAGACTTTTCTAGTCTAGCCGAAATAATAATGCGAATAGCAAATGCAATTATTGATGAATGTAAGTTTCCTAAATCTGAGAAAATGGCTATAGTCATACCAGTTCTGAAAAATTAAGCTCATATAGACCTATTTCAAATATATCCTTTGTCTCAAAAGTGCTTGAATATGTAATTCTTGAACAACTAGTCAGCCACTTAGAAGTAATAGAAGCTTTGCCTGACAACCAATCTGCTTACAGAAAACTATACTCCACGGAGACAGCCATCTGCTCTGCTGTAAATAATATGCTAGAAATGATAGATGAAAATAATGTGGTATCTTAATACTGCTCGATCTCAGTGTTGCTTTTGATACAGTGGGGCCTAAACTCCTACTAAATGATCTACGGTCCATCGGCGTTGAAGATCAAGCCTTTGAATACCTAAAAGACTATTTGGTTGGTAGAAATTACTGTGTACAAATTGGAAACTCTTATTTATTATATGAACCCTTAAACAGAGGGGTACCCCAGGGGAGTGTACTTGGCCCAATATTATCTTGCATCTATACTATTGGTCTATCAAAAATGCTACAAAGGCATGGCATGATGTTTAAACTATTTGCAGATGACACACAATTTCACTTCTACAAAAATGATATATATGACACTACTGAAACTTTAAACCGAATCCTTGATAGTGTTAGAGAATGGATGACATTTAAACAACTAAAATTAAATGAGAACAAAACTAAATTCATGGTGGTGGGCAAGAGAAACAGCGTGAGAAACTTAAGTGATATACAAATGAACATAAATAATGCCTCGGTGCCGATATTTAGTAAAGTTCGAGATCTAGGTGTATTTCTTGACTGTACCCTGTCTCTAAATGCCCAAATAAATAATGTAATAAAAAGTGCTGGTTATCATCTAAGAAATATTGCGTTTATAAAAAAGTACCTGGACGAAAATTCTGTAAAGAAACTTGTGATAAACTATGTTATTACCAGGATTGACTACTGCAACTCTATCCACTACAATTTACCAAAAGTGCAACTTAAAAAAATTACAAAACATAAACAGAGGACAAGACTGATAAAAGGTGTCCCACCTAGAGAATGGATCAACCCTATACTAATCGACTTACAATGGCTGCCGATTAAAGCGAGAATTGAATTTAAAATCTGTACAATAACCCACCAAGTTATCAGAACCGGTCGTCCAAAATACTTAAAAGAATTGCTACACATTGCGCAGCCAACAAATCGTGTCGACACAACAATAGTTACAGATGGCTTCAATCGGTTGGAACCTAGATATATGTCTATTTTAGACTCCAGAGCCTTTAAATATGCAGCCCCAAGACTATATAATAAGCTCCCATGAAACATTCATATGATTGAAGACAGTAAGGCTTTCAAGAGGAAACTGAAGACTTTCTTATTTCATGAGTCTTTTGACAATGACGATTTAACAGTAAATGGACAATATATGATATGAAATGTTAAATACTCTGAACGAACAAGGTAAAGCGACGGTGGAGGTCGTGTAGAGAGAGGGGCTCCCCTGCTGTATGGGACCGGAATAGCAGCCATCAAAGTAAATAAAAGGGTCTGTGAAGACAGGTCAACATAATACATGGCGAGACGTCAAGGTTGGAGTTGTGTAAAATGTGCTCCCTCGATGAGGTCAGGTTCAACACGAGGTCAAGTCCACACATTTCTGAAAAGCTTCAAACACAACAAAAAATAATTTAGGTCACTCAGGCTTGGCCATGGAAGTACATGACATAATTCGCTTGTTGTTGATGGATAAAGTTTGCATTCGTGTAGCCACGCACAGAATAGTAAAAGCGTAATATTTACGGTAATGCATAAAATAACTGGACAAAATGAGATAATGGAATTTTAATCAACACTCATTTATTTGCTGAATAGATCGCTAATTCAATTGCTTAAAAACACATACACAAAGAATGTAATTAACACATATAATAGAATTGAAAAAAGAAAAAACAAAACAAAAAAAAAGTGACACATAAAACTCCTCACCGAGAAATGAAAGAATCATATACAGCGCTATTAATGGGCACCTTTCATAGGGTATAAAAACATTCAGTAATGAACATCATGTAAAAAAACAAAAGGATATCTGGTTGCGCTATATGCTGCTAATTGGATAAGAATGCCGATTAACGTCAACTTAATTAATTGAGAAAAACACGTATATGAGAAATAACAATAAGCCCAATATAATGGAAATAGGAAAAAAATATATATATAATCACTCCTTGCTGAAAAATAAAATATTTATATACAGCGTTATTACTGAATTTTAATAACCATGAAAGAGCATAAAATATTTAGTTATTGAACACATAAGAAAATGCAAAAGGACATCTGGTTGTTCTACCCGTTTCCATATCTCTCGTACAAAAACTAATTAAAAAAAATCATTAACATAAAATTACCTGGAGTATGCATGTTAGGTGAAGTAAGACTTTTAGCATTGCACCAAATCATGTATAAGAACACGTTATATTGACCTCAATATTGCATTAAATTAAATCAGGCTTGGTTAATAAATGATTCAGACATTTATGTGAAATAGTTAGTTCTTTGACCTGAAAAGAGTTGGAGTTGTTGTTGATCATCTTGTTACTTACTGAATAGCAGAGGAAAGTTCTTTTCTAAATTAGTCTAGAGACAACTCGTCAATTTTCTTGAGCAAATTTCTAATTTAAATGTATAAGGATAACGAATAAACAGTTTTAACTCATACAAAACACTATTGCCACTGATCCCTGGCGTGTCTATCGAGCTTAGTACCAGTTGAACCCTGGAAATACAATCGAAAAAAGACAGTGCGGTCGAATGCTTCAAGTAGCCTCCTTGGACGCTTGACGAGCAAGGAATCTATAAAAATATATATGTATCAATGAGAGAACAGAGTAATTAAAGGGAAGACCATCACCGAATCGACGAATCCGAGAGGGAATTGTTTTTTTTTTCTTTCTTTCTTTTTTTTAAGATCATTTGCACTTATCTAAACATTATTTTTCTTTTTTTTAGCCAAAAAGAGAAATGATCATTTGAATTACAAGCCAAAAGGGAAACTATAATTAAAAAAAAAAAAAAAACCTTTGCTAGATCCTTAATGATGATAACTAATTATTCTTATTTTTGCGGAAGAGTTTTATGGAATAGAATACAATCAAGAAATGTCGGGTAAATTTTAATTCATTTAGTCGTCAGGGGACCAAACCATAAAGATGTAGGCCTATTCTAGATAATTAAATATTATTATTTTTATTATTATTATTATTATTATTATTATTATCATTATTATTACATGGCAACCTATAAACCTAGTTGGAAAAGCAAGAAGGAAAATAACCCAGTGAGGAAAGGAAACAAGAAAGAAAATAGACTACAATAAAAGTACAAAATAATCTAAATTAAATATCTTAAGAACAGTAACAACATTAAATTAGTTTTTTCATATATAAACTCTACGAAATTAAGGCCATGTCGTCCTGATGGAAGTACCTTTAAAGTAGCTTCCTAGGGTATATTTGACTACAGTGATATTCCCAGAGAATTTAACCTTAAGGTATCCAGAATTCTAACTCCTGGTGCGAATATCGCTAACTTTTACCTTTAGGGATATCGCATAATATCAGAGGACGTATTCTTGACACGCCACATAGCTATCTACACCCGAATAGCGTTTGCGCTTTAAGAAGGAAAGTGGCAAGAATAAGAGGAGAGTCGTCATTAAGGCACCACTCCTTACTGTTTTGAGTACCTATTAGACATCATATCCGACCGCCATCTTGTTATTTCTTCTCTTGTAGCGCCATAACTCGGTGTTTTTCCTGTGTTCTCTCGCTATTTTGGAAGAATTTTGGATTTATCATGCTTTCTCCAGCATCTTCTGCCTCTGGAAAGTTGAGTATTGATTTTTACATTGTATAAATGTAAGCTCTTGCCTTATTATTTACGAATTAAAGTTTAATTATAGTTGCAAGAGCTGTTGCCTAACCGGAGGCGTCATGGACGCTGTCCTTCATAATGCATGAGTCATTTAGTTAGCCAGAACGACCTTCCCGGCCTTTATAGCTTAAATATCTTTAGCTATTTAGTCTTCAATGCTAGGAATGCTTTAAATTATGCTGAGAGTATTAATTTCAGCTTCGGCGATGTAGGTAACCGAACCTATTGATGCAAGGCTTCCTAGCCTAGGTGTTAAGTTTTAGTAATTCACGCATGATATAATAGACTTTCCTAGTGTTATAATTAAATGAAGCTTTAGGCGAATTTTATACATGTAAGATATCTATATAAATGCATAATTTCCTCTTCCAAAATAGTATACGAGAGAGTTTCGGTGATTTAGGTAATCGATTCTCACTGCCTCTAGGCTATTAGCCTAGTGGCTTAAGTATACTTTCATACATATCCCCATTTGCTCTTATGTATCGTGTTATTTTAGTGGAGATAGATACCTCCTAAGCTTTTATAGGACGATACTAGTCTCCTCTGGAGATTTTAGAGCAATCTCTTTCCTTCTGAGTTAGCCTAAGCTTTACCCTAGTCCATAATACTTTGAATTGCATTCAGGTAGAACTAGGCTAGGGTTTTCTGTCCTCCCCTATAACAGCAGATGCAGGTTTTGTGATTGGTCAGAATCTCAGAGTATTGGTCTGTGATCGATAGCTGTCTGACAGGGTGAACGACATTCCCCCGTTAGGTTAGGCTACCGACATAGAAGGCTACACCTCCCTAGGCCACACCTGAAGGTTTTGTATGACATACCTTATCCCTGTGGTCTAGCAGACTAGTCCTGTGCCGGCAGACCCTAGGCTGAAGAATAGAATTTTTCACCTGCCTAGGAGACATCAGCACTAGAACTCTGTTCCCTCTGGTTTAGGGGTGGCGGCGAGGGTGCTGCCTACCCCTTTACTGTAATAAGTTTACCCTAGGCTCCTGAATAGAATTCTCTAGCCACATGGTATAGCTCTAATACTAGAACAGAGTTTCGTTAGGTGAGGTAGGACAGGCAGTACTGCCGGCTCCTTCCACACCTTATAGGACCCTCACCCCTCCCCATTCTGTCCTTTAGTGAAGGCCTAGCCTTCACAAACTCTTGGACATCATCCTGCAATCGACTCGGTTGCCGGCAGATTGTTGGACTGGCTCGAGTTTTCTGTCTGTAGCTCGGCTGTGCCGGCTGCCGGCAGAAGTCCCTGTTCTGTTGAGTGTTCTTCAACCCTCTCTTGGACTGCCATCCATAAACCTTGCCGGCAGGGACCAGAAATGTTATGGATAGGTGGAAGCTTGAATGTTACATTCTCCCCTTCCATTTGAACCCTCATTTTGGGTCGAAAGCAGTAAGGCAGAGCTCTTACACCGTCCTTCGATCCATACTTTCTCTCTACCTATACTGGCTAGTACCGATGGGTCCTAACCTGCCGGCAGATATGACTAGCTGCCGGCAGCCAGATAGGCCGCCGACACTCGAGTATAATACTTAATTGCCAACTGGCATAACTGCCGCCAGCCGGCGACCCTCCGGAGGCCGGCGGTCTTCCGTCGTCCGGCGGTCTGCCGAGGGCCGGCGGACTGCTATCGACCAGCAGACTGCCGCCCATTATAACAGAAGATAAAATATCTCCTGAACTGTACCCAGGTGCTAGCTAGCCGGCATATGCCGGCGGGTACTACAGTATATGGTTATACAGTATCCAGTATAATTGCAGTATAGATCATAGTGCAAATAGAAAACTACATATAAATTCTACAGTAGCCCAAAGTTTTTCCAACATACTCTGTGTTGCCATGTGCAGCCTATTGTTGAGACCATATAATATAAAGAAAGTAAGTTCTTTCTCTAACCTAATTAGTGATCACTGATAACAATCCCAATATTAAAACGTCTGGAAGATGGTGTTAAGTTTCACTTTACTATCCCCATAGGATAGAAATCTTCCAATGGTTCTCTTCATAGATTACCAATAGTTTTAATTTTGAGGGAGGTCACAACAATTGGCTGGACGGGAAGCACATGTACGTGTCTTTCCTCTTTCCTTTTTAGCTTATCTATCCTAAGCTATATACAATAAAAAATAATATACTGTATACTTAATCTTGTGAGATTATTCACCGTATAGTCATTGAATTTTCCTCTCTTTACAGGAAGACCATCCCAAGTGTGACAGCATGTTCTGCAATGTCCGCAGTAAGAACTTCAGCGGACATAGGCTGTGCAGGACTCACGCTCGCTGCGCAACCACTCAGGGAACTATGAAGTATTGGGACCCCCAGGTATGTGACATATGTTCTAACTTGGATACTGAGGCCTTTGACGACCAGAAGTCAACGGAGTCAAGGGATGCAGCAAGATGGGTCAGGGGTTTTCAGAAAAACACCATGCGGCCTTACCTTCCTAACGAGAAGATGCGGGCCTGTCTTTTCCCAAGGGCATCGTCAGATGCAGTTATCCCTCAGCCTCACCCAGAGATTCCCCTAGCCCAGATTCCAGTAGAGTCGGATGTCTCGGACGCAACGAAGGACATCCAGCTGGATGACCCGATGTCGGAAGTGTCAGAAGGCACTGAACAGGATCTTCTTGCGGAAGGTCAGGAAGAGGAGTCAACGGTGGCTCCTGAGTCCGACGAGGAGGAGGCCGAAGCAGTTTCGGTCTCCTCGGTTCCTGCCCCAGAACCTGTTCCATCAACGTCATCTGCTCCCCCATCGGACGACATGGGGAAGACTCTGTCGTCAATACTAACGTTAGTGCAGCAGATTCAGAAGCAGACTGATGAAAAGCAAGATGCGTTAAGGTTGGAACTGCAGCAACTTGCAGCATCTCGTACACCTCCGAAGAAGCTGAACGTAATGGATCTTCCCCCATTCTCGGATGTGAACTCATGGAGGCATGCTGGGTACATGCCAACGTCGGCAGGTAAGGTCTTTCTTTCAGAGAAGCTGTGTACACTTCCCGTAGAAGATGTGGAATTCTGGCCTAGCTTCGGGGCTTACCCAGACTGCTTCGTCCGTCTGAAGGCTGAGCCAGCTTCAAAGGAGGAGACAGAGCCGAAAGAGGTCATAGTTTTTTACCATGGCAAAACCTAGGCTTTGCTAACGGGTACCTTGAAGGAGAGGGCCTTCACTAACTCTAAGGTACCGGCTACGAGTAAAAGGCATCCTTCCTTTGTTGCTTCATCTGTCCGGGCCTTTCCCTTTATGGAAAAAGGTTACAAGGCTGCCTTGAAGGCAATTGAAGCGGGGAAACCGTGCCCTACACTCAAAGAATGTAAGCCGTTCTCCTTAGCTTTACCACTGGACCAAAAAGACTGGAAGGATGTTCACCTTACCTTCTCAGTCGGGAAGTTGGAGGCTGACATTGCCGGACGCCAGTTCAGTGAGGACCTCCCCAAGTTGTCAGATTTTCTCCTGCGCAGTGAGCAGGAGACAAAAGAAAGAACTGCCGCCCCAATGTCTCTGCAAACTATGCTGGAGACAATGGCAAGCGAATCCGTGACTCCAGATATGTTCATGGTCATTACCAAAACTCATTTCGCAACTGTGACGAAGGACATATATGGCTTTATCAAAGCCAGACGAGCTTGCAGAGAGTTCTCGTTCGCCTCGGCTGCGTTGAGACACGAGCCAAGGAAGCTGATATCGTCGAGTATCTGGGGAAAGGACCTCTTCCCAAGTGAAGTGGTCAAGGAGGTCGTTGACAAAGCTGCCATGGAGAATAGGAACCTTCTCCAAAAGTGGGGCTTGTCGAAGAAGAGTAAATCTTCCCCGGAGGAAGGTTCCCAATCTAAGAGGAAGACAAAGAAACCAAGTGCACCCTCTCGCCCCCCTAGACAACAACAACATCTTCCCGCGGCCGTGGTGCCCCAGGCGGTGGCACAACCACCTACCACGTACCAATTGGTACCCCAGCAGTTGGCGACACAATCGCCAGCCTTTACCCCAGCTTTCGAGAGGCAGTCGACGACCTTTTGGCCGAATGCTAGAGGCTTATTTCGAGGTTCCTCTAGACGCCCCTCAAGAGGTAGAGGCAACAAAGCTGGACGCGGCCAAGGAGGCAAGTCCTCTGGTCAGCACTCAAAGTGAGATGCTTCCGGTAGGAGGGAGACTATTCTCTTTCCTGGATCGCTGGACCTTCGATCCCTGGGTTGGAGCTGGAATGTAGCTCCACCATCTTTCCCTCAATTCTTCGAACACTCGACCGCCGTTCTGGAAAAATATGTCCAGGACCTCATGGACAAGAGAGCAATAAAGAGGGCAAAGTCCTTCAAATTCCAAGGAAGGCTGTTTTGTGTTCCAAAGGACTCAGACAAACTCAGAGTCATTCTGGACTTCTCACCACTCAACAAGTTCATGATAAACCACAAGTTCAGGATGCTAACCCTTCAACACATAAGGACCCTGTTGCCCAAAAAGGCATACAGAGTCTCTATAGACATGGCAGATGCATATTGGCATGTCCCAATCAATTGACAAATCTCCTCCTACCTAGAAGAAACAGTATGTCTTCAGAGCTATGCCCTTCGGGCTAAACATAGCCCCAAGGATCTTCACAAAGCTTGCAAACGCAGTCGTTCATCAACTACGCCTAAAAGGAGTTCAGGTAGTGGCCGATCTGGACGAATGGCTGGTGTGGGCAGCATCCGAAGCAGAATGCACGCAAGCCTCCAAGACAGTGATCCAGTTCCTGGAACACCTGGGATTCGAGGTCAATATCAAAAAGTCTCGACTATCTCCAGCTTAAAAGTTTCGATGGCTCGGAATTCATTGGAACTTACAGTCACACCGCCTCTTTATTCCGTCAAAGAAGAGGAGAGAGATAGCAGGATCTGTCAAGAGACTTCTAAAATCCGATCGGATATCAATACGCCAACAGGAGAGAGGGCTGGGCTCCCTTCAATTCCCATCAGTGACAGATCCAGTGCTAAGAGCATAATTAAAGAATGCAACAGGAGTCTGGAGAAGATACGCATCAAACGCTCGAAGAGATCTAACAAGAACGATACCGACTTGTCTGTGAACACTTCTCAAGCCATGGTTGGAGGCCAAGCACCTAAGGATATTGGTGCTTTTACAACCACCTCCACCTTCAGTCATCATTCATACGGACGCATCAAAGGAAGGATGGGGAGGTCACTCTCCTCAACTGAAAGTTCAAGGGACTTGGTCCTCCCTATTCAAGACCTTCCATATCAACATTCTGGAAGCCATGGCAGTTTTTCTAACTCTGAAGAAACTGAAGCCTCACTGCTCGATCCACATAAGACTGGTCTAGAGAGCGAAGTGACAAGTAGATGTCTGAATCGACAAGGCTCGAGATCGCCCCAAATCAACCAAGTGATGTTGGCCATCTTCCGTTTGGCGGAAAAGAAGAGATGGCACTTGTCAGCAGTTCACCTCCAAGGGTTCCACAATGTGATGGCGGACGCTCTATCCAGGTTTACACCGATAGAGTCAGAATGATCCCTAGACGCTTCATCTTACGTCAAGTCCCGGAACTGCAAATAGACCTCCTTGCGACAAGCGACAATAAGAAGCTACTTTGTTAAGTGGCCCATACGAGGACCCTCTAGCGGAAGCAGTGGACATCGCCCGATGTCCCTAGATTAGAACAGATGGTCTAGGATTTGCCTGTCCCCTCCACCCAATCTTCTGTTGAAAGTCCTCAACAAACTGAGATCCTTTCAGGGAACAGCAGCGATAGTGGCTCACAAGTGGCCGAACAGCATCTGGTTTCCTCTAATATTGGAACTGCGACTGAAGCTGATCCCTTTGCCAGATCCAGTTCTGACACATTAAGTGCAGAAGTCGACTGTTTTCGCTTCATCACAGAAAACCCGGAACCTTCATCTCATGATTTTCTCTCCTTAGCAGTCAAGAAAAGGTTTGGGATTTCGAGACACAGTAAAAACTTCTTAGAAGAATATAAATAGAAATCTACCAGAAGACAATATGAGTCGTCCTGTAAGAAATGGGTTGCCTTTGTCAAGGCAAAGAAGCCAAAAGAAATTTCAACAGATTTCTGTCTATCATTCTTTATTCATCTTCATGAACAAGGATTAGCAGCCAACACGATTTCTACATGTAAATCTGCCTTGACTAGACCCTTGCTGTATGCCTTCCAGGTAGACTTCTCTAACGAAATCTTTAATAAGATCCATAAGGCCTGTGCTAGGCTTACGCTGGCTGCACCTCCAAAGCCCATTTCATGGTCTTTAGATAAGGTTCTTCATTTGGCATCAACTCTGAACAATGAAGATTGCTCTCTGAAAGATTTGACCCAAAAAGTTATATTCCTATTTGCACTAGCCTCGGGAGCCAGAGTTAGCGAAATAGTGGCCCTTTCGAGGGGTAAGCGCCATATTCAGTTTATGGAAAGTGGAGAACTCAATCTTTTTCCTGACCCAACGTTTCTCGCTAAAAATAAGCTACCCACTAAAAGATGGGGCCCCTGGAGAATCTGCCCTCTGAAGGAAGATGCATCTCTGTGTCCAGTAGAGTGCCTAAAGGTCTATCTTCGTAGAATTTCAGACTTTAAGGGAGGACAGCTCTTTAAGGGAGAAACTTCAGGTTCAAATTTGTCTCTGAAACAATTAAGGGCGAAGATCACCTACTTCATTCGCAGAGCGGATCCGGACAGTACACCCACAGGTCATGATCTGAGATAGATTGCCTCATCTCTGATTTTTTTTCCAAAACATGGATTTTGAAAGTCTTCGCTCGTATACTGGATGGAAGTCATCCAGGGTATTCTTCAAACACTATGCGAAGCAAGTGCAGGAGGTTAAGAGGCTTGTGGTGGCGGCAGGTAGTGTGCTAAAACCTGCTGCTTAAGGACTGCGATGAACAGTGAATTATTTGGGACTGTTAGTGAAGGGTGTACATGCTGACTCCTTACGGAGCAACATGTTAAGTGAAGTGTCACCATGGTGACACTATGGACTGTTCCTACTGTAAAGGTGGAAAAATAAGCATAAAAGAATAACATGTGTGCCATGCGTATTATAACGCAAGTGTGAACAGACTGTAATGACAGATATTTAATTAAGAAAATTTACAATAATTTTCTGTTTAAGTGGCTTAAGTGTTTCTTTTCAGATGACACAAATATTTCTTATGTTACTTCTTTATTCATGATTTTAAAATTTACTTGATATTTTATACTATACTATTAAATACAGATTGATTTAATAATTTATTGTTTTTCAATAAAACTAGAATTGAATTTTGCATCTTACTCGCCCCAAAAAATTTTGATGAAATAAATATAGGTATTGATCATTCATTGTCCATCCTTTTATTTGACACATATATATGTGAACTTCTATAAATATTTGTTCCAACACGTAAACAAACTTTTTCTATGTGTGTATACATCAGGATGCGTCAGTCTTTGGTTACGAATGACTTGGAATTCCTTGATAATAATGCTGACTTATACAAGTAATTGTTTCTACAAGGATGCTAACCTGTCTGTCTTAGCATACAGCTAGCCCAGTAGATCCAGGGAGGTGTCAGTAGTTCATACATATATTTGTTCCCTTACAAATACAACTCTGATTGAGAGGTATATAGTAAGACCAGTATACCTGTTTGTTGGCTAGATTGTTCATAAGATATATGCAATCCTCGAGTCTTTTTCCAGAGTCCAGCATGACTCTTCCCTGTAGGGGGCAGGAAGCTCTAACATAGTTCATGATTAGTTAAAATGATGTATAATGGTAACATCATATGTCTCTAAGTCTAAATGACTAAGGAAAAGTCGGTCTTGAGGTTATGGCACTAATAGAAAATCCACATATACAGTAATGCTCTGGTAAACTTCCATCAGGACGACATGGCCTTAGCCGAAAAAACGGATTTTGAGCGAAGCGAAAAATATATTTTTGGATGAGATACCCATATCGTCCTGATGGACCCGCCCTCCTTTCTTACAAATGAGCAGAAAGAATCCCTTCCGAAAGTACTGTATATGTAGCACCTCGATTAACGCTACAAGGGATAACAAGATGGCGGTCGGATATGACGTCATATAGGTACTCAAAACAGTAAGGAGTGGTGCTATAATAACGGCTCTCCTCTTATTCTTGCCACTTTCCCTCTCTAAGCGTAAACGCTATTCGGGGTGAAAATAGCTATGTGGCGTGTCAAGAATACGTCCTCTGATATTATGCGATATCCCTAAAGGTAAAAGGTAGGGATATTAGCGCCAGGAGTCAGAATTCTGGATACCTTAAGGTTAAATTCTCTGGGAATATCACTGTAGTCAAATATACCCTAGGAAGCTACTTTTAAGGAACTTCCATCAGGACGACATGGCTATCTCACCCAAAAATAGATTTTTGAGCGAATTTTATTTACCGTTCTAAAAAGAAGAGAAAAGAAGCCATGTTCAGCCTAATCTCAAAACGCTTTGATATTAACATCTGTACTGGAGAAGAAACCAGGCGGCGTAAACCGACGCCGACTTCTACCTGAGCTAATTCGAGATGTTGATAAAATTATGGAAAATCAACTCAAAATATCTATGTTCACTCATGAAAAAAAAAAGAAAAAAAAATGGATTCATCGATGTTATTTCAAAATGCAATATTAAATCACAGACAGATAACCAGATGCACTCTTCCAATAGAAAATAACAATGAAGAGAGATAACAACATGAATAATTTGGCCACAGAGACATCTTGACCACACCCCAACAGGCCAGTCATTTTATGGATATACCCACCACAAATTGCAATAGTAATGAAACTTGGCTTTTTTGCTTCTTTTGACCCATGTAATAACATAGTAAAAGTCAAGGAAATTCGAGGCATTGGAACACATTCATTTCGAGCAACCACTTTTTGAAAGTTATGCACGAAAATACGCTAATAGAAATGGCATAACATTTTTTGTTATAACAGTGCTTTTGTTATTTCTTTCACATTTCTCAAAAGATGTCAAACATTTTTATTATTAAATAAATAAATTGAGATAATTAACGTCTAATAGCCTTGTTTTTTTTTTCTTTCTAGGTTAACCAGTAGCATGGACGATTGCGTTTTCTGCAGCGAGTCTCTCGGCTACGGCGAACAAACCACGAAATTAGGTGCCAAGGGGTGTGATGGAATAAACAAGGCAAATGACCTACAGCAGGCTGATATCAGTGTCGCACCTGGACAAGTTGTACATACCAGATGCAGGAAGGACTTCTGCTCCCAACTGTCTATTGAGCGAGACATCAGAAAACGCGGATATGACTGTACTGGTGGTTTCAGCGGCACTCTGCGTGCGCGTCGATCTGCCAGTTCTGCGTTTCACTACAGCGAACACTGTTTGTTCTGTGGAACACCAGACAAGTACCAGGGCAGACAAAAAACGCATAAACTTATACCAGTCCGAACAATGGACTTCCAGAGGAAGGTTACAGAGAGCTGTGTTGAACGCAATGATGCATAGTCAGAGACAGTAAAGGCTCGAGTAGAATTCGTCCAGGACTTGCATGCCGCTGACGCACTCTATCACAATATATGTAGCATAAACTTCAGAACTGGGAAGCAGATTCCACGCCAGTTCCTTACAGTGCCAAGCAAGCGACCTAGGTATGGTAGACCGGCTGATGACACACTGAATGATGCATTCATAAAAGTCGCAGAGTACCTAAAAGCCAATGACGAGGAACAGACAACGATACCGGATCTCATAGGAAAAATGGGGGAATTTCTTCTTGGAACTGATTGCACACCTTATGGATTCACCTACATGAAGGAATGTATCCAAAAGCACTTTGGTCAGGATATCACCATCGCAGAAATAAATGACAAAGAGAATGTTGTGACCTTTCGCCACAGGGCCTCTGCGATCATTCACGAATTCCATCAAAGGCCAAAGGATATATCATATGAAGCTGAGAAGATGAGACTGATTAAGACGGCAGCAAAACTGATCAAAAGTGATGTGAAATCCATACAACAGTCGATAGATATGTACCCATGTACAACTGAAATGTCCTCAACAGAAGAAGCCATGTCGTTCCTACCTGAATCACTAAAACTCCTTCTTCAAACACTCTTTGTGGGCCAAGATGCTGATAGAAAAGTCGGTTCTCTAGGGCAAGCTATCATGCAGGCAATTCGGCCCCGAGTGCTGCTGGCACCCTTACAGATAGGACTGGGTGTACAGATGCACCATCATTTTGCATCAAAGTTCTTGATCGACACGCTCCATGCCCACGGATATTGCAGTTCTTATCGTGAGATACAAATGTATGAACGGAGTGCAGCAGTTGTTATAGGGACAGACATACCAAACTACCGGCCAGAGCAGTTCATCCAATATATGGCGGACAATGTCGATCACAACATCCGTACAATAGATGGCCTCAACACATTCCACGGGATGGGAATGATTGCGTCTGTCACTCCAGGTACCAGGACATCAACAAGAGTGCCACGTGTGTCTGTGACACTGAAGGATGTTGTAGCTGTGGGCCGAATAAACATCCGACATCTGACAAAACCTTGCGATGGGCTAGATACTCTGAGGTATGAGGTTCTACAAGATGAGATGGACAAGGACAGATCTACCAACCTTGACCTCCTCTGGAAGCTGTCCCTCACATTACGCTCACCACGACCAGCATGGTCTGGCATGATGCAAGCCGTGCACACTGGTGTACATCCAGGTCAGTCTACAGTCTTCCTGCTTCCCATGATCAACATGAACAGCAGTGATCCAACTTGCATCTATTCAACATTGACATTTCCATCTGAGCACGCCAAACAGTACAACGCAAAGGTCATCATCACATTTGACCAACCACTTTGGTGGAAGGCGCTTACCATCATCGAAAGTCAATCGGAGGGCAGTGACTTGCGTAAGATTGTACTGCGCATGGGGGGCTTCCACACGTTGATGAGCTTCTTGGGGAGTATTGGAAATATCATGTCAGGATCTGGACTGCGCTCTGTTCTGGAACTGGTGTATGCCGAGAACACTGTAATGCACATGCTGTCTGGCAAGGCATATGACCGAGCTATCCGTGGGCATCTCTTGGTTGATGCAGCACTGAACACTCTCCTCGCAGAAAGGATACTTGGTACGCTAGTGCCTACTTGTTCGCAGGGTAAGAATGATGGTCCTCAGGGTATTGTAGAAGATGACGAACCAAGTGAAGACGAGATAATGCAAAGCATAGATGATGCACAGGCAGCCATAGATCCACATGATAACGAGTCAGGGTCGCAAAGTGTGGGAGCTGGACCAATTGACCTGTGTGAGCTGCGAGACCTGTATGATTCATTGATGAAGGGTGAGTGTTCTACTGAAGATATCCTTTCAGCCCCAGTTCTGGACTCTGTTCGTGACATCATGAATGTTGCCCGACAATCGATGAAGGATCTACGTACTGCACAGCTATAGCTGCAATACATGGACATGATTGACATATTGAGGACATTCCTGAGGTCGGAACGCACTGGTGACTGGCGTCTGCACGTGCACGCTTTGCACGACATGTTGCCCTACCTGGCAGCAGCAGGCCACAATCTCTACACCAAATCTATTTACGTCTACCTGCAGCGACTGGCACAACTGTCTATTCAGCACCCCGAGGTGCACCACCAGTTCCAGAATGGATATCACGTAGTGCGGCGCTCAGATCGGTACTGAGCCGGCTTGTCCACAGATCTTCTGATCGAGCAAGTGCTCATGAGAAGTGTGAAAACCACAGGGGGACTGACAAGGGGCCATGGCATGAGCGAGTCGCAAAGGATCACGTGGCTGCTGTCCACCCCCATATGTGCAGAGGTCAACATGGCCTTGCAAGACTACACATCAGTGCCGTATGGGACCAGTGACCAGCACAAAGAACAAAGAGCAGCTTGACAAGCACGGGACACAGATGACACGCACAAACTCATTGGCTACCTGTCATCAAAGGATCCCTATGGAAACGATCCAACTCTGCAAAGCATTGACACTGGCATCACAGCTGGAGATTCGGTCAATGCTGACCAAGCAGCGTCAGTGGGCAGGAAGATCTTAGATGGAATGGTTGGCAAAAAGGTTCTTGATCACACGTTCAAGAAAAAAAATGAGGTTGTGACTTTAGACACACGTTCATCAGTGAAAAATGGCAAAGAATCTGTTCTGATAGATCCACAACTGTTGTTCCAACGTCTGAGTACGGCAGGATCACGCTGTGATGACCTCACTGATGTCTTCAAGTACGAACTATGCAGTTACCCACCAGCACTGTTTCAGACCATTGATATCCTGCTTGAGGCCGACAAGCCAGCGCTAGCCGAGGCCATTTGGAAACAACTCCCCCTTGCCGTTCGCAACACAGTGCTGCCACAGAATGTGCAATATATTCTGGATGGTGGGGCATTGCTACACAGAATTCCTTGGAATTTTGGCGAGACCTATGAAGGAATCTCCAGTCACTACATACGATATGTTGGAGACAGGTATGGTAAAGCTGTCATAGTGTTTGATGAATATGTGAGCGCACCCTCCACCAAAGATGTAGCGCACAGCAGGAGCGTTCGATCTCACAGCAGTCCCCTTGTCAACTTCACAAAGGACATGGTATGTACTATGAAGAAGATGACTTCCTTGCTAACCAAACAAATAAACAAAGCTTCATCAATCTACTGAGTGATGACCTTCAACGGCAGCACAACGATGTTCTTCATGCCAGGGCAGATGCAGATGTCCTCATAGTGGAGACAGCCATTGCATGTGCAAACACCAAGGACACCGTGGTAGTTGGCGATGACACCGATCTTCTTGTTCTCCTATGTAGTCGTGCAGGGCCCACATCACACAACCTGTTCTTCTGACCTGAGCCTAAGCTGACGTCAAGGAGGCAAGCAAGATGCTGGAATATCGAGCAAGTGCAAAAGACACTTGGACGCCTTGTGTGCGACAAGCTCCTTGTGGCACATGGACTCCTGGGTTGTGATACCACGTCAAGACTGTACTCCATTGGCAAATCAGCAGCTTTGAAGAAGCTGAACTCCAGTGCGTATTTCTCTGGGCTTTTGGCAACGTTCAACACTCCTGGAGCGTCGAAAGAGGATGTCTTGACAGCTGGAGAGAATGACGTGGTTTGCTTGTACAATGGCCAGCCCGGGAAACACTGGACATACTAAGGCTTCAGCGCTTCTGCCAGAAGGTTTCAACAAGCACTGTCAGAGTTGAGCCTCGTACCCTGCCCCCTACATCAGCATCTGCAAAGCAACATTGCCTACGGGTGTATGTTCAGGTTCAGCAGTGGCAAGGAGTTGGCATGGATGCCAATGGTTGGGGATGGGCTATCCGTGATGAGAGAATGGTTCCCGTTATGACTGAGTTGAAGCCTGCTCCAGATTACCTGCTAGATGCCATCCACTGTGGCTGCAATACAGACTGCAGCACCCGACGATGCAGCTGTCGCAAGTACAACCTGGAATGCTCTTCCGCCTGCAGTGAATGCAAAGGACTTCACTGTTCTAATGTGACCTTGCCTGAACCAGAAAGTGATCCAGAAGAAGAATGCGCTCTTGCTGGTCCTGAAGATGAATAAACATTTGTCAGTGTGGTCTGGTATATGGAGATGTCTTGGCAACATGATTAGACTTGACTCTCTGTTCATTCAACTCTTGATCCTTGGTCATGGTCATCTTAATTTAGCTAAGGTGAATGCCGGTGTCGTAATGTAACATGTATACAGTTGTTTGTCTAGACTCTAGAATATACACTGAAAATTTTATGCAGATTTTTTTTCTTCAAACCTTCTCTTAATGATTGCAAAATTTGGAAATGTTCCAATGCTTCGATTTTCCTTGATTTTTAGTATGTCATTCTCCAATAATATGACATTGAAAAATGCATGTTTCATTACTATTGCAATTTGTGGTGGGTTCGACCCAAAAATGACGTAGAATGACTGGCCTGTAATCGAAAGGCAACATATTTCGTGGTATAAATACTTAATTGAACTAATTTATCGCTGCATATATATAACGGATTTTGAGCGAAGCGAAAAATCTATTTTTGGGTGAGATGGCCATGTCGTCCTGATGGAAGTTCCTATAGGGTAGCTTCCTAGGTTATATTACAACTACGGCGATATTGCCAAAGAATTTACCTTAAGGTACCAGAATTCTAACTCCTGGAGCGAGTATCCCTCGTGAAAGGGATATCGCGACATATCAGAGGACGTATTCTTGACACGCCACATGGCAATCTGCATCCTGGACAGAGATTTCGTCTCGTAGGAGGCGATTGGCAAGAAACGAATTCGGGAAAGAAAAAGGGGGAGCCGCTCCCAAGGCTCCCTATCCTCCAATTCGTATGCGTTCCTGGCGCCAATCCTGGCGCCAATCCTGGCGCCATCTGTATTCCTTGTAGCGTACACGAGGTGCTACAGATACTGTATGTAGGGAGGGGTCCTACAGCCCTTTCTTAGAAAGGCAAGGGCGGGTCCATCAGGACGACATGGCCATCTCACCCAAAAATAGATTTTTCGCTTTGCTCAAAATCCGTTTTTTGGGCTCAAGCCATGTCGTCCTGATGGAAGTATACCAGAGCATTACTGTATCTGTGGATTCTCAGAACGTGCCGTACTCCCCGGAAGTAATTTTTCCCGGTCGACTAGACCTAGAGACCTAAGATGTTACCGTTATACATCTTTTCAACTAACTATAAACTATGTTAGAGCTTCCTGCCCCCTACAGGGAAGAGTCCTACTAGACTCTGGAAAAGTCTCGAAGAGTACATATACCTATGTATGAATACCAGGCAAGCTAATATAGTGGTCTCGCCCTATATTAAGTAAAGCATAGTTTGTAAAGAACCACTGCGTCAATATATATTGACCAGTAATCCGCACAATACTTGTATTGGACAAAGGTTTATATCCGCATAGGAAGAAACTAATAAAACCGCCCTCGTCCCTTTATGGGACGGAGTCCTCCCATTAGGAGACTACATAAACCAATGCAACATAGCTTGCATAACAGAACAATTGTATTAGAATTATCCCAGATAAGGTACATAGAATAAATGCTCAATTATACCAATAAATTGACACAGGTGAAAGAGACGCAAGGTTCTCAAGAACAAGTTTATTGACAGACAATAAATAGACAGGTTAACAACAATTATATATATATATATATATATATATATATATATATATATATATATATATATATATATATATATATATATATATATATATATATATATATATATATATAGATAGATAGATAGATAGATAGATAGATAGATAGATAGATATATATATATATATATATATATATATATATATATATATATATATATATATATATATATATATATATATATATATATATATATATATATATATATATATATATATATATATATATATATATATATATATATATATATATATAAAGAGGATAACCCAAAACTTTAAGCATAAGTATGATAGTAAACAGAACTTGTTTATCTGAAAGAAAAAACATTAAATGCCACTCTTTTTAAGATACCGAGGTATCAAGTCATAAAAGTCTGTATTACAAATCAATCACATTAGCGTTAGAAACGCTCGGCACACATGTCTGTACTTATGCTAGGTTCACCTTTGAAAAAGGAACAGTCTATGTGGGCACTCGGTGCCCTCATTTAATTTGTAGTACAGTATGTACCTACAGACTCACCCTGGACTTAATCGTCCCAATTAAGACCACTGTTCCTCGCAGAGTTAAACAGTAGGGTTAACTACACGACCCACTGCTACCACAGATCTCTTTAGTTCCTCTACTTGCTTCGCATAGTGGCGAAAGAACACTCTTGAAGACTTCCAGCCCGTGTATGAACGGAGATGTTCAAAATCCATACAATTAAAGAAATTTAGGGATGAGGCAACTTTCCTCGGATCGTGACCTGCGGGTGTACTGTCAGGATCCGCTCTGCGAATAAAATATGTGATTTTCGCTCTGAGTTGATTCAGAGATAAATTTGAGCCTGATGTTTCTCCCCTGAATAGTTGACCACCCTTGAAGTCTGAAGTTCTACGAAGATAGACCTTTAGGCATTCTACTGGACATAGAGATGCATCTTCTTTCAGAGGGCATATTCTCCAGGGACCCCACCTGTTGGTGGCTAACTCATTCTTGGCGAGAAACGTAGGATCCAGAAACAGGTTCAGTTCTCCCCCATCCAGGAACTGAACACGACCTGCCTCTCTCGAGAGGGCTACGATCTCACTAACCCTGGCCCCAGACGCGAGTGCAAATAGGAAAATAACTTTTTGTGTCAAATCCTTTAACGCACATTTTTCATTGCTCAACAGGGAAGCGAAATTAAGAACTTTGTCTAAAGACCATGAGATGGGCTTTGGAGGTGCTGAAGGTCTGAGCCTAGCACAGGCTTTCGGAACTTTATTAAAGATCTCGTTACCTAGGTCGATCTGGAAGGCAAATAAAATGGGTCTCATCAAAGCAGATTTACACACTGAAATCGTGTTAGCTGCCAACCCTTGAGCATGGAGGTGGATGAAGAAAGATAAGCAGAAATCTGTTGAGATCTCCTGTGGATTCTTTGCCTTTACAAAGGCCACCCATTTTCTCCAAGATGACTCATATTGCCTTCTAGTCGATTTGCACTTATATTCCTCTAGGAAGTCTATGCTGGCTTTCGAAATCCCGAAAGGCTTTCTCACCGCAAGGGAGAGAAAATCATGAGCTGCAGGGTCCGTGTTTTCTGTAATGAAGCGCAGACAGTCGACTTCTGGACTTGCTGGGTCAGAACTGGATGTGGTAGCGGCACAAACTTCAGCTGTAGTTCCAACGCCAAGGGGAACCACATGCTGTTCGGACACTTGTGGGCCACTATTGCCGCTACCCCCTTGAAGGATCTCAGTTTGTTGAGGACCCTCAACAGAAGGTTGTGAGGGGGGAACAGATAAATCCTGGACCATCTTTTCCAGTCGAGGGACATCGCGTCCACTGCTTCCGCTAAGGGGTCCTCGTACGGGGACACGTACAGGGGCAACTTCTTGTTGCCTTTCGTCGCAAAAAGGTCTATCTGCAGTTCTGGGACTTGATTCAGAATGAAGGAGAATGATCCTGCGTCTAAGGACCATTCCGACTCTATCGGTGTGAACCTGGATAGAGCGTCCGCTGTCACGTTGCGGACTCCTTGAAGGTGAACTGCCGACAGGTACCACTTCTTCTTTTCCGCCAATCGGAAAATGGCCAACATCACCTGGTTGAGAGGTGGTGACCTCGACCCTTGTCTATCCAAGCATCTCACAACCACCTCGCTGTCCATCACCAATCTTATGTGGATCGAGTGACGCGGGGAGACTTTCTTTAAGGTAAGAAGCACTGCCATAGCTTCTAGAAAGTTTATGTGAAAGGTCCTGAATAGCTAGGACCAAGTCCCCTGGACTTTTTTCCGATGAGAGTGACCTCCCCATCCCTCCTTTGAGGCGTCTGAGTGAATCGTCATCGACGGGGGAGGTGGCTGAAGAAGAACCAACTTCTTTAGATGTCTGGCTTGGGACCAAGGCCTGAGAAGAGTACGTAGCCGAGGCGGCACTGGTCTTCTCAGATCTCTTCGCGCGTTTGATGCATACCTTCTACAAACTCCGGTTGCATCCTTTAGCTGTGCTCTTAGCACTGGGTCTGTCACCGAAGCAAACTGGAGAGAGCCTAGTACCCTCTCCTGTTCGCGTCTTGATATCCTTTCGGAATCTAGAAGTCTCTTGACAGAGCCCGCTATCTCCTTCCTTTTCTTCGCCGGGATGGAGAAACAGTGTGACAAAAGGTCCCAGTGGATTCCCAGCCACTGGAACTTGTGGGATGGAGAAAGTCGAGACTTTTTTCTGTTGATCTTGAAGCCTAGGTACTCTAGGAACTGGATCACTTGACTGGAAGCTTGCAAGCATTCGGTCTCGGATGCTGCCCACACCAGCCAGTCGTCCAGGTAGGCTACTACCTGAATTCCCTTTAGGCGTAATTGTTTGAGAGCTGCGCTCGCGAGCTTCGTGAAAATCCTTGGGGCTATGTTTAGCCCGAATGGCATGGCTCTGAAGGCGTATAGTCTCCGTTGTAGCCTGAACCCTAGGTAGGGGGAGAGTCGACGGCTGATTGGAATGTGCCAATAGGCGTCTGACAAGTCAATAGAGACTGAGTATGCCCTCTTGGGCAGTAAGGTCCTTATGTGTTGCAGTGTTAGCATTTTGAATTTGCAATTCACTATGAACTTGTTGAGTGGCGACAAGTCCAGAATGACTCTGAGCTTTTCCGAGTCTTTCTTGGGAACACAAAACAGCCTCCCTTGGAATTTGATGGACTTCACCTTTCGGATCACCTTTTTCTGCAACAGTTCTTGAACGTACTCCTCCAGAACGGGGGTGGAGTGTTGGATAAACCGAAGGCACGGGGGTGGAGAGCTGTACCAGCTCCAGCCCAGTCCATTCTTGAGTAGGCTTTGGACCCCGGGATCGAAGGTCCAACGATCCCAAAATTTCATCAGTCTCCCTCCTACCGGTATCATTTCACTTGGACTGCCGTCCTGAGGTCTTGCCTCCCTGACCACGACCACCTCTGAATCCCCTTCCCCTTGAGGGGCGCCTAGACGAGCCTCTGGCTGCTCCTCTAGGCCTTGCTCGAAAGGAAGAAGACTGTCCTTCGAACGTTGGGGTGAATGCCGTGGACTGACCTGGCACAGCCTGGGGTACCCACTGAAAAGTGGTCGGGGTTTGTGCCACCATCTGGGGGACTGGAGGCAATGGCAATTGCAGTTGCTGTTGCTGTCTAGAGGGCTTGGCTGGCCGAGACGGTAGCCTAGTCCTCATATTCTTCCTCTTTGGTTGAGGACCCTCATCCGGGGAAGACTTTCTTTTGATAGCCAGGCCCCACTTCTGGAGAAGGTTTCTATTCTCCACGGCGGCCTTATCAACAACTTCTTTGACCACATCGGTAGGGAAAAGGTCTTTTCCCCAAATGTTGGAGGAGATTAACTTCCTCGGCTCGTGCCTCACCGTAGCCCCAGTGAACACGAACTCCCTACAAGCTCTCCTTGCCTTGACGAAGCCATAAAGGTCCTTCGTCACTGTGGCTAGGTGAGTCTTAGCCACCACCATGAACATTTCATGGACCTTGGGGACACTTGCCATCGTCTCAAGAGTAGTCTGAAGAGACATTGAGGCAGCCAGTCTTTCTTTTGTCTCAAACTCACTTCGTAAAAGAAAGTCGGACAGCTTGGGGAGGTCCTCGCCGAATTGCCGTCCGGCAATATCAGCCTCCAACTTTCCCACTGAGAACGTCAGATGGACATCCTTCCAGTCTTTGTGGTCCATAGGCAGGGCCAGCGACAAGGGTTTACACTCCTCCAGGGAGGGGCAAGGCTTGCCGGCCTCGACTGCCTTTAGGACAGCCGCAAACCCTTTCTGTAAAAAGGGGAAGGCTCTAGCAGGAGAGGACACAAAGGAAGGGAGCTTCTTGCTCAATACAGCTACCTTCGAGTTAGAGAAGCCCCTCTCCTTCATCGAGGATGAAAGTAGGGCTTGAGCCTTAGCGTGGTCCATGATTATGACCTCCTTCGGCTCTGTCTCCTCCCTTGAAACTGGTTCTTTTCTCAGCCAGACATAGCAGTCCGGATATGATGCCTTGCTGGGCCAGAATTCCACCTCCTCTAGGGGAACTGAACCCAGCTTATCCGAGATGACGATCTTTCCAGTCGTCATCGGCATGTGCTCAGCATACCTCCATGGGTTAGCATCTGAGCATAAGGGAAGGTCTTTCATATTGAGCCTTTTCCGGGGCCCATGTGATTCTGCCAGGGACTGCATCCGTAGTTCCATAGCAGCCGCCTTCTCCTGATTCTCCTTCTGCATTTGTTGGATCATTCCAACAATCGAGGAGAGGGCCTGTCCCAGCTCTACTGGGAGACCGGCCGATGTTGAGGGAATAGGCTCCGGAATCTGAACCGGAGTAGCCGACACCTGGTCGACCTCATCCTCTACGACGTCCGGGGCTTGAACTTCATCCTGACCTTCTGCCAGGAGGTCTTCTTCCAAACGCTCGTCCACGTCAGACATCCTGTCATCTAACTGGATGTCTTGCATCGTGACCGCGACTTCAACGTCCACCTGGACCTGATCTTGGGGGATCTCCTCTTGAGGCTGGGGAATCACTGCATCAGCTGATGCCTTGGGAAAAAGATACGCCCTCATCTTCTCACTTGGAAGATAAGGGCCAGAGGTGTTCTTTTGGAAGCCCCTTACCCAGGTACGAAGCTTCTCCCTTGCTATATCCCTTGATTCCGCCGTCCTAGGGGAATCAAAAGCCTCAGTAATCAGGTTAGTGCATACAGTACATACCTGAGGGTCCCAATACTGGAGATCATCCTTGGAGACAGCGCATGCTGCGTGTCTCCTACAAAACTCATGTCCGCAGAGGTACTTGCTGCGGACGTTGCAGAAAACATTTCCGCACTTCGGAGGGTCCTCCTGTAAAGAGAAGAAATTTCCATGAGTATCAAGTGAACTATGTATCACTGGATATGCATAGTATAGCATAACAATTCATATGAAAGGAAAGACACACACTTGTGTTTCCCTCACAACCCATTGTTGCAGCCTTCCAGATAATAAAATCAAATGGTTAATCTCTTCTAGAGTAACCAATGCAAGGTTTCCAGAGGAAACAGGTGAAGCTCACACCTAAGCAATGATTTTAAGATCCTGGATAAAAGACAGGAAAGAACTCACTTTCCTATCTGTAGGGCAACAGCAAAGGGATGTGCAAGAAAACACAAAAGTGTTAGAACACACAGTGCTGTACCAAAACCCTTACCATAGTTTTCTTCTTACTGTATATGTTATACTGAAGAATACTAGTACAGTATAGGGGGATACGTGCCGGCCGCCCGGCACACACCATAACTAGCTTTAAAGTATACTACTTAACAGCTATAAGGCGGCAGAACTCTGGTTCAAATGCATGTGCCGGCCGGCAGCAACTGCCGGCCGGCAACAGCCAATGTCGGCCGGCAATGGCTGCCGGCCGGCAACTACACAAGGTAGTACCCAGCTGCCAGCCACACTCTTGGTGACCGGCAGACAAGGGCTGACATAAGCCGGCCGGCAAAGGTACAAGACCGATGCCAGCCGGCAGCAAAAGAACCAGAGGACTACACCTGCCCGGCTGCTGGCCTCATAGGCCGGCAGCCGGGTCGGGTACAGTACTAGAAGAAAAATAGAATGGATGCCGGGATAAGAGTGTACACTACCTCCAAGCCCGGCAATCCGAAAGAGTGCATATAAGGAAGGGGAGAATCTAATTCAGGCTTCCTGACCAATGCCGTCTGGCTCTACAGGCAGGCATGGATGAGGGACCAAGGGAGGTCCGGGCAGCACTCAAAATATAAGACCCTTGCCGGCCGGCAGCTCTGCCGGCCGGCAAGGGGCTGAGTCAATTCCACATCCTAACCTATACTAGGTCCAGCTGTAGAACGACGTACAGTACTGTAATGGCTAGGCCATTACGGAGAAAGAGGGGGAAGGGACAAGAGGGTCCTACCAACCTTGCTTTAGTGACGGATCACTCGCAGCCAAGAAACTTATCTTAGCCTAAGGGAGATCTAAGGGGGAAGGCCAGCAATATTTGCCAGCTCCCGGAGCACCAAAGCAAGGAAGGTGTTGCTACTCCCAGGGAAAGAAACTTATCCTCCCCCGAGAACAGCAACAAGGACTAGTCTGGTAGATCACAAAAGAAGGAATCATATCCACAGAAACCTTCGGTAGTGACCAAAGGAGGCTAAGCCCCCTTTGTCTGTGTCAGGCCAGCGAGGGAGACTCTACCCCAAGCCAGACAAACACAGACTCAGACTAAAAAACTCTGTTGTTCTGTCCCTCTATAAACCAGACTTACTGTAACAGGAAGGTACAGTAACACCCCAGTATAGTTTTATCGAAAATAAATTCGGAAAAAACCACTTAGGGATAAGCCCAAGGCTTAAACAGAGGGAAAGGGATTGCATACCTTCTCCGAAGAAAAGAAAGCAACCGGGGAGTATGAGAAAGTATACTAAGGCTCCATAAGCAACTTAGCCTAGGCACCAAGAGAATCGATTACCTAAATCACCGAAACTCACTCGTATACTATCTTGGAAATATTCCACACAATCTTAAATGTATAAAACATAGCCTAAAGCTTCAATAAAATTTTTATTACACTCGGAAAAACCAAAATCATGCATGAAGTACTAGGACCAAACGACTAGGCTACATGGCCTAGCGTAGGCCAGAATGGCGAATACTTCGCCAAAATAATACTAAGCACGAAGGAAATCCTATGTAATGCTAAATAGCGAAAATTTATTAAAGCAAAACAACCGGGAATGTCGCTCTGACTAACTAAACTTATACCTAGCGAGCGACAGCGTCCAGGACGCCTCCGGTGGCTACGGCTCTTGTATCAAAGATCAATCCTATTAATCACTCAAAAATTTACCAAGAGCCTACATTTATACTTAAAAGACATTATACTCAACTTATCAGAGGCCGACGAAGACGGAGAAGCCATGAAAAGTAGAATAAATCCAAGATTTGCGAGAAACACAGGAAAAAACACTGAGTTGTTAAGCTACGCAAAAAGTAATACAGATGGCGCCAGGATTGGCGCCAGGCACGCATACGAATCGGAGGATAGGGAGCCTTGGGAGCGGCTCCCCCTTTTTCTTTCCCGAATTCGTTTCTTGCCAATCGCCTCCTACGAGACGAAATCTCTGTCCAGGATGCAGATTGCCATGTGGCGTGTCAAGAATACGTCCTCTGATATGTCGCGATATCCCTTTCACGAGGGATACTCGCTCCAGGAGTTAGAATTCTGGTACCTTAAGGTAAATTCTCTGGGAAATCGCCGTAGTTGTAATATACCCTAGGAAGCTACCATATAGGAACTTCCATCTGGTTCAAATGCATGTGCCGGCCGGCAACTACACAAGGTAGTACCCAGCTGCCAGCCACACTCTTGGTGACCGGCAGACAAGGGCTGACATAAGCCGGCCGGCAAAGGTACAAGACCGATGCCAGCCGGCAGCAAAAGAACCAGAGGACTACACCTGCCCGGCTGCCGGCCTCATAGGCCGGCAGCCGGGTCGGGTACAGTACTAGAAGAAAAATAGAATGGATGCCGGGATAAGAGTGTACACTACCTCCACGCCCGGCAATCCGAAAAAGTGCATATATATATATATATATATATATATATATATATATATATATATATATATATATATATATATATATATATATATATATATATATATATATATATATATACATATATATATATATATATATATATATATATATATATATATATATATATATATATATATATATATATATAATATATATATATATATATATATATATATATATATATATATATATATATATATATATATATATATATTTGTATATAAATATATATATATATATATATATATATATATATATATATATATATATATATATATATATATATATATATATATATATATATATATATATATATTTATATGTATATATATATTTATATATATATATATATATATATATATATATATATATATATATATATATATATATATATATATATATATATATATATATATATATATATATATATATATATATATATATATATATATATATATATATATATATATATATATATATATATATATTAATATATATATAAATATATATATTAATATATATATATATATATATATATAAATATATATATATATATATATATATATATATATATATATATATATATATATATATATATATATATATACATATATATACAACTAATGAAAATTAGAAAATCGCGATATTACGAGGTAGACCATGCTAGGTATTCCAGTATTTATAACGAGGTTAAAAGAAAAGGCAAACATAACGGGAGAGAATATCTAGACAGGAAAGCTGAGGAAGGTGACAGAGCTATGGATTCAGGGAATGGCTATGGTGTAAAAATTGCTCATAGAATTATCAATGAAATCTCTACTGGGACAAAAAGAAGTATCATATACCCATCAAAAAGAGAGATGGATCTCTTATAACAAACGTAGATGATGAAAGACAATATTAGATGGAACAATTTAGTGAGGTCATGAATAGGAAATATGAAGGTAATAATCTTATTGATATACCTTAAGCTGAGAAAGACCATAATGTGCCCATGAATGAGGTCAGTGTGTTTGAAGTAGAAGCTATAATTAAAAAACTTAAAAGATGGAAAGCCCTTGGATCCGATGGTGTGACCGAAGAGATGATTTTGGCCAAAAATAAGTAACTCCCAGAATAGTTATACTTTCGTTTTCTTTTTCAGAATGTGGCATGAAGAGACAAAACCTGATTAACGAGCGCTAGGAGTGTTGGTTAAAATGGGCCGAAAAAAAATCAAAATTACTGAGGCATGAAATTTACGTCAGTTGTCATACAAATATATAGTGTAATCAATCAAAAGAGACTCTTGAGAAAGATTGATGAAAAGCTGAGAGATGAACATGCCGGATTTCGAAAAGGTAAAACTTATACTGGCCTAATTTTCTTTTTAACACCTTTTATACAGTAATGTGTAGAATATAGAAATCTACATTTGATGGCATTTTTGTACTATGAAAAAGCCTTTGATAGCGTGCAACGGCCAATTTTGTGGAGAGTCCTGTGCTCGGTTGGAGTTCTTCTTAAATATGTAAATTTGATTATGTCTGTACATGAGCATAGCACATGTAAAGTTAATGTTAATGGAGTCCAATAAAATGAATTTTCAGTAAAGAGTAGAGTACTCCAAGGTAATGTGTTGTCACCTACGTTGTTTATCCTACTCATGGATTTTGTAATGCATATAAAAGTTGGGGATGGAGTAGAAGTACTGGACTGGATTGGTAACAGGAAATTAGTGGACCTTGAGTATGCTGATGATGCTGTCCTTTTTAGAAAAACGCCACAGGACTTACAAAGCTTCCTTACCATATTGCATGCCATATCATATGATGTTGGGCTCAAGATAAATAGAAGAAAGATAGATGAGAACGGGATATGCAATGGAAGATGAAATATAATTAGAAGGAGAAGAGATTAATGATATGGAATTATCTAAATACTAAGGAACTATCATCTCCAATAAAGGGTCTTCAGAATTAGACTTTAGTGAAAGATTGAAAAAACCAAATCAGACAATTGCTAAGTTAAGTAAAATTCGGAAATAAAATCACCTGAAATTACAAATAAAAATCAGTTTATTGAGATCAGTGTTACTATATGTACATGAGTTATGGTATGACAATGAAACAATCTCCAATAGATTTAGTAGATTCGAGAACTTAGCCCTTAGAAAAATGTTGGGAGTTAAATGGCAGTAGAGGACTAGACATGAATCTATGACAGGGATTACTCGAGTGCTATATGTGGATGAGATCATGGTGATGGTTAGATGGAGATCATTTTGGCATAATCTGCGCACTCACCAAGAGAGATTAGTTCACCAAACTTTCAACTTGGCTCTACAAGGCCTTAGAAGAGTTGGAAGACCCAGACCTACACGGCTGAGTACTATGAAGCGTGAAGTAGGAGATGATGAATGGATAGGTAGTGATTTAAAGCTCAGGAGAGAGACGACTGGTAAAATATAACTCAGGCTCTTTGCGTTACTAGGAGTAGGTGGAGATGATGATGATGATACTGTATATATATATATATATATATATATATATATATATATATATATATATATATATATATATATATATATATATATATATATATATATATATATATATATGATACATTTTGTACATTTAGACGTGCTTTTCATATTCAAATAAGCCATATATGTTTTTGATACATTAATGTCTGGATTCTCTTAATGACCTCGGGATCAGAGCCCCAGGCGAAATCACACAAAGACAAGAGCCTGGGTCCGGCCGGGAATCGAACCCTGGGCGGCAAGCTTGTATAGACAGTGACTAAGCCATTTGGCCACGAAGAAAGATAAAAGACAATGACAATTCTTCTGTACTTATACCTGTCGAATTCAGGTATTTTGTACTTAGAATTGAAATCAACCCATCTTCACCATCGTAGCTAATTGGTAGTTTGTTACTTGGCATTCAATTAATGATAAATTTTGCACATTTAGACGTGTTTTTCATATTCAAATAAGCCATATATATTTTTGATACATAAATGTCTGGATTCTCTTAACGACCTCGGGATCAGAGCCCCAGGCGAAATCACACAAAGACAAGAGCTTGGGTCCGGCCGGGAATCGAACCCTGGTCGGCAAGCTTGTATAGACAGTGACTAAACTTCTTGGCCACGAAGAAAGATAAAAGACAATGACAATTCTTCTGTACTTATACCTGTCGAATTCAGGTATTTTGTACTTAGAATTGAAATCAACCCATCTTCACCATCGTAGCTAATTGGTAGTTTGTTACTTGGCATTCAATTAATGATAAATTTTGCACATTTAGACGTGTTTTTCATATTGTGTGATTTCGCCTGGGGCTCTGATCCCGAGGTCGTTAAGAGAATCCAGACATTAATGTATCAAAAATATATATGGCTTATTTGAATATATATATATATATATATATATATATATATATATATATATATATATATATATATATATATATATATATATATATATATATATATATATATATATATATATATATATATATATATATATATATGATTTTTGCAAATATTTCAGTGGTTAATAAAGCATTTGTAAATATTTGTTTAAAGTACAGTAATTTCATTTATTAAAATTATTTTCACATAATTGAAGATCTGAAGAATATTATCCCATTTTTATTCTAGTAACAATTTAGAAACTAAATATAATGCCTATTTTTTATAATTAAAGATTTCAGTTTGAAATTAAGTATTTTTATTTCAGATCCTCATGATAAACCACATTTCTGGTTCTCTTGTTAGGAGCCTTGATGTACAGAATATTTCCATTTTCAGTCCTTGAAACAGAAACGTAAAACATTTCATTAATAAAGCAATCACTGGAGATATCGATACCAATTGCCGTCAATGTTTGTCCCTGTGCCTTGCTGATGGTAAATGTAAAACACTGCTTAATTGAGAGCTGGAGTCTCCTGAATTGGAAGGGAGTTTCACTATCAGATGGGACTAAGGGTATACTTGGAAGGACGACAGTCTCATTCTTGAAACGCCCTGTCGAAATTATAGCTTCAATATATTTTCATGTAGTCTTGTGGGAACGCAGCGAGTTCTATTCATTGTTTTGAGGGTTCCTAAGATCTCAAGATCATGATGGGGCAGCCAGGTTTCAAGGTTAGCTTGTGACGGGGTAACCCTGCCAGCTCAAGATAATTCAGAAACTCTACTGGGTACTGTACTGCTTCTCCATCCTTTATAGCTGCATCAATTGATTTGTACTTCATGCCCTCTCCATAAAATTCACACTTGAGCCATATGTATAACTGGTTTACACTGCTATTCAACGGGGAAAGGAAGGCTTGCTCACCCATCCATTCTTGCCTTAAGGCATTTGTAGTCAGCTTGAGGTAAACCTTTGCTTTGGGATCTTCAAGGCTTTGAAACTTAGGAAACTTGCCATCTCCAGTATCAATCAGTAATTTTGCAATTTCGTCACTCCAGTATTATCACTCAGATGGGCTTGCATGTTTGTTGTTAGTTTCTTGATTATGACATTGTTCCCAAGGATAGATGATTTTAGACTGGCATTCACTATATTTGCCCAAGTTCCATTCTTCACAACTGGAAGAATTTGTCTAAAATCTCCACACAGTATGGTTGGAATGCCTCCAAAGATTTTTTAAACTACAATGAAATCTCGAAGGCTGCAATCTAGGGCCTCAAAATCTAACTTGTGCGTCATAGGAGCATCGTCAAATATAATAGCTTTGCAATCCTGAATTACTCTAGCCATTGCTGAATTTTTCTTGATATTGCAGCTTGGTGTATCTTTCCTGTGGCAGTCCATTGGCACCTTGAATGTGCTGTGCAAAGTTCTTTCTCCCTGCAGAAGTGTGGCAGCAATTCCACTTGAGGTTGTGGCCTGAACAATTTTGCCTTCAGATCTGATCTTGGGCAAAAGATGGTTAATCCAATAGTTTTTTTCTGTGTCGCCGGGATCATCCAGAAAAGTATTCTTTTTTTTTTCTGCATCATCATTGTTATTGTCTTCATGTTAAGAAACAGATGACGAACTTGGTGCCGATTTCTATCGATGACAGAGTGCATGGCGATTTCCAGCGATGACAAGCTTTGCTTTTATGATTTAATACAATGTCCTGAAATATTTTTTTCCCTCTCTGGCATACATGGACTCTATCATTCTTTAACTTGGAATTACAGGACTCTGCAGAAATGCTTAACGTGAAACTGCATGACTCAGATGGTGAATAACGGTTGTTGTTCGGTCGTTTGGAGAATAAGTAGAACTCAGTCAGTTCAAGGATATAGCCAGGAGGGGTGACCAAACGCAGAGGTCCTATCAAACGCGTACAGACACTTTGTTATATATATATATATATATATATATATATATATATATATATATATATATATATATATATATATATATATATATATATATATATATATCAACATCATCATCTTTTCCATTATCATCATCAGGTGTTTCTAGTCGACACCAGATCAAAGCCCTCAGACATGTCCTTCCACTTGCATCTGTGTATGGTCTTTCTATGCCAGTCCACATCCGCAAACGTTCTTCTCTTCCTTCACTTACATCGTTTACAATCTCTGGGGGATCATTATGATATTCTTAATGTCCATCTATTGTCTAGTATTCTTATATATCCTGCCCATGTCTATTTCCTTTTCTTACATTTTGTTAGAATATTCTCTACTTTAGTTTGCTCCTGTATCCATGTTGCTCTTTTTCTATCTCTCAGTGTTATTTTCATCATTATTCTTTCCACACCTCTTTGAGTTGTTGTAACTAGCTTATATTCTAGGGCTTTACTAAGATTCAAGGTTATGATGCAAAAGTTAAAACTCGTAGGACCATCTTATTGAATACTTTTCTTTTTAGCGAATGTCATTCTACTACATTTGTTAATCTCTTTTTGTTTACCAAGTGCTCTCCATCCCAAGCTTATCATTCTTTTAATTTTGGTCTCGTGTCTTGGGCAAAAATTCTCTGTCTGCCCTAATATACATAGATTCATTAACATTCTCTAGAGCAGGGGTTCCCAACCTTTTTGCACTCGCGACCCCTCTGCTAAAAATCTGAAACCCATGCGACCCCCTACTTAGGACTTACTATCATCAGCTTAATTTTTCTTTTATTTTCTGTTAAGTTAAGGAGAGGGAAAGAAACATCTAAGAAAACATTTAAAATTGCTGTAATTATTTATTAGCAAATTAAATCACATTGGTCCAACATGAATTCACAAAGAGAACATATATTTCTTAAAATAATATTAACATAGGTTTGAACAGCTATCCAACCCAGCTAGTGGGATGCCTGATGTTGTATTTCAGCAGCAAGCTTTGAAATTCGTGGCCGAACGTTTGTTAGAGCCAGTCTCATGTCATCTCCAACATCCAATCTGTTCCCATTCTTTGTTTTCATATTGACAAGAGTGGAAAATCCTGCTTCACACAAGTAGGTAGAAGCAAATGGAACAAGGACACGTAAAGCTATCATGCTGATTTTGGAGTATAACTGATACATACCGCACCAGAACTGAGTCACGGATTTCACCTTAAAGAGATCACAAGCTGAAGAGTCGTTCCTTAGATCCAGATATTCATCTTGGATTTCATCTGAACATCAAGTTCAGTACAAAATGGGTTCCTTACCAGGGCCTCCTGTTCCTGTGAAAGCTCAGGGAAGTAACGCTCAACTTCCTTTTCTAGAGACTGAAGATGTTCGGAAATCTCATCCTTGAGGAACTGATCCAGTTGGATGTGAGACTCATCCATCACTCCACAAAGTTTTTCAAACATAGCGATGTTTCCAAGATTGGTTTTCTGACGCCAGTTTTGCAGTTTGGAAACAAAGGCCCGAAGACTATCTTGAAAAAGGAGAACATGTGTTTCCCTTCCTTGAAGCTTCAAATTGAGCTTGTTCAGCTGGTCAAAAATGTCGGCTAGGTACGCAATCCTTTTATTACATGCTTCATCTTCGAAGTGGACAACAAGATCTTTCCTTTCTTGAGTCTCCAGGAATAGCTTTATTTCATATTTCATTTCAAAGACACGATTAATAACGTTTCCTTTCGACAACCAACGTACTGCTGTGTAGAAGAGAAGGACTTCGTGGTCAGCATTCATGTCTTTGCATAGTTCTTTGAATAGGCGTTTGTTGAGTGCTTTAGTCTTGATATAATTTACAATTTTGATTACAGATTCAAGCACTTCCTGCAGAGAAGCAGGGAGAGTCTTACTGGCGAGAGCATATCGGTGAATCATGCAGTGGATGCCCTTTGCTTGAGGTGCTAGCTTCTTCACTCTCGATTGGAATCCTGATTTCGATCCCAGCATAGCCGGTGCCGCATCCGTACAAACCCCACACACGTTTTCCCATTGAAGATCTTCCTCTTGGAAAAAAGTTGAAACTTTTTCCATGACATCATCAGCTTTTGTTGTGGTTTCAAGTGCACTGCAGAATAAGAATTCGTCTTTAATGTCACCTGAATTAATGTATCTCACGAAGACAAGCAACTGAGAACATGAACTTACATCCGTTGACTCATCGAGCTGAAAGGAAAACAAAGGGGAACCCTTAATTTCAGTCAAAACCTGTTCCTTCACATCCATAGACATTTTAGAAATGCGCCTCTGTATAGTATTATTTGACAGGGATACTTGTTGCATCTTTTTTGCACTGGCTTCTCCAAGAATAAGATTTACTGCTTTCTCCAATCGTGTGAGGCTTTTTTTGTTTAGCAATTTCGAATGCAATCTCATATGAGGCTTCCAATACGGTTGCACTCTGCTGCTGAAACGACCCACTTCTATCGAGTCTTTGGCTTTTAAGACACCGTTCATGCCGTTTGAAGAAATCCAAACCCTTCTTTGCGTGTTCTGGATGTTTCGTCTCGAGATGACGCTTGAGTTTTGATGGTTTCAATGACTCTGCACTTAGGATAGTATGGCACAAAACACACTGTGGTTTCTCAATGCCGTCGTTGGCGAGCACAGTGGTGAAGCCAATGTTGAGGTAGCTTTCTGAGTATCTACGCCGTTTAGCCATGGATTCAAATCTGTGAAAAGAATAAAAATGATATTAGGAATATATTCAATTAGAAAATAAACAAGAAACTTAAATAAAAATATATTTCCAATCAAAATGTCATATCACAACAGCATGCTTGCCAGACACAACTCACCTCTACTGCTTACTTATCTCTTTGTTAAAATAAAGTAAAAATGTTGAATAATGCACGCTTTGGAACACTGACTGGTGGCGAGTAATTTACGAGCCGGGTATAAATTTCTTAATGCATAAGATAGACACGTAAATAATGAAAAAAAAAAAAAACGCATGACTAAGAACAAATAGATACACGTGAAAACATATTGCCAGAAGAGCGAAAAAGAAGTGTAATCAGCAAAAGGTTGTTACTCGAAGGT